>NC_134171.1:44326016-44629047 GCF_964188355.1 Buteo buteo | reverse complement strand
TCAAAGAGCAATTTATTTACTTATGCTGAAAGAAAAATAAGCTTTTCTTTAGGATACCTAGAGAGAGGAGTGCACAAAAACATACATGTGCGTACATATTATTGTTGTTATTACACTTAAACAGTGGGTGCCTAATGAATAGAGCCTGTTGCTGCAAAACGCATGAGAGGAGCTGCCTAAGATGCAGAAGGTGAGCAGTGTGTTTTTTTCGCTGCGCTGGTTGGTTTGGAAATGATTACCTGTGAATCTTGGGTTACCATTAGATAGGCTGTGTTTCAAAGCAGGTATTTTCACCCTGTAAGGTTTACCTCCCTAATTAGGTGAGAGCATATGAGATCCAGGTCTGGGTTGGGTTCACCTGTTCCATTTTCCTTGATCCTAGGTTTCCTCTTCCCCTTTTCCTTGGAAGGGGGGAAGACAGAGGAAGGGATGGTACTGATGGAAGCAGAGCAGTACTGTGAAGCTTAATTTTGGTAAATACTGGGTTTAAGCACATATTGGGGAAGGGAGGAGGACATCATAGATTCTGTCTCAAGCCAGCTGCCAAACTTGCTTCCAGTGTGGCTGAGAGTGTGGAGGAGATCCCTGGCTGGTTGCAGCAGAGCTAGGCAAAAACAGTTCTAAGGGCAAAATTTTTGCCATTTTTTTTTCTTTATCTTCTACCCCTCTCCTACTCTTAAAAGAAGCCTGCATAACTGACCCACCAACCAGAACCATAGCCACCACCACAATCTCTTACTGTCCCCTTTCAAACCTGGAAGACCAGGCTTTTGTCCTTTTGCAGGCTTACTTTTATTTACTTGCGAAGCACTGGACACTGCCACTTTCTCTCAAGTGAAGTTTGGTTTTAACTAAAAATGCTGTTCTAAAAGGTAAGATGTATCCTTGTGCTTCAAGAGAAAGCTATTCCTTATGTTTCAAGGAAACATTCTCTGTTGTGACTGATTTACTCCAGACTGTGGGGTTTCATGCACTCCGATAGCAGATGAAGGTGGATGTTCCTGGACTACCTGGGGTGAATAGATTGGTTTGGTCTAATCTGTAGTTATCCCTGTATTTTCATTATTAGCATGACTTAAGGTTGGTCTTGGAACTGTTTGGAAGTGCGCAGCTTCTACACCAGAAGGGTGTTTGCCTTCTAAAAATAGAGTGGGAAGAACATGCAAATGGAAGAGCATGCAGAAGGAAACTCAGAGATTATTTTTTTCATGCAGTTGACTAGGGAAGCATGCATTTTTCTTGGAAGAAACGGATTTTACCCATTATTTGAACAGACTTTTAGCTGAAAAACTGTAAAGTTCTAGGCTAGCCTGGAAAATATTTTTAACTCTTTGTTTTATGGGCTAGCTTGGATTGGGATTCCATTATGAGAGGTATTACAGCAACAAGCTCTAAGTATGGTGTGGCCCAAAAGAATTTACAGACTTGAATAGACTATTTAAAAAAAAAAAGGGGGGGAAACAGAGATATGATGACCAATGGGTAGGTCAGAAGTAATCAGGACTGAGATCACAACTCTTCTGATTTTAAAACCTGGTGCCTTCATCCTGCCTCACCAGGATGTGGTTGCCTTTTAACGAGACATTAAATGAATAAGAACTTTTGTATGTAAACTGCCTTCTCAGACTGAACAGCTTGTGCAACTTTTCTGAGTCTGTGATCTTTAAAATCATCATGCTGCCACGCTGTGTTAGAGACTCTTCTCTGTCAAGTCAGATGAAAGCAGCTACTTTCTTCTCAGCTATGACCTTTACTGTAGGCATCCATGTATCTATTTCTGTGTATGACCATAAAGCTACCTGTGGCAAAACCTGAAAGACAGCCCTTGCCAACTTTAAGCACAGAGGTCATTTGCTCATTTTAAGTGTTCTATGCAAATGAAAGCATGTGTGCCTGTCCACCTCCCTGTAAAATTCAAGGTGCTTATTATGAGTAAATTAAGCCACTTAAAGAAGAGACTCCATGTTTGACCTCTCTTACTGACACGTAGGTTCAGCAGTATGTTGCTACACATAAGATGAAATTTCTGGAAGCTGAATAAAGGCTATCTTGAAAATGTTTCTGTTTTCTGGTTATTGGTCATGCTTTAAATCATGAAATATATGTATTAAACCTTCATCTGAAAAAAATTTCAGATGGGAGGTTAGAGATGCCATTTGCTTTGGGGATTCTGTCCCTACATAGCTGAATTTTATAAGCACAACATCTAAATTAAAGTGATTATGAAATTTGTCACTAAGCCTAATTCCTTTTTTTTTAGGAGGTATTTCCCCTGTGACATCTCTAGAAGAATATAAGTATGGTCTGCTGTAGGAAACTGAATGATAAGTAAAAGATTGTCTCAATAAAATATAAAAACATAACTGTAATGCTAAAACCTTGGAGTAATCAAATGTCTGAGTCCACTGAAGGGCCATTTATTGCACATTAGATGTTAATCTTGACACGTTTTTTTGTATTGAAGATAAGCACCATGCACACAAAGCATTTCTATTTCATGCTATTTCTGTTGTCCTTAGTTCTTGGGTTTCTATTACTATAAAACTCAGCAGTGTGGATGCATCTTCTGTACTAGAGAATGGGATAATAGAGAAATAAGAGGTTCACAATCTACTACCCCAGTTATGCTATTTGTTTCCAGCACAGTCTTTAGGGTTTTACAAATGGTGTTTCAATCCCTCTCTTTAAGATTGCCAGAAAATATGCAGTTATACCAGGAGAACACGCCTTGTTTGTTACAAGTCAGTCAGTCTGTAATGTAGAAAAAACCCCCAACAAGCCAACAAACAATTCCTTCCTCAATGCCCTCCCTCTCAGTTCCCCGCAAGTTGTCTTTTATACTCTAGGAAACATAGCATGTGAACATTTTGATTCTTTTGTCAGCCTTTTATGTCTTTAGTTTTAAGGAATGTTTAAAAAATGTTTCTATCGCAGTAATCTTGGGCATAACCAAACTCAGTGTATCTGTCAGTGGGGTCTGGTACTGAGGGTGGTCTGGTACTGAAGGTGTCAGATGTTTCGGGTAAATCCTATAGCTGAAGTACACTAGCTAAAAGCATCAGCTGATACAGCAGTTCTTTACATGGGTCAGCCTTTACAGAAAGATCGAAGACCACATAGTGTGAGTTATGTTATCCTGCCTACTTAATGTTTTCAGCTTCTTTTAATCCTTCTGCAGGGGAGCTTTGTATATTATTTGACTGGCTAGCACTTCAGCTCCCATAGTTAAAAGAATAAATCGTCCAGTTTCTGAATGACACAGTGGCTTTGTTCAGACTCTAGTTAGTCTTGTCTAAATTATCCTGCCCCTAAGAAAATATGAAGGTATTTTTATGCAGCTGTATAATCTTTTAAGCACTGAATTACAGTATGATGAAGAATTCTGAGCTTTCACTTTAGATGACTTACTGTACATATACTTAAATGCAGTGACCAAATTTCAAATCAAAACCTCTGTTTCTATCAAATCAAGATGTCTATGATTTTTTTTTCACTCAAAGAAAAATCTAAAATTCTAACTAAAATTATTTTAGGTTCAAGAATGTTTCACTCCAAGTGAGACAATGTTTCATTTCTATTTCCAGTATCTTTTAACAGAAGAAGAGGATATGAAAGGCTAAGCTCATGACTGTTAACAAAAATAATCATCAGAATAGAAAATCAATCTGTCTTACTTGTGTGGAGGCTTAAGCCAAAATGCGCTGATATGTGGTGGTTAGGGCACTGTTCTGGTAGAGAAGATGTAGGAGAACCCTCAAGCCAAATGACTGCATGGTTCTCCTTTGTAGACCAGATGGACACCATTAATTATAGTGTATTACTTGATTAAAGTGACCCTTCTGTTACTTTGCTTCATGAATCTTGTTTCTGCACTTCAGCAACCCCTAACTGCATCCCAAATCCCGCCTAAAACTTCCACACCTACTTCTTTCAAAAAAAACCAAGAAAACAACAAAAACCCCTACCTCCACCCCAAATTTTGTAATTAGTAGTTCATTCAGCGTAATCTTCTAAGGTGGTATCTCTTCTAAGGCCAATTTTTGAGCAAATCAGTTACTTCCTATAAATTGCATGTCACTAACTGAAGTGGACTCTTAAGTACGCATTATGATGCTGGTTAAAAAGCAAGTATGTAAACCAGTTACTTTTCCTTACACTCCATTTTAATCTGTCACACTGCTTTCCAAGTTGGGAGCTGCTTAGAACGTTGTAGATCATGTCAGTCATTCAAAATATTACATTATCATGATTATTTGCTGCTTTTCAGCTGAAACGGTGCTCTACCAATTTGTGTGTAGTACTAAGGGAATGTGAAGGAATAGGACTGTATCTTGATTAGCAGTCTGATTCCTTCCTCTGATACTATAAAACTGCCACCTGCATCTGACTTTTAATTGGTTGGGACTCATTAAGCTAAAGGATAAATTTATACATCCAAGTCTTTACTGTGCAATAGCGTATAAAGTCAAGGATGTTAAGATACTCAGAAGGTATATTTTATAAGATACATTGTACCATGTTCTAAACCTGCAGCTCATGCACATCTTTAAACCCAGTGCAGCATCTTGTTTGTGTATTTTAACACTGGAACAGTGCACTTAACTTGCACGTTGTTCATATAGAAATGCTAGCAGGGTTGAATTTTCCAAAACTGGAACTTTTACACTTTATTCCATAGATGCAAGTGTTAAAATATTTGTATCTACTTTAGTGTGTTTGTATGCATACTGCCAAATAGCATAATTTCAATGCAGTGCTGAATGATTTCACTAGAACGTAGACTACACTTCAGTTACAAACCACAGTTTTGATTACAGCACAGATGCATGTAGATGAGAATAAAAAAATAAGATAATTTGGATGATCTTTGACCATTATTTTCATCTTCCTTATGCCATGATAGTATAAACAGCAAGTGAAGGAGTTTAGTTTGCTGAAATGGTTATTTAAACCTTAGAAATAAGAAGTTAAACTTTACTGTATTTCCTGAAGATTTGATTTATGACAGGCATTAACATAACTGCTGCTCTCTGAAATTGATTTCATTTTAATGTCATAACTGAAAATATGGAATATCTGCAATTAGCAAGGATGTAACTTGCTCTCCTGTGTGCTTCTATTTTGTATTGTACTGTGTTTAGATTCTCACACATCTGCTTTCCTAGGTTAGTCTCTTTCCTAATGTTACAGATTTGTTTTCTTTCCTTTCTATGTGATAAAGAATGAATTTTTTCTATTTGGGACAGCATATTATTCAGTTCTCTTGGCATACACTGCTTTGATTTTTATTGGCTTATTTGCTTGCAAAATACTTTAAGGTTCTGAGAAATTTTGGTTTTGTTTTATGCTGTGGGATCT
Organism: Buteo buteo; assembly: GCF_964188355.1. Lineage (NCBI taxonomy): Eukaryota > Metazoa > Chordata > Aves > Accipitriformes > Accipitridae > Buteo > Buteo buteo. The sequence continues at coordinate 44,623,689 of NC_134171.1, read as the reverse complement.
TGTTCCCAAAACCTGCAATAGGTTCTTTCATTTTTTTCATATTGGGATTATACTGATCTTAATGCATTGTTGTTGGGTACCAATTTGAATTTGGGCAAGAATTCGTGACAGAAATCTTAAGGAAATTCCAGGAAATTTAAAAATATTGCCTTAAGCATCTTCATGCTGCAGGTAGCACAATGTGTTCTGGCTAGGAGAATCTGTCAGTACAAAGAGGAGTGCAAAGATGATAGCATGGATTGATATAAAATTACTGAATCAAATTGATTTAAATCAGCAGGCAGAAAGCTTTAATCAATTTAAATTTTACTTTGCATTGAGCTTTTTAAAAGCAGGTCCAGTTAAAGCAGGTTGAGGGGCCTGTCCACTCAATTTTTAGTATCTCCAAGCATGAAGATTCTGCAACTTCTTGAGGCAACCTGTTCTAGGTCTTAACCACTCTCATGGTTTGAAAAAACAACAACCCACAACTAACACAAAATAACAAAAACCAACCTAACTCCTTTTTTCCAGTCAGATTTTCCTGTGTTCCTACTTGCCTCTTGTCCCACTGCTGTGCATCTTGAAGAACAGTCTGGCTCAGTCTTCTCTACCCTCCCACTAGATAGTTGAGGACAGTAATAAGATCTCTCCTTTGTCTTCTCTTTTATGGCTGAACAAATTCAGTTTTCTTAGCTTCTCCTTGTAATATCACATGCTCCAGCCCTCTGATCATCTTGGTGGCCCCTTCCACTGGACTTGTTTCTCCATTCTCAACTAGCAGGACAGTTACTAAAAGCTTATGTGTTGCATAAAGTGGTACTGACTTGTGGGAGCAGGGGGCTGTGTGAAGGGGAGTGTAGCACTGAACTTGTGAAGCAAATATGCTGTGAAGGGATGCCCGTTAGGTCATCTAGCAGCCTTTGGGTAGGATGAACTCCCTTGTCTGGTGTAGAGGCACTCCAGGGCAGGTTCCCTCACTAGCTGCTTCTAGATAGTCCATGAGGAGGGTTTAATGGTTGATATAAAATTTACTGATTTGAAGACACTTGGTGCTACATAGTCCTGTGTTTTGATTTAGCAGAGAGATACAGCAATATACTGAAATGACAATGCAAGCATGGTACAGCAACTGCAATATACATTTGGACCACCATGCAAAAGTGATTCCCATTACTGGTCTCTGTATGCCCACTATCAGGATGTTGGGCATCCCCAGTTCACCAGGAAGGAATATGTGGGCTAAAGCCATCTCAAGCCTATTTCTCCCTTCAGAGCTCCTTCTGTTGGTTGTTCAGTTTTTATATTTTATGTTGGGCTAAGCCGTGTATATAGCACACACACACCACCCCCAGGTCTTGCTAGCTGAGGAAGACATTACACTCTACTAATTATCTTGGAGAAGGCTGTTTACACAACCTATTGACTCACTGGTACAGCCATATATCTAAAACAAAGGTTACCCGCTAGTCCCTCTGGTGTTGAGATAAGTTCAGAGTGCTTTATGCCACTTGGTGCTCATTCCTTACATCTATTCCCTGAGTTCATCACCCTTGCCCATGTCCTCTGAGCCTTCTTCCATTGTAGGGGTTTGTTGGTCGGTAACGCAGGCTGTAGCTCCGAGACTGCTGTAAACACGTTCCTTGTGAACTGATGGGTCACGTGTAACTGGAGAGGTGCTTGCCTGTACTGGCTGCTCCTCGCCTCGGAGTTCAATACATGTATGTTTTGGTCACATGTTGTAAATATGTCCAGCTGCACAAGGGTAAATGGAGTCACGATGCTGTCTGGAAAAAAAGAGGGTGAAAAGCTGTAGGGCCACAAGAAACGGCAGCAGCCTCAGATACAGGTTGATGACGTAGCTGGGTTATTTTGAAGGGCTTGAATCTACTCTAGTGAAAACGGGGACCCGAGTTTAGGGCCTTAAGTGGATCCTTCCTTACTATGTAGGTGACCCTGCAGGTGGATTTTAGAACAAATACTTGTACCTGGTCACAGTCCTTTTTGTCTCAGTGTGGTTGGAAAGGTGTATTTGGCATGGCAGGTGCACACAGCTTTGGGAATAGGAGTGTCACTGCAGGAAGGAGAACCAGGAGAAGATAACCAGGGAGTAGTCTTCAAAGACTTCAAAGGGTTAAATGATCTGCTCTAGGAAATACAGCAGTCATTCCAAGATTCATCACCATGACTTTGACACAAAAAAGAGAATACGTAATTTCTTACTTGCCATCTGTAATAATAATCTGTTCAGTTTCTTTGATTATAAAAACAACAACCGCTGTGATGAGGATATGTTTTCACAGAATAAGCAATTGAAGATGATTTTTTTTTCCCCCTCTGCATTTCTTGCAGTACAAAGTGGTATACATATTAAAGTATTTTTGATCTTTAAAGGAAAGTTAGGACACCCTCTACTGGCTATTTTTGGAAATAAATCTGAGCTACAGCCTACCAGTTTGGAGTCAGCAGTAGTTAAACTTAATCTGTACAGCAATTTTAATGTAGTCTTTTTTTTTTTTTATGGGTTTGAGAGGAGTTTAGGGTTTTCCCCCCGCTATGTCTTCTGTCCCTGGCTTCAGCAGAGTGAATCTGCCTGTGATTAAACTGTATTTTTAAATACAGTTTGTTACAGCTCTTAGGCTAACAGTTCTATAGGTACAAATGGAAATAGCTAGATGTTATCACAGCTTTTGTTGCCTAGTAACCGAAGCCCAATGTATAATTTCAATGGGATAAATCTGATGCACTTGCCTCTTTTCATTTTTAGTAGCTGAATACATGTAAATATATTTATATTTAAATGTCTTATTGTGTGATAACTAAAATGTATTGAAATCTGTACCTTTACGAATTCAATTACAATGATTTGACTGATGTAAATTTCCCAAAATGAAGAGCGATCCTGTAGTTCTTGTAACATTGCTTTACTGTTCATGTGAGCGAGCAAGTGTGTCAGTGTGCCTGTGCATACAAATCTTAAATTCTTTTTTGCATACTGTTCTCAAATTTCACCTTTCCATTTTGTTCACTGATTCGATGATTTACATATTTTTCTACTGAATCCATTTAAGCAGTCAAGGATTGTTCTCAGAGTTATTTGCTCAACTATACTGATAACATACCTAAAATTATCTAGGACTCTGAATTAGTTACTGAATTTTTAAGCAGGTGTGAAACGTTTGCTTCATTAGGACAAGTTGTGTAAATAGATACTTGTACTGGATTTCTAGCCTTGATTTTTTGGTATGTAATTTCATGATCATATCTTATCCTAGAATTCACTATCAAATGAGTTATCTACTCGCTGTTATAACTAATCATACTGTAGTTCTAGTAATGGAAATTGTATTACTAATATTATCTGCACGTTTTCATAAACGTATGCTAAAATAAAATGAGTCACTGTACTGTTTTAACCTTGTCATTAGTAACCTTTAAGCTTACTAAATTTGTTTTGAATTGTGACTTTGTGACACTTGTGCCTATTACATACAGACCTTATCCACTTATTTTGTTAAACTTATTTGATATTTTCAAGGATTATCTAAGATTTAAACTAGTTTTTAGTTATTTTGCTTAGCAGCAATCTGTGTATCTCAGTGCAAATGCCTTTGTGTTTTTCCTTCATTTCTCTTTCATTAGCAGCTGATATTCAGAGCAAACTCTTGTTAAATGTATGATCTTTCCTTCTTACTGTCTACATTGATAGCCAAATATGTAAAACAGATGCTATAGTGGATTATTGCTTCAAATTAGAGATTAATACCATGAGGAACAGAAAGTTGGCTTTCAAACAGGCTTCCATATATGGCAAGCTCAAGGGAGAGGAACAGCCATAAATAGCAGAAGCGGGACCCAAAAATGAAATTTAAAGCAGACATTAGCTTTACAAGGTTGTATCACCTGAAGTCCTTTTTGTTTTAGTTTGGGTTGTAATTGTTAGTTTTATTTCAAGAAAAAAGTCTAAAGAGTAAACAATAACAGTAGCTCTTTAGAAGCCAAGTAGGTAGATGCTTACAGACATGATGGTAAATATTTGATTCTACAGACAGTTACTAAGACTAAAACTTCTTCCAAAGAGCAATAAAGTAGAAGTATGTTCTGCAGCTTTCATGTAGTAAGTGTATGTAACACACCTGTGTAAGGTTTCTAAATTGTTTTATTCTGCTCTTTCAGCTCTCTTTTTATTCTTCCAGTTTTCTTCCTGTTTGACTCTCTTTAATTCTACCCAAGTAATTGTTTAAATTAAAAGCAAACATTAACAGTAGTGCAGCCATTGCCTTTGATGTGTTTTTTGCTTACTTATTGTTGATGCAGCCCTGTAGTATATGTTTTCTCTATATGTAAGTGAACAGTTTCAAGATTGACATGTTAAAATCTTGCCTGTTGTCATCCACTGAAGATGCAAGCTAACATTAATTTCAGACTTGAATGTTCTAAAATGGAAGTCTTATTAAAGTTACTGTTAAAGGCACAGAAAATGAAAATATTGTGAAGAAGAAATTGTAGATAGCAGTATGGAATTTTGCTCAAAGGCACAATTATAGTTCACCTAAATCTCATGTTTAAGTTTTAGTGGGCAAATAAAGTGTATGTTATACAGTTTTTAAAATTTTTCTTTACTTTTTGCTTGCTTTGTGGAAGTTGAAGGACAAATATGTCATTTACATTATTTCCTTATTGATACGGATTTTTAATGAGTTACAGAATATTTTATGTTCTCAGGCTTTTAAATGCCTTAATTGTTGTTCTTCCAAGAAGGTCACAGACTTCTTTGGAAGCTGGAGTCCTTACTAGAATCAGTGGCATAAAAATGCTTATTATCGATGCTAAAAAGTGGTACAATGTCCAGTGCTTGCATGCAAATAAGATTTACATATTCTATCATGGTCTAGAAAACTTTGATTTAAAGAAATATCTAATGCTAAAGGTTTGGAAATGAGATGTAATTATGGAGCGTTGGGAACAGTAAGAACGGAACTTGTGAATGACTATTGGGAAGAGTTTACATGGAGTGTGAGAATTATAATTTATGGAATGATTTGCCAGTGAACACGGTGGTAGAGATGTTGCTTGTTATTTTAAATGTTAAATGGTATTTGCAGGGAGGTAAAGTCACGTTAATGTTGGGGTTTAAGTTCTTCAGTCACATAATGCTGAAATTTTCCTCTCTGTTTTAGTCTTATTTTTTAATGGATTATTTTGTTTTGTTTATTAATATTGAGAGTAGTCTTGTATAAGATCAGAAGTGAATTGGGATATTGATCACGTGTTGCTTCTTACAGGTACTGCTCCCAGCAGCTGGTCTCTTGCAACTGCAGGATGTGAAAAGGACTTGCTGTGAATTTTTGGAATCCCAGCTTCATCCTATCAACTGCTTGGGGATTCGTGCTTTTGCTGATATGCATGCATGCACAGATCTCTTGAACAAGGCCAACACATATGCAGGCAAGTTACCATTAGTGTAGCATATAGCTTGATATCTGTGCATGCAGGTACACACACATGGGTTCCATGCCCACCCAACCCCACCCAGAGGAAACCAAATTTGATCCAGGATATTGCAGACATGTATCTTCTGACAAAGAGTGCACCTGATATGAATGTCTAAGAGAAATGAAGTCTCCCGTCTGGAACATAGTTATAAGCACAAAGGGGCAGCATCTTCACAGCCTATCAGGGCCATACAGGGTCCAAGCAATTTGTAATCCAGAAAGAAGCTAGCCTGGTGTTTAAAATTTTGCACCATCACTTAGGGGAGGAAATCAGGAAAGAAGAATTAAATTTCTGGCAACTGCCACAAGCCAAAGTCTGTAGGAAGTACATGGGGGAAGAAAGAAGACAAGGGCATGCAAGGGGGGCTATCTGTAGCCCCTGTACTGCACTGGCTAAGAAACAAGAAACATACCATGAGTATTGTGTTATCAACTTGTCTTCTGAAAATGCTACTCATCTAGCCCAAGACTTGAAATTTCCTACTATATAGGGTACGTGTAGTCTCATTCTTCTGCCTTGACACCAAGGAGATAGAGGTGCATCTTCTAACTAACGGTATAGCTCAACCAACAAAATTCTACTTTCCTCGTAAAGAGCACTTGCCATTGGATTGTTTCACATTTTTTTCTGAAAAAAACATTCATGCAATTCTTAATTTTATTACTGAAAGTACATTGTCATGGTCATCTTAAAGACTGTGTTATTCATATCTGTAAGAGGACTGGATCATGTCAAATCTTGACATTTTTGAAAATTAGGTTCTTGTTTTGATTGCTGTTGTGAATGAAAAAGCAATTCTGATTCTGTGATGAAGTAACAGTAGTGTTGTATGATGGGGACAAGGGAGAACAATTATTCCTTTTTTCTTGATGCTGGTGAGGCCTCAGATAGGAGAATGCTGAATCGTTAGATGCCAGCAGGCTGAAGTGAATCCAAGGAAGTCTAACATGAACATGTTAAGAAAACAGACTGACCTATGACAAAGACTGAGAGAAGAGAGTCCTTTCAGTCAAGAAACTAAAAGGCTAGGAGGATGAGAAGGAATGCAAATCTTCCTGTGCGTAAAAATGACTGAAAATGAGTAAGCTTAACTTGTGAGGTATTTTTAAAGTCGTTTCAGATATTAAGGAAAAATCCAACTAACACAGGTCAGGCAAGCTGTCTGTGGAAGTTACGGACTTTCCACTGTTAGGCAGCTGTAAAAAACCTGGTAAGACTAACTTCTGATTTAGGTTGATCTAAATCATGTCTGTGTGCAAAACCAGATGATTTGAAGTTCTTTCTAGCTTACATTTCTACTATTCTGCGAAGGCTAAAATCCTTTTTTTTTTCTTTTTTCTTTATATTCCAAATACATTTTCTGCTGTTGGAAACCGATACGCATGTAGTTTTAGAGAGTGTGTTACTAAATTGGTAATTTTTAACATAATGGATTAAAACCTTGTTTGACTGTTCTTGATGCCAAAAAAGGTTGTGAAATGTAGATGACTAAAAAGTAAGCAACACATTGTGTAAGCTTGTAAGTTTGTAGCGTAACACTATGACCAAAACTAAGGCTTTTAATTTGTTCAGGTAGCAATGATGTTACTGTTCTTTTGTGTGTAGAGTGCCTTGAGGTCTTGATGCTTGAGTCAAGACTGAAGACGTTATACTGAGGAATTAACTTTTTAATGGAAGCTTTTTGTAGTGAATAAAAACGCCCTCTTTTACAGGGTTTAACTTACTAGCCAGCGAAGTAGTATAGTTTGATTAGAGCTTTGGCAGTGAATATTCAGAGAGTAGGACAAATTTGTTTGGAAATTCAGAAGTCACGGGTTGTCAGGACTCTCAGGCATGCCTCCTTACATGCAGCTTGCACTATCTGCCCAGTCACAGATCTTTTCCTGTCTTTTCAGTCTCTCTTGGATGTTTCATTTCTACTTCAGGTTCAGCAAAACCAAACTGCTTTCCATCTAAACACCTTTCCTTTCTCCCTGTCTTCCTCTGTCACTGGTGTTCTCCCAGTCATTCAGGTTTGTAAACTTGACAACTTTAACTCTCCTCTGCCATTTTCTCTCAGCTACTGAGCTGTGTGTTCCTCTATTTTTTCCTTTCCTCCCTACCAGATCTGCTCTACATCATGTTTCCCTTTTGGTGCAATGTAAATCCATCTCTGCCATAACTTCCTCTCTGTTTGCTAAGGTCATTTTACTACTTCTGCAATATTTCTTTTCCCCCTGGATCAAATTCCAACTTCTCATCCTTGGCTTTTCCAGTTCAGCAGAATTACTCTCACTTGAGTCTTTTATTTCATATCTCTCTTTACTACTTTTGTGCTTGGAACTAACCTCCTTTTTTTTCTCTGTAATCAAACAATCTTCCATTTCTGTCAAATTCCTCCAGAAAGCACTTTTGTCGTCTATGCTTCCCTTTTTGTCATCATATTCTTGGAGTCCTGCTGGCCCATACCATGAGCTGCCAGCTCAACTCCTACTGTGTTTTTGCTGTATCTCTGTGGTGAATTTTAAAGCAGTGCACACTCTGTTCTTACTCTTGAGATAAATATGCTGTGCATAGTCAGGGTGTGAGCTACTTCATTGCATTGCACTCTCTGCACTGCCTTCCTTAATCCCTAGCACTCTGGCAGGCTTAGTATGAGAGCAATATAGAAAAGAGAATTAAAAATGAAATATCCTGATAAGGCTGCAGAAAAAATTCATATGATTGTATTGCTTTTCATAACTTTTCTAAAATGTACAGTGACTGATTAGCATCATTAACAGTTAGTACAGACTTAAAACTGGAGATTTTCCTGAAACAGAGCGCTAAGTGCTTCATTTCATATGTCTAGGCCCAAATAATAGGTTTTTTATTGCCTTGAGTAATTTTAGACCTCATAAAAAGAAGGATTTTGATGAATGCTTTCAGTTGCCTTAATTCCTAGAAAATCTGTTTTCTGGTCTAGGTGTTGTCTACCGCCCCCCCCCTTCCAGGAGATTATAGTATTTCTATCAGGAATGGATGTTTCAGGAAAAAACAGAAGTGCAGCAAACTCATACGATTAGGTGTCTGTCAACAGAATCCTTGGTTGCTGTCTTAAACTGAGGTATACAAATCAGCCATACTCAGAAGTTTTTAGTCTAGTGAAATTGTATTCAAATTATTTATGTATCATTTAAAAAAAAAATAATTCAAAAGCTATTCAGGTTGGTTTTGAAAGTACTAGCTTTTGTAATACTTACCTTACTCAAAGTTGTAATGTGTATGTGACTGAATGACTTTGTGATAATTGTATTTAAACTATTATGCAAAAAAGTTCTAATTAAATCTTTTTGTCTTTTAGTAATATAATGCCAAATCCAAAAAGCCATTATATTTTTGACCTTTTATACAATAGGAAGCAAGGTGTACACTTATTAACTAGAGTTACTGTTCAGATATTTAGTGTTTTAGGGAACACATTTTCATATAGCTGTTGCTTAATTTTGATTTTTTTTCTAATTTCTGTTCTGACTATGCCTTAGTAACTTCTAAACTACTTCAGTTACTTCTAAACAATCTTTGTTCAATTTAGTAGTTGAAGCTAATATTTATGTAGATTACTTTCTAGCAATATAAAATCTAAGACCCTGGCAAGACCTTGAGTGCAATATTGCTTAAATGTGTTTGAGAGCACAGGAGCTGGGTCTAACTTGTAACCCTCTCTCTCTGGGTCATTTGGTTCAGGCATTCTTTGCTGTGCTCGGAGAGACTCTGCAAGCAGGACACAGGCAAGTGAAAAGGAGAAGGAAGCTATTTGTTGGTCCTCCTGGGACTTGCAAGCTACTAGGCTGAGCACCAGAATGCTCAGTACTCCTGGTAAAAGTATCCAGGGAGGAAGGACTGGCCTTTGTTTCTCATTGGAATGGGCTGATCATTAGTCTTGCTGGATTTCTGTCTGCTGACTCCCTATTTTTCTTCTGTACAGTTTTATACCTTTTCAGGTCAATGTTTCTCCTCTTGAATTTTCAAGCTTCTTACTGCCTGTATCTTGGCCATCATAGCTTCTTTTTCTCCCTGTTCTTATCTCAAATGGCTCTTTGTACATTGTCAAGGCTTTTTCTTACAACTGAAAAATTTTTCTCAAAAGTCTGAGCCAAAGATATGTGGCTGTGCCATTTCAGAATTAGGCCTTGTATCACAGACAGCTGAACTCCCAGGAGCAGATATTTCAGGATTAAGGCTGCAGAAACTAGAATGAGTACAGAAGAGGATTATTAGATTGAAAAAGCAGTGAAAATATTTCCCTGCTAGAGAAAATGAAAAGCATTTGGGTGTTTAACTTCTCCCAGTCTTTGTTATACTTGCTATTTTATATTTAGGAAAGAGAGGCAGGGAGATATTTCTGCTAATAGACAATGATAGCATAAAAACAAATGGATGCCGATGTAGATCAGAAGTTATTAGAAAAGTGAAACTCTGGAACTTCTTCCAGCGGGAGTAAAAACCCAACTTTCATTAAAATTGGAGCTTCATAATCCTATGGTGGAGTTGGCTCTCCTGTAGCAGAGTGTGAGATTTTTATAATTTAAGAGAGTCATTTATATGCATCTACGATGCCTATCGAGAGATCTGAAAATAGTGGACAATTGATACAGATTACTTGGAATGAGCTTCTGTTGCAATTAAACTTTCTGAGATGCTACCTGTTCTTGTGATGTTCCAGAAAGCAGCTCTGCTCTGGGTCTCATCGCACTCGCAGTCAGGGACTACGTACAGCTGAGGCCTCTCGTCCTTTTTCTGTGATGATTCCTACAAAGAGTACGTGGCATGAGCGCTGCTAGTACATCCTCAGTTTTAGTCTGGGCTACATCTTACGTAGTCTTAGAGGATGTTCACAAAATAGTTTTTCCTGAGAATGTGGTGCATTTTCTAGTTGTCAGAATGTTATGTACAACCTGAAGATAGATAGGTAAAGCCTTTTAATGAAGAGGGGTATGCCATCTTGGATTAGAGAGGCACTTGCTCAGTGCTTAGGCCTTGACATATTTCTTAGTTATAACCAAAGAATAATAATGTACTTCCACTCACTGCATAGGCTGGTACGGGGTTTGGAAACATTGGATTGCCTGTGGAAGAAGTGTCTTTTGAGGACCAGCTTTACACAGCAAACTTTCTTGGCTTTTAGCATCGTGCTGAGGAGATGTTGAAGAAACTTTTGTTGGTGAATCTTAGCATGTGTTGCGAAGCAAGAATTGCTGTGTTGTACTTAACTGTGGGATACAGCATTCTTGATTTTGGTGCTCTGAGTCTAAAACTTTGAGCCCTGACTAGACTTGGAAGCATGCCTGTCTTCTGTAGACTATTCTTGTGTACATTTGTATGCATGAGATTGAAAGGGCGTAGTTAGCAGAATCGTTCTTATGATTCTATTCTGAGTAGCAATGTCTGTTGCTATGCTTCTGTTACCTTGGCTGCTGTGAATTTCATGGTGTTCTCAAAAGCAGTTATTTAAGCATAAAATTGACAAGTAAATCAGACTTTTAAAAAAATATAATTCTGCAGTGATTAGCTTCTGCTGGTTCTCCACCTGGTATCTATCCTTCTGTAATAAGACTGGGGTTCCTGCTTGACCAGTGCCTTGTGTTAGGCCATTAGCAAAGACCTTTTGTCCCAAGTAAAAAAAAAATCACAATGTGACATTGTGAATTGAAGAAATAATTTAAAAAACTAGTTCTTGCTAAATATTTTTGTTTCATCTGCTTGAGAAATTCTTTGTTCTTTTAAGTGAACGTAAGGCTTAGATCTTTCCAAGCTCCCATGCTCTGCATTGCTTTAAAACAAGAGGTTATCAGTTCAGAAAGAAGCTATGTTTCTGCAAAGTTCTAGCTGGTTTTATAGCATTATCACTTCAGAAAGATGCAGGTACTCTGTTTAGTTTATAAAAAATATCATCTGTTTTGTTGAATGGAAATAGTTGGCCTAAGCTATACAAAAGACACTTATAAGACTCAATATATTTGATTGTGATATTTTGTTTCACACACTAATATACATTGGATTACTGTCATGCAAAGATCTAGGGAATATGAGGGGGTTTTCCTTTTCTTCCAGCTGCAGCCTCTGACACTGATAAGCTCTGGCCATGTTTTTCGTATGTGTTAATGTGGCTTTGGAAGATGATTTCTGAAAGTGTACAAAATGTTAAAAAGATTTCTGAAAATGGATATTAAGAGTCATCAGCTGCTGGAACACCTCAGAAAAATGTTAGAAAATGACAGAAGCCTGTTAATGATGGAACAGAAATTTAGCCAGTCTTCAACAATGTCATACACAGAGACAAACACTGACAACAGCCACTGTCATAAAACAAAAAGGAGAAGATGGCTTACAGGCTTTTATTTTTGGCCACCATGATTCTCTGAAAGGTTTTTAATCTGAGGGAACTTCAGCAGACCTTTACTTCTGTATTTGTTTATTCCATTTAGAAAAGGCAATTAAGCCAGAGAAGGTCTGACTGTAGGTACATAAATGAGTGAAATAGTGTTTGTGAATTAATCCAGAAATGTTTATAGCATAAAATGTCCTGTGCAGATTTCAGATGTAGCTTTCCTTCCTATGTAATTGAAAAATATAAAGTTAGTGTCAATATCTTTATGGCCAGCAAGACTATGTGCCTTTTGGATAGAAGAGGTAGGTCAAGTGCTTACTGCTTCTGTGTGCGTGCATAATACACATCTCTAGACTCATAATGAAAAATACTCAAAAAGTGGGTAAAAAAAGCATTTACAGCTCCTATTATCTTCCTGTGCTCTCCACGCTGGCATCATTTATTATAGTTCCAAAGATTTTGTTACTAGCCCCTTTCATGTTGTTAAGAACTTCCTTTCTGTCCTTTTAGTTTGTCCCTGAAGCTGAAGTCTCATCCTACTGGTACAGGGCAGACAAGGACAGATCTTCAGCTATTCAGATAGAAACTGTCTCTATTGGTTGCGAAAATGTGAAAATCTGTTTTTCATATGCAATTGGAACAGATATTTTAGAAATGTCCTAAAATGGAAGGGATTTTTTTTTTTTAAAGGCAGATTTTAGTTTTGATAATAAAGAAGTAGGATTCTACTTGCTTAGGAAGTGGGAATTTGGGAGCCAAGCCTCGGCAGCTCCTAAGCCAGCTTGTTTCCAGGCTGCCTGACTCTGGAGCCAGCTGGCTTCAATGTCTGGGTAAAGTGTCAAGAAGTGGGGCAGGATTCCAATACGAATTTGTCAAAGTTGCACACTGTGTGGAAAATTCTGATTTGGAAAAAAGTAAGTATTTTATTCTCTCATGAAAACTTCCAGCCAGATAGTTCTATCTGTTTGCTTATCTAGGAGATGTTCATGAAGAAATAAGTATGTTACCTAATGCAACAAATAAAAACCAAGCTAATTTGAGATTTTGCAGGGGACAGATGCATGAAATATTTAATCGTCATCATAAGTTTCATGATGTTTGATGTTAATATCTCTAGATTATTGAAGCTTTCAGGATGTGAGCAATTATATGGGATAATATACATCCTAACCCAGAAGGCAAAAAAATACACACACCCCCACAATATTATTTTTCATTCATCATTATTGGAAAAAAAGGATCTAAGCGGGATTTTTGGAACTCTTGGTACTGAATCATATTAATTCAAAGATGCTGATATCCTCCTTGTTAAAAGGAAGCAAAAAGTTTGAATTTTATAAGCATTATTTTTATATAGAATAAAATAATGCCTTCTGTCTTCAACACTTGAACAGCTTTAGATAAATTGCTGTTGGCACATTTTATTGGTTTTTTTGCATTTCCTTGTTCTTTTTCAGTTTTTAATTATTTTGAGTAATCCATTTAGCTGTAATTTCAGTTGGCTTCTGCCAAAAGGTTATCTACCAATCAGTTAGAATGGTCTCCTTGACAACAAGAGATCTGCTTCTTAAGAGACAAGTGATTTCACCTTACCTCTTTTTTTGATGACTAAAACTTATACAGCAAGCTACTCTTGTATTTCTCTTTTTATTTTTCCTGTAATTCCTTCAGCTGAGGATTTGTTTCCAGGTGTTGCTTGAGAACCTGAACCTGTAGCTATTGACCAAGTAGTTTCTTTTAATTTCTCATTTTTTTCACTCTTCTGTCTTCTCTTGGCCACATGCCTTGTTTTATACTTTAAGCACAGAGGCTGACATCCAGTAAAATAGTCTTACTTTTTGTTCAAGTATTGTCTATTTTTTTTCAGATTTTATTCTACAGTTCTCTTTCTAGCATGAAAACAGGAAACAGCCTCACATTCATTGTATTACTTTGAAAATTCTCAACTTCTGCTCTTCTGGTTTAGAGGCTGGATCTCTTCCTTTTTAAAAGTTGATTTAGATTTATGACATGGTCTAAAAAACAAGGCTTTTATATATGAGTCTATAAAATCAACTACGTATTTCCAGTTTATGAAGCGCATCCTGTTGGATGTGATCCACTGTTGGATTGGCTTTCTCAAGGGAAGATGAACAAGGCTTCTGAACCTCAGATTTGTTTGAGATTTGGATGAGCGTTGCTTCCCCTTTCTGCTTGCTTCCTAACTCAGCTTCTGAGTAGTCAGGCATGCTGTTTTGTAGTACTGTCACATGAAATTTGGAGTTTATCATAAAACTAATGTATTAATTATATTATAAATATATTTAGAAATATATTATAAATACTTATTTCCATAAGCGTACCTCCGAAAATTCTACTTCAGCTTACGAAACTGCATATTTGTAGTCTGAAAAGTAAACAGACATGAAGATTTGTAAGGAGTGGAAAAGTAATGGTGGTGTTATAAAAATGGATAGTATTTCTACTTATCCTTTCTCTCCCATTGCCTGAAATACTGCAGAAAATACTACCTGTCCATCATAAAAATTGCTGCAGATTTGGAGGGACTTGTAGTGATAATGATTGCATGAATGAAAAGGCTGGTAGAATGAGGGACTGAAAAGGTGAGGACTGTCTACTTTAGAGATGAAGGCTAAAAAGGAATATAGAATAGTGAATGATTTTGAGTGACAGGGTGCAGCTTTCCCTGTCATCATATTCAGCATTAGAACATGGGGATATTAATTGAAAACTGATTAATGGTAAACTGGGTGTTAAATTTAGATGTTGGGCTTTTTGTTCAATGAGACTGTGGGATTATTACTATAAGAAAGTATTAAAGGCAAGAATTTAACAGGACTTAAGGGGACTGGACTGCATCTTACTAAACTCTGTTTTGTTTAGTAAAATGTGGTTAAGGTAAAATATCCTTCTGGCTACCATTCTCTAATCTTTCATGGTTATAGTGAGACTTTTATGAGAGGAGGTTTTATTGTCATACTTTTAATATATATTCTTGGACTTTTGTCTGAAACAATTTGTACTGCCTGTTCCAAGGAACAGGATGCTAAACTAGATAAAGGACAAGAATTATACTGTGTTATATTTGTCTTTTTATGCTCTCTAGTCTTTAGTACAGTGCAAAAAAGCTGTTGTACCCTGCAAAGTTGACCTGAAAAATTTAGACTTCTTGATCTGGAAGAATTCAGCATTTAACTTTTTTTTTTTAACAGCTTAAGACAGTTTGTCAAGCATGCAAGCATGGAGTCTTAAGTATAGTAGCACTAGTGGAGCATTAGAAAAAGGTTTAAAAAGTTCTTTAGTTTGAATATGTTTGATGACCTTTTTTTACTTATTCTGAGTGAATTCTTAAATTCCCGGTAATAGCTGTCCCTTCTAACTTCTGTTAAGAATAGCTGAAGAGGGGAAAAGTAACAGTTAACTGCATGGAGCTACTTTTAAAGCAGCTGAATGGCTTATAAAGCAATTTTAAGGAAGGGAGAGGACAACTGAATAACTGAACAACAACTTGATAAAGATACATGCTCTATGTTAAAAGAAAATGTCTGGTTCTACAACTAAAATATTGAATTTTGCCAGTTTTATTTACTTTAAGTCGAGGCATTTAAAAAAAAAAAAGAGGAAAAACTACACATTGTAGAGGTTGTGGTATGTAATATTTTTATGATGTTGGAGAAGCTCTGAGAGATGCAACAGGATCCAGACCTGTTGTTTGATTTGATCTACATTAGACTGCAAAACTGCTGGTTAGTTCTAATGAATCAGTCATTGTTTGTGTTGAACTGCAGGTTCAAAACATGTTTGTCAACAGCATAGAGAGCGTATTCTTTTTCTGGAATCTTTTTTGCTGTATTTGTGTGTACAAAGTTAGCAAAATGGGATTTAAGTAATTGTCAAGGACAAGTACTCAGATGAAGGAATGCTGAAAATGTTAAATTGCTATGATTGCTACTTTTAGTATAATGTGTTTTAATATATCAATTATTTTTTATAAAAGCTGTTTGTGAGACCAAGCTTTAACCTATATAAAATGTTTTAAGTTAAGGTATTGCTTCTAGATATGAGAAATTAGCATGTATTTTTACTTGTTTTCCTTTATTTTTTCTCTGCTGCTTTAACGCTTGTTGTGGGATGCACTTAGCACTGTATGTTAGAGTACTACTTTTCCTCCAAACAGAACAACACTTTTCTGATGTCGTACTTAGTGAAGAATACCTCAACCTTGGTGTAGAGCAGGTGTGCAGTCTTATATCCAGTGACAAGCTCACAATTGCCTCAGAAGAGAAGGTAAGACCATCTGTATCCCAGTATTATTTTTATCCTTTTGGGTGAGAGTGCGAGCCTGTTCTTACTGCTCTTGCACACTTGTTTGGATGTGTTCTTTCTTTCCTCAGTGAAATTAGGCATGTATTGTGCTGATGTTTAAAGGATTTTTCCCCAAAGTGTTAAGGATTTTTCTCAAAAGTGATCTTGAAAATTAACCTCAATTCTTAAAAATCCTAAAACTGCATTAAATCACATAACCCTTTGTTCTTTGGAAAAAAATTGAAACGAAATTAAATGGAAATTCCTTCTCATCTTCAGGCAGAACAAACAGAACACATGCTGTGAATCACATATACAGGAGTTTGGTTTACCAAGGTGTAACTAACTCAAAAATAGTAGTTTGAAGAGCAAGCATACACCATCTACTAACTTTAACCAGCAGGCCCACATAGGTATTAAAAGTCTGTATGTATATGTATGTGGACTGTTTAGCCCAACCGAACAAATGTGAGTTGCAAAGGAGATGGCTAGGTAGCTTGGTATAACCAAACTTGAGTTTAAGTATGTGTTGGCTCACCTTTAGCTAGATCTCATTCTTTTAAAGCAATTTTTGAAACTGTGATCTTCAGTGAACCCAGTGCATCTCTTTGAACCTCTAATGGTTTTTCAGGTTGTAGAAGTATTCATTTTTTAATCCAGTTGTGATCAATGTAAAATATATTGGTTTTCTTTTTTCCAAAGAGTATGTAGTTGTACTAACACCTCTGTTCAAATGAGGCTAAATTGTATTCAAAAACATGTTTGAATACTGATTTGTATGGCTAGGAAGTGTTTCATGTTAAAACATTTTTGAAACTTTGAATCTCAGAACTATTTGCTTAAACAACAACTAGCAAGGTTATGTTCCTGTTCTCATAATACCCTGAAGGTCCGGTTTTATCACTTTGATTTTGATATACGTGATGCTGCTTCTGTGGAGCATAATTAAGGTTTTAATGCTCTAGTGTATGATGAGCTGCTGTGCAATAGAGGAGAAACTAGGTGTGGGATCACTTCTTCTAGTAAGACTCAGTGATGATAAGTCATTTGAGTGATGATGTGGCAGGTCAGTTTTCCAAGAAAGGAAGTCTTAGGATTGTAATATCACTGCTGCTGTGTTCTTTGTTTACCTAGTTTTATTGGATTTTCAGTACCAGTGAAATTATTGTGTGCATTTTGTCAGTGTAGTGCAGCTATCCTTGAAACACCAGTAGAGAAGTGACAGAAAAGAGACTGGCTACTACATTTTCAGAATTTTGTAGTGGGTGACTTATGGAAATAATGGGAGCTGTAACTGCTCTTGTCTTTTCTCATGTTAGGAATTTTAGTATAAGCAAAAACTGTTTTTGGAGGCACACTGATATTTTCATGCTACTGAATTTGTAAGTCAAGGGACTTGCATTTGTTTGTTTCCTGGAAGGTATTTGAAGCAGTGATAGCGTGGGTAAACCATGACAAAGATGTAAGGCAGGAGCTAATGGCACGCCTGATGGAGCATGTTCGGCTGCCTTTGCTTTCCCGCGAATATTTAGTTCAGGTAAGCAAAAAGGAATACTAATTCTTCTGCATGTGAACGTTTCAGTTTACTTTTTTAATGCCAGATGGATAATTTTAAATTTAAACAACAGAGTAAGGTAGTGTGTTACTGATAGTAAAAATAGACAGCCACCTTTACATATGCACGTGCATGCACACACGCAGTCAAATGAGGGATTGCCACGTAGAGGATATCATATATAAGTAATTTATCTGTTTGGCTGACTACTTGTCATTCTACAGTAGTAATCCAAATGATTTAATTAGCTGAGATCAGGTTAGCTTTCATTTTTAATATGATATTTGATATAACACTTCTTTTCATAAGTGAATTTTAAATTTCAAAATTTAATCTATTGTTTAAATTGGTTAGGACTTGCTGATAAAGGAAACATTTCTTTACCTGGTTCAGATATAATACATTTTTTCAAATTTTATAAGATCATTTTGAATATTTAGGTGTCAGGTCAAATACTTAAGGTTGAAAATACCAGTTCACTATTAGCATTGGTTAGTAGGTGTAGTAGCAGGTTGGTAGGTGTTTATTTTAGAAATTCTGATTTTGTGATATGAATTTCCTCCACTTTTTGTGGTTTGTTTTGGGGTTTTTTTGTTTCTTTGTTTTGCTTTTGTGGGTTTTTATGTTTCATTTTGCTGTTGTGGTTTCTTATTGTTGTGGGGTGGTTTACTAGTTTGTTAAATTCTTCTCCCCCACGTTCCCCTTGAAGTGTTCTGTATTCTCTGTATTTGAAAAGTTAAGAAATGTGCTTGTGAGGAAGTGATTTACCTTGCCTAACACTGTTACTTCTACTTAACTAGTAAGAGAATCAACATTTTTTTTTCAGTGACTGCATATTTCCATCACATAAACTCGTGTCTAACTGTGGTTAAACTACAATCTAAAAAATCAGAATAATCTGCATTTGTGTGATATAACACAGGCTTTATTACATTTCAGATTATTTGTGTTTTACTTCCTTATTGTGCTCAGACCTTGTTAAACTTCTATTAATAAACAGAGAGTTGAAGAAGAAATATTGGTTAAGAACAGCAGTGCTTGTAAAGATTACCTCATTGAAGCTATGAAGTATCACTTGCTACCAACAGAGCAACGAGCATTGATGAAAAGCACTCGAACGAAATTGAGAACACCTGCTAGCCTTCCAAAAGTAAGACCCTTATTTTTCCAATGTACTTATTTCTTCAAACTCTATTTTAACAGATTTGATGAGAACATGACCATCACTTGAGGTATTCCAATAAAAATTTTCATACCAGAACTATTTATCACAAAACTATAACCAGTGATTAGCTTTGTACTCCATACTACTTGTGATATAGATATTTTAGTCTCCCACCTAACCCCTACGCTCATAATCTGCCAGTCCCCCGTTCCCCCCCCCCCCCCCCAAAAAAAAGAAGTTTTTTTAGTAAGTTCTTCAGCATTTGAAAAATATACAGTTATAGGCCTGGTGTTAGAGAAATAAGCCTGCTTATTTAAAAAAACCAAAAAACCCAAACCAAACAACAAAAAAACCCAACCCTAACAGAGACTGATGCTTCTGAGTTGGGGCATTTATTCCATTTTTAACTAAATACAGGCTTTTCCTTTTAGAAGAAGAAAACAGAACAAACATCAGATATTATCTTCTTTCCAATGAAGTAAAGATGTTTTCTCATAGTACTGTTATGGCAAGTGCAATAATGGAATAGGAGATTCCATTCAGCAGATTTAGCACATTTCTCTCAAAGGAACCAGAGAAGGCTGTTCTGTGATGGATGGTCACAGTTCCGTTGAACATCATAGATGCTGAATTCTCATACCTGAGGTCAGAGTAGGATGTGAAGATACAGCAGGATCTGTCCCGTTCCTGGAAGCTCTACCTAAACTCTAGTTGCTTCCTGCTTTTCTATCTCAGATGTTTCCTCTGGACACAATGATTACAAATTGCATGTGTTTTTTAAAAAATGAATTTTGCCTAGTTTGCGAGACTTGTATTTCTTATTTAGGAGAATCGTCCTTTAATTATTGCTTGTACAGCAGCTTGTTTTATTTTTTAACACTTTTTTGATCTTTCAGGTGCTCTCATATATGCAAATAATTAATAAATATTATTATCTCCCTTTTAGTTGATGATGGTAGTTGGAGGACAGGCACCAAAGGCAATTCGCAGTGTTGAATGCTATGATTTTAAAGAAGAACGCTGGCATCAGGTGGCTGAATTGCCTTCCAGAAGATGTAGAGCGGGTAAATGATGCCTAGTTTTTTATTGCGGTTGGTAATGCTTCAGAATTAAGGCATCTGTATAAAGCATTGTATGTTCTTTGGAGCGGTATTTATATTTATCTGACAAGGGCTAAGCCTTGACTTCAGTGATCATCCTTAAAATTTGAATTACTTCCTAATCTGGAACAATACAAGTCTGATAACTTGATCTTAATTTGTGCTTCAGTTTGTAATCTCTAGAATAAACTGCTTTATTTACCTCCCATAGATACGGAAGATAAATAAATTTAAATATTACTGCATTATAATAACTAATTTTACTATTAAAATACCTAATTATTATTAAATGAGATGAAGAATGTGAAGAAGTGACCAACTGATACTAAAGATATGAAAATGTGACCTTAAAGCCGCTGAGATATCTAAGAAAGAAGAAATTCAGCAGGCATGATATTCAGAAGTGTGAGCTATTAGTAACAAAAAGTGTCAGAACTTCTAGTATTTAATCTGAACGAAGTGTGGCTCTAAGACACTGTCAAAAGCCTGATAAGTGTAGCAAGTACTGTAAATTGTGTCAAGTATCTGCATACCTAGAACACTACAGAATACCATTAACTGACTACAAGGCTAAAGCACTGACCTTTCCTCCCTGTTTCCCTGCTCTAGGAATGGTGTACATGGGAGGCATGGTTTATGCTGTTGGTGGTTTCAATGGTTCTTTGAGAGTTCGCACAGTAGATTCCTATGATCCGGTGAAGGACCAGTGGACAAGCGTTGCCAATATGCAAGATAGGAGAAGCACACTGGGAGCAGCTGTATTAAATGGTCTTCTTTACGCTGTGGGAGGATTTGATGGGAGTACAGGTATTTTTGCCTTTATACTCTGCTGATTAGCTTTGACTACTCTTGACATAATTGTATCAAATTTGAATGTCTCTTTCCTGGAAGCTGCGATGAAACCAAGCATGAGGATACCCTGGCATCTTGTGGTGTGGAATGTGCTTTAGTGGTCACATCCTTCTACCTGAACAATGGACTGTTTGCTCCATCTAAGAGTTTAGTCTTAATGACTAGTGAATGTTTGACAAGTTCCCTTTCAGTATTCCTTCGATAGACAGAGTCCTTAACTCATGGAAGATCTGAGCAGAAAAATTACCTGGTACCTTTTTTCCTGTTTGCATATGAAATATACCTGTGCATTTTCACGTACCGTAAATAGGATTACAAACAGCTTTCTCTGACCTGTGAGAAGGCTTTGGACATACACTGTTCATTCTCTTCACAGATGCATTAGACAATTTGTGCACAGATGATTCTTTTCCTTAATAACTATTACTGAAGTGTATGTAGGAGACAGCATTGTGACTTAATTAAAAAGAAAGGAAAAAAAAAATCAAGGGAAGAATTTTTCAGAGTTCCACAAAAGCTTTTATTAATTTGCCCATTTTCAGACACTAAGAATGGGTTGACTGTAATTGGCTATCTAAAGGACACCAGCTGTGCCTTTTGCACAGTAAGTAACAGTCCTTAAAATGATGTAATTTGAATTTTCAGAGAGGTACGTTTCAGAAGGTAGACAGTACGTTGCACCTAGATTTATAGAGAGAATAATGCTATATTGTCTTCATAGGTTTATCATCAGTTGAAGTTTACAACTTAAAGACTAATGAGTGGTTTCACGTAGCTCCAATGAACACAAGAAGAAGTAGTGTTGGTGTAGGTGTTGTTGGAGGTAAGTTGACAAATGATACTAAAAAGAAGGGGGGGGGAAATGCAATCATTTATGCTACTACCTTTTCTCACTTTTGAAAATATACTTCAGATTTATGTTTCTGCTCAACCTTGTAATTCAAATGGTATGAACAATACATAATCGTTCTACTTGGTTTTGACCAGCTTTTAGCATAGTTGTTTTAAACTTTTTTTCAGAGCTTCAACTGTGTCTGAGGCCAACTGAGGAAAAGCTCGCTAAGCATGCGTGCTCTAGGTTACGCATGTCAGCAAAGCTGGAGAGCCCAGTTACTGAAGTGATGACCTTATATATTGGTCTTTAGTGATGTAGCACTGCAGTATTGTCAACTGTTATCTGAGGCTGACTGCTGGTTGTATGCTGGGGATGATCTCAAGGACAGTGCCAGGAAAACTGATGACTTTCAAGTCAGCTTTGTGGTGAATAGCCTGGATGTTGATTGCACAATGCAGACCTGGGCTGGCTCTTGGATCGTAAAAGTTTTGGGCATGTGTTTTAACTGCATAGGAACCACTGCTGTTTCTGATCAGAAAATGCATACTGTACAAGTAATTCTCATCTGAATTTTAGATATTTTTGACACCTAGAAAGGAAGCCTATTTGCGAGCTTCCAGTGTTGGACATACTTGAATTAGCTTGCTTTTGAACAATTCTTAATTAAAAGCACAGTAAAGTACCTTTGTATTTCAGCGAGGCAATTCAAAACCTTCTGACTGACATTGTTCTTGTTAGATACTGGCTGCCTTTTACATCCTAAAAATGACAAGAACTATAGTGTACTATATTAAACTATTTACAAAATAGAAACTCAATAACTGATTGACGACAGGTACTGATTACTAGCTAATTGAGAGAACGATGACTTCTCCTCAGCCCGTGTAGCAGTATAGTCTGTGTGCATTAGAAATATGTAGGTTTCTGTTGGTTACTCTTCTAGGTAAACTGTATGCTGTTGGTGGCTACGATGGGGCGTCACGTCAGTGCCTTAGTTCAGTAGAATGCTATGATGCTAATACAAATGAGTGGACCTATGTTGCAGAAATGAGCACTAGACGGAGTGGAGCAGGTGAGTGGACAAGAATCAGCTATCCTTGTAAAACTGAAACAAATCTGTGGTTTTAAAATGTATCTAAAAATATAAAAGGTAAGCTAAAATCTGAGTCTTATGAAATGTGTTAGTCTTAATGCCTGATATATTGCGGGTTATAAATACAGAACTGTCCTACAGAGTAAGATTCAGTCTGTTAATAGTAAATATCTTTCCTCGCTTTTTCACACTTTTCATATTCCTCTTCTTCCCATAACTTCTGATGTTTTTAACACCCAGATTAATATGCATGGATTGTGACAATCAATTTAACATCACCTAAATACTGAAGTATCAAAGTCTACATGGCCAGGATGAAAAAATGTCATTTCTTCAAAGATGTCTCTTTGCCAGTGTAGGGATTTTTCTAATAGCATTTTCAGGTTGACTTTACATGTGAACTGTGACTAGATTTCCACCTCTTTGGAGGATGTGTTCTGCATTCTGATTCACTGTAGGAAATTTTGTCCTTGTTCATTCTTAAGTTTATATTACTGGTTTCATCCTATTACTTCCACTTATGTACCCTTTGTTTCATCTTCAGTAATTCTTCTCATCACCTGGTGTTTACATCCTTTGGATATGTATAGGCTACTACATGTTATCCTTCCTTATCATTTAGCCAAGGTACCTCCATTTATTTCTTTATAATCTTAAAAATCCCTTCTTTATTTTTTTGTGGATTTTTTTTTTCCTCCTTGTGATTCTGAGTATGTATATTTCTCTTTAAAGACATCAAAAGTGTCTGTGGTATTCTGCTTTTGTTTAATGGAATGATGCTTCCACAGCTCCAAATTGACTTTAGCATTTTCATTATCTATTTGTATTATGGACTCAAATCTCATTTACTGTTCACTGTCCTCTATTTGTCTTTTGGTATTTCAGGTTTTTTCAACTCGCAGAAGTTGTTTTATTTCTCTAGATGCGTTCCCATGGACTTTTTCAAGTCAAATTGCATGATATTATTTTTCTATGTTTATTTTTTCAGTTGCTTAAGTCACTTTTCTGCCAAGTACTCAATGGTGCTTTTTAGCAACACCCCTCAAATATCTACTGGTGATTGCATTAATGTGCTTCATAATTGGAAGAGATGTTGCTACAAATAAAACTGGATGGACTTCTAGTATGATCAGTAGATGATTAATAGTTATCCCAACTTTTCATCTTGCCTTCCATTATTCTTTATTAACTCTGAACAGTCTTTAATCTGTATTATGGTGTTTAAATTAAGTCCAAATTATTTCAAAAGAATATACAGAAGTATTAAAATCATTACTAAAATGAAGATACTTAGTTTGTGATACTTCCATTATACCCTCTGCAAAACAGCAAGTTGATATGTCTCTTATTGCTAAAAGTAATGTTTTGATTGTGTTTCTAAACTAAAACTATGATGTTAATGAAGGAAACATGATACACTATCTCAAGCAAACATAGTTGTCTTGTGAAACTTCCAGTTACTCAGTCTGTGCACCCTGGAAGTAAATTCTGGATTAAAAACTGGCCAGAGTTGCACTAAGGGTACCATTAAATACTCCTGTCTAATATTGGCAAGTTTTGAGGAAAATATTTACATAAAATGGGCAAATTACAAGTATCATTATAAAGACAAATAGTGTTGGTGGGTTGTGACAAAGCTTCATTTTGCAATCTGCCTGCACACCCATTCTATCTCAGCAATTTTTTTTTTAAACACTGTTTTTGCAAACTATCGTTGTGCTTATAGCCTATTTATACACTAGATATTTTCAGATCTTTTTTAAAAAATGTTGAAGTACTTCTATAACTCTGAAATTTAGTGCCTTAGACACACTAACTACCGGGATCTTTCTGCCCCTCTCCTCCCTCCCCTTGTCCCAGAGTTCAGGACTGTGTTTACGCAACTCTCTGCTGCCCTTTACCTTGTCCTCTGATTAAAAAAAAAAGAAAAAAAAACATGGAGAGGAAAAGTAAATGTAGTCAGTTATTTCAGATTCATAAAACTGAGTAAAATAATAAACATTCTTCTGTGCCATTCTGTTAAATACATGGAAAATTATATTTTTGCATGGGGGAGGAGTGGGTGGTAATGTGAAGATCATGACTATTGATTGAGCTTGGCTGTAGCGGCCAAATATCCAAAACCACCAGAACTGTTTCAACTGATGATCAGTCCTGGTGGTGGTATGGGTGCTAACTAAAGAGAATTTTGTTCCTGTATTAAACCTTTGGATCTCTGGTCATCTCAAGGAACTTAAGCCTGTCTCTTCTGTTCCTACTGCTTCAGCTTCATTCAAAAGCAACTTCAGAGGTTAACCCTCAGTTACTCTTCTTTAGTACCAACTGCTTCTCAGTTGATCAATACGGGGACAGATCTGTTTCCAGCAACATATTGGGATGAGGAACTTCAGATCCAGATATAGGCCATTTGGGAGGGATGAGAGATATAAGACAGGGTCCTGAAAAATGGGCAGGAAAGAAAAATAACAAAGAAAGGAGAAGTCAGAAGACGGCAACAAGAGGATACAGACGGAAGGAGCAAGAAATAAGGTAGGACTTGGAAACTGGGTGTGGGATTAAGGGAAAATGAAGGACCAAAGAGGAACGGAGGACATTATTAAAAATAAGGAGCTATCAAAGAAAAAATCGCAATGTGACAGAGGGAAAACTTTACACACTGAATAGGAAGGTTGGTAACTATACAGAAAGCCTGGGTGGGGGGATTTATATCGCATCACGTATTTAAACTAAAAATCTTAGCCCTCCTTCTAGCTCTGTAATGTTTAATCCTACAAAAGATGAATGTTGTATTATCCTGTCTAATAAAGTGTGATCAGAGTGGGAGAAAGAAAAGCTGTCACACTATACTGTGACATGATAGCTAGAAATAATAGCAATAAAAGAGGAATTAAATTAACTGGGAAGGATATGGGGAAATGTTAGTAGTGAATATCACTGATAAAGCATTAGATAGCATGATTATAAACGAGTGTCCTATTTTTCAGATTTGCAGCACCAATTAACTCATCCATGTTTCCTTCCTGTCTTCCTTTAATTATTAAAATCTGTCTTTTAAAGAAAATTTAGTTATTTCAGCAGGAGTCGTTTCTCTCCTGGTATAGGAATGGCTCTTACATACAATATTAGTGATATGTTTTCAAAGATATTTCAGCTGGCTATTAATGTCTCCGGGTTCTCTTTTTTTTTTTTTTTTAAACCCCGTATTTTTTTTTTCCTGAAGGACTTAACTGATCTTTTGCATTCATGCTTGCTGTTTCCCTTTTAATAAAGATTTTAAGCTGTGCCCTTTTCATGGAACCCTTTAAGAACTGTATTTGCAAATCTGTATCTCAGCTTTGAGTTTCATAATCTTAAATGTGACATATATTAGACTTCCCAATGTACTTTCATAGTAGTGTTTTTTCAGTTGTCTTCATGGTCCATCACTCACAAGTTTTAATAATGAAAAAAACCCCTACATTTCTGAAATCTATTATGTTTGGGTTATAATAGTGCATTATAAAGTGAGCAATAAATAAACAGGCCTCCCTTTCCGCTTCCTCTGTTACCATCTTTTCAATGTGTGCAGCCCAACTAGCAAGTAGGTATAGACTAGCTTTATTTATTCCTTCATCCCAAGCTTACAGATTGATAAACTTTTGTTGTAAAGTAAAGGACACCCTAGGAGTAAAGAAGACCCTTTAATATCCTTTTGGATATTTTGATAACTGAAGCTTGGTTCAAGGAAGCTTGGTGGTGTTCTCCAAATCCTGGAGGAGGACGGTGCTCAATCGAACTGTTTACTTTTGTTTCATATGTATGTTTACAAGGTATTTCAACACTTCAGTGGAAGCATCCCTATTATATAATGTCTATCCATTCAGCTTTTATCCTCTGTACTGCAGTTTTTACTTTCTAAAAATTCACTTACGCTTTATCATCTTGTCAGATTTCTGTTATGCTGGCTGAGCACACTGTCTCATTTACTGTCACTTCTAATTAGTCCTAAATTTCAACAATCCTCATTTTCCCGCACATCATTTTTTGTCCAAAATTTTCTAAATCTTCTGTTGCAGAACAGCTCTGGTCTTTGTATGCTGCAATATGGTAGATGGGCACGCAAGACATTTTATCAGTGTCTTGCTGTAGTTACTGTCTTTTTGCTTTAATGCATTCTGAAATAGTTCCTAACATTGACTGGATGTGAAGGATTTATGTTAGTGGACATAATATTTGTTGTTTTTCCTTTGTGTCAGTCAAACCATTCTCTGGTTAATTTTGAGTATTTTCATATGTTCACAGGTGTTGGTGTGTTAAACAATTTATTGTATGCGGTAGGTGGTCATGATGGTCCTTTGGTAAGAAAAAGTGTTGAAGTGTTTGATCCCGTCGCCAGTACGTGGAAGCAGGTTGCAGACATGAACATGTGCAGAAGGAATGCAGGTATATGCAACAATTACTTTAAAAGTGGTAATATCATTTGGTGTAAATGGCATATTCTGGGATTTCCGCTGCTTTCATGATGTCGCGGAATAGAAACCATGCTTTTATGGGGTGAACAAGCCACTTGCTAATTTTCATATTGGTTTCCTGTCTTTTTTTAGGTGTTTGTGCTGTAAATGGTCTCTTGTATGTAGTTGGAGGAGATGATGGTTCCTGTAATTTATCAACAGTGGAATATTATAATCCAACAACTGATAAATGGACAGTTGTGTCATCTTGTATGAGTACAGGAAGGAGCTATGCAGGTAATGTGTATAATTTTTTTTTTAAACAGACTTTTTACAGTATAACAGCTAGGATAAGAAATTTCACAAAGCATCCAAACAAAGTCCTGTCTAAGGTAAAACCTAAGATACTAGAATGGGTATGAAGAATCTGATGGTACGTTTTGAATGATGACTTCAAGTATTCACTACAAGGAGAAGAATGGTATTAAACTGTACTCAAGAGGGATTTAACATGTAAGTGGTGAGTCAGAAAGATGATTCTGATATGACCAGTCCTTTGTTTAACAAGAGATTTGCATCTCAATCTACGGGGGTCCAATTCAGAAGTTCTTTGGGATTTGATATTTAGAAAACAAGAGCTGTTTCAGGAATCTTTTCCTTCAATAATTGTAGTTTCTCAAATGAGTTATGTAAGAGAATGTTAAGGATATATTTCACTGATAACAAAATTAAAGTAAGTTTGAGTGATGGCAAGTTTTTTCAAGTCACAGAAACTTTCAGAACTTTGCACTGATTCAGACAACTTTGTCAGAGAGAAATTAGGGAAAATACGAACACTGATGCTGGTGCACAGTTTTATGATGTTACGCTAGTTACAAGGTATTATATTAAAACTTTATTTTCATATTCTTGAATTTTTTAAAATACTACCTAAAGATTTATGCCTTTTTTTTTCTTCACTCTAGGTGTTACAGTTATTGACAAACCATTATGATCAGTAAAAGGATTTTCAACTTGATTATGCACTAGAAGCAGTCTTCAACAAGTGTATTTGAAGTGACTCAGTATCTAAGCACTTCTCTACTTGTAGCTGCACCTTGAGTCACAGTGGAAGATGTGACTGTCTACAATTACAGATGACGGATGATGAAGATTACTCTAGGTAGAAGCAATGCGTAGGATTATTCTGCAGTTGAGCAGAAGCTGATTGAACTTTTGAAGTCTAGTGGACCATTTTTTTTTTATTGCAAGGTCTTAAAAAAAAAAAGCCACTTTCATAAGGACTGACTTACGTCAGTCATGACTGAGAAAGAGATTGTCAGTGAAGAATGGTGTGTATTCTGGTGAAAGTAAATTTTTGTCTTATTTTTTCCAGAGACTAATAAATATATTTAAAGAAATGAACCGTCAGTCTTCATAGTAGGTATTGAATCCCACCTCAGTAATTCAAGCTGGCATGGGGTAAATTTCTTTCCTTTTATAAAACTTTTGTTACGTAACTATACTATGTGCATATGTTTGTGTGAGCATAAGTTGCTTTCTATTGAAATTCTTCAAAACCTGATTTTACTATTTATAATTTGGCACAGTACTTTGAATATGTCAGTACTATGTTGTAAAACAGAGTTGTATTTTTTGATATGTAACATTGCTTAACACTACTAATTCCCACTGAAGGAGACCAGAGATAGTATAACACTTCTTGAACAGGTGTAATTTCAAGATCTTTTTAATAAAAATGTTGTCTGTACTTATGATTTTTTTTTTCTGTTCAATTTTGGTCACATTTAGATGTTACTTCTTTCTTAGCTTTTTATCCAAAAGGTGATTTGGCATGAAAATAACTGAAAATTTATAATGAATGTATGAAATTGCATTGAACTTGCATGGTACTAAGGCCTATTTATGCGTGTAACCTTAGGTTCTACTAGCTAATATCTGAATATACTGTATGTGGCCATGCTTATAAAGCAGCTCATTTTTATTCATCCTTGGATGGCCTCCTTTTAACATGACCAAAGTTATTGTCATATTTGAGACATTTTCTTCAAATAAAAGTTTGTATATTGTTTCCTAATGCCAACAAGTTGCTTAAAACTGTTTCTCAATACAAGTCTCAAACCAAATAATCTTGACATCAGTGAAGGGCGTGTGGGGTGGGTGGGAAGCTGGTGTTCTTAAGAGCTGAATGCAAGCAAACTGAAAAGAATTAAGGTTTAGGGAAATGGTCATGTAACTATCACTGGTTTGCTGCAGGGTCTGTTTCTGAAAGCTTTGGGTTTCGATTAGTGAAGGTAGTGGCCACCTCTGCGTTCCAGTGAAACCGTTTGAGCTGTGAAATGAGTGTAACAGCTGAGAGCTAACACAAATGGATGACTGCATTTTACTGTTGGTGTTGCGCGACGCGCTGTGGGTTGAGGTAGCCGGTTTCGCTCGAAACCTTTTATTTGAATTGTGGGTTTGTATTTGTAGAATTTTACCTGGGTGATGGACGTAACGGGCAGAGGCGGGCTCCCCTCGGCAGCGATCGTTCCCCTCGTACCGGCCGCCGCCCCGGGGGCCGCGCTCCCGCTCCCCTCCGCCTCTCGACAGCTTCTGCGGCCGGTCGCGCCCGGGTCGGCCGTGCGGAGACGGGCGGCGAGGGCCGGGCGGGCACCGCCGCGGCGGCGGCACCGCGCAAGAGCCCCGGGGCAAGGGAAGGGCGGCGCCCGCCTCCGCCCACCTGAGGTGCCGCTCTCCGCCTCATCACGTCTATTGACGTCACCCGGCCTCCCTCCCGCCTCATTGGCCGCGCACCGAGGTCTCACTATCCTCACTCCACCCCTTCAGCCAATCGGTGCACGGGACTCGCAGCTCCGTCCCGGCCCTCCTCACGCCTGACTCTCCGCCGCTGCCGCCCGCCAGCCAATGGGGGCCGCGCCGGCCGTTGCCGCGCCGCCAATGGGAGGGCGCACTTGAAGAGCCGGCGGCGCCGGCGGTTGTTACTCCTGCGAGGGGCGCGGGCGCTGCCGTTTCCGCCGCGGCGCGAGGGGCCGCCGCTGTCACCCAGGTGAGGGGGCGCGCGGGCGCCGCCGCCGCCGGGGGAGGCCGAGCGCGGGGGAAGGCGGGCGGGCGCGGCCTAACCCGGGGCTGCCCGTGGCGTTGCTCCATACCGGGCCGCGCTGTTCCTCTCGTCGTCGCCACCGCCGACGGCGTTGTTGTCGTCGTCGTCGTCCCCGCGCGTGGGCGGCGTGTGGCAGGGTCTGTCCGATTCCTCGCAGGGTCCTCGGACGGTCCGGACGAGCCTGATCGAGGCGCAGCCTGGCCTCTGGTCCTTCGGCTAGCCGGCTGCTTCTTCGGGAGGGTAAGCGGCCTTGCGTGCCCATCGGTTCAGGAGCTCGGGCTGTAAGCTTCCTTGGCGCCTGCTGTGAGGTAGTTACCGTTAATAAAACGGCATCTGCTGTGATGCATTTGCCGTTAATAAGAAACGGCAGCATCTCGATGCTGTTGTAAGAAAGAAAAACGATAACTAACGTTGTTGGATAGTGAGCTGGGTGCGTTGTCGATGTTGGACCTAGTCTGAGTGTATCAGCTTGGGACCAACCGGCATTCTCGGGCCTGTGAATTGCGCGTGTGTTTTAGAGTGGAAGGTGGACCTGTTAGAGGGTGTCCAGAGCAGGGCCATGAAAGTGATCAGAGGACGCATCGCCTATGGAGAGAGGCTGAGAGAGTTGGATTTGTTCAGCCTGGAGAAGAGAAGGCCCCAGGGACACTTTCAATATATAAAGGGGGCTTACAAGAAAGATGGAGAAAGACTTTTTGCCAAGGCCTGTAGCGACAAGACAAGGGGCAGTGGTTTTAAACTAGAAAAGGGTAGGTTTAGATTGGGTATAAGGATGACATTTTATTACAGTGAGAGTGGTGAGACACTGGAACGGCTTGGCCAGAGAAGCTGTGGATGCCCCATCCCTGGAAGTGTTCAAGGCCAGGTTAGATGGGGCTTTGAGCAATCTGATCTAGCGAAAAATGTCCCTGCCCATCCCAAGGGGCTGGACTAGATGACCTTTAAAGGTCTCTTCCAACCCACACCAAAAAGCAGCCTACTCTGTGGAAACACCAGAAGTTTGGGGCACCTGTGGGAACGCTGCCTCTATGCTTTTGGGAGTTGTGATGAAAGCTCCATTACTTACAGAAAGGTGGATTGCCTCAAGCCAGCTGCAGTCTAAAGGCAGTCTGCTGTGTTGATGTAGTTTGCGTGCGTCCTGGCTCACCGCTATGAGAAGAATGAGGCTGGATAATCAAGAGATCATGGTTAATTTAATTTCTGGTTTGCACCTTTCTGTGCTCTTTTAGTATAGAATACAATTATCCTGCAACTATCCTACAATTATCGTCAAACCAGTCTTAAGCTTTGTTCTTTTACACTATTCTGTAGAAAGAGAATCTGTCTTTCCCTTCCTTTCCCTGTTTGTACTTTAAAACTAGGTAACAACTAACATGGGTAATGTTTTTTTTTTTTTCTTGAGATTAACTGCTGTTTATTCAATTTTTCTCAAAATTTGCAGGTTACTTAGCGACAACTGCAGAAGAACTGTAATTGTGATGTTTTATGTTTGAACAATGGCAATGAACGACAGCGTTAATATCTTGAACTCTGCTTATCTGGCGGTGGAATATATAGACTCTTTCTTGCCTGACAATCCCCTGCAGCAACCATTTAAAAATGCCTGGAATTACATGCTGGATAACTACACAAAGTTCCAGATTGCAACTTGGGGATCACTTATAGTTCATGAAGTTTCGTATTTCTTGCTCTGTGTACCTGGATTTGTCTTTCAGTTTATACCGTACATGCAAAAGTATAAAATTCAGCAGGTAAGACAAAGTTGTGAACTACACACTTTGTGATTTGTCTTTGAACACGTGAAGTAGAACATATAACTGTAGTATCCTACTTTCCAATTTATATGACCCCATTTCCTCTATCACTTGGACATCCTGGAAGTGACAGAGCAAAATTACAGTGTGAGGAGAGAAAGAGAAGGGGATTTGGGGGAAGGAAAGGAGTTTTTTCTGAGGGAGGGTATCATTTCCACCATAGTGGTATAGGGAAAAAAGGGTATGTCACTCTTCATGTTATCAAAGTTATATTTATAGTTTATATATCAGTAGAGAAAGGTGTAATAGAATCATAGCATCTGGTAGTAGAGGTGTGTCTTAGTATTATAAAAGAATTACATGGTGTGCTTATTTAATAGCAAGTGTCTCTCTCAAAGTACCTGTGTGCACACCCTCTTGAAAGGATTTTGAACTATTTAACAGTGGAGAAAGCACGCTCCTAATTGATAGTAGGGGCACAGCCAGTATCTGAACATGATTGTTTTCCCCCAGTTCATTGTAATATGAATTGGAAATCAATAATACCAGCTTCTGAAATTGCTACAGTAATTGGTAAAATGTCTCCCTGCAAAAGCTAGATGTTTTCAAGACAACTTATTTCTTCACAAGCATGTATCTTCAGCTTCTCTTTGTATTATTTTAGCTGTGGAAATACATTCTGTGGTATGAAGAAGAAAAGCAAGCTTAGAGTTGTATTAAACTGTTGAATATAAAGTGTTCCTGCTAATCATAAACATAAGAAGAATAGTTTGGGGCAACTGGCAAAGATGACTTCTGTTAAGAGAGGCTTGCTTTAAATTTTATAGAAAACTACCTTAGAAAATCAAGAGGTTTTGATGAAACTGAACCCAATCCCATGTAATTTGTATTGCCTGAGTTAATTTGTATTGTTGGAGGACATGCTATCTGTCTTCCAAGGTGAAACAAAACTGCCTCCAAAGTAATTTTTGCA
This sequence comes from Buteo buteo, assembly GCF_964188355.1. Classification (NCBI taxonomy): domain Eukaryota; kingdom Metazoa; phylum Chordata; class Aves; order Accipitriformes; family Accipitridae; genus Buteo; species Buteo buteo. Next base: position 44,590,700 of record NC_134171.1, on the reverse strand, counting down.
GCACTTCTGTTATGTGCAATAGAAATATGTAACACAACTGACTCTTTTTGCTTCTTCTCAGGATAAACCAGAAACATGGGAAAAACAGTGGAAGTGTTTCAAAACACTCCTCTTCAATCACTTTTTCATTCAGCTTCCTATGATTTGTGGTACCTATTACTTCACAGAGTATTTTAACATCCCATACGAGTGGGAAGAGATGCCTAGATGGTAGGTAGATTTTTCTCATTATGTGGATGCTGAGTTACGTACAGTTGGAGGCAGAATATTTAACAAATAGTGTCGTCAACTCTAATAAGCAATAATTTTTTGGCGATGTAAACTGTGTTTGTTTATCTTGCTTCTGTTGATACTTAACTGCTATAAGAGCTAATTAGAGCTTTCTAGATTTTTTTTTTTAATGGCCCCAAATTGTTCCGATAGCCAGAAGAAGGGGGATTAAGGGGAAGTTTATGGAAGCGAAGCAAGATTCATGATAGCATGGGTTAAATATTGGACTTCCTAGGTTTTTTTTTAATCCAAAATTTTTTGATTCCTCCTAAGTGTTTCTTCCATCCACCTTGTTTTATATCATAGCAGCAGTGTGTTCCTCAAGGGAGAGAATGAACCACCTGCTTCCCATTCTCCTTTTTTTTTTGCACTAAACTGATACACTTTTAAACAAAGCTGAATTAGTTACAAATGCCACCTTCTCCAGAACCCCCATGCCTATAGCAGTTCTTTACAACAGAAGGTCGTCTTTCCTGGAAAGCTATTTTCTATCTGGTTTAGGTAGCTGATGTAGCTCTATGTTTTTATATCTAGGTCTTACACAGTCTATGGGTGTCCTCTATAGACTGTGTAACATTGAAATGACAGGTTGTTATACTGCATGCTAACTCACTTCAGCATATCAACAGATGAGCTGACAAGCACAATAGCCCTTCTACCTGGTAATGAATACTTTTAGTATGTTAAAAAGATATTGTCTGTTACTCAGTAGTAGGCATAAACATTTCCCACCCTTATTAGCATATAAACTATTTCCTCTTTCAAGATTGTGTACCTGCTACTATATTCTATAACTAATAGCTCTTCTGCTTTTTAAAGGTATGTTCTGGTTGCCCAGTGTTTTGGATGTGCAGTGATTGAGGATGCCTGGCATTATTTCCTGCATAGATTGCTTCATCACAAGAGAATATACAAGTATATCCATAAGGTTCACCATGAGTTTGTTGTATGTATTACTTGATTTTTTTAAATAGTTTTTAGTATATGCAGTTTCATACAACTTACTTAAATGTCTTATTTGAAAGACTGAAGAGTTTTGTATCCCTCTGATAGTGGGATAGATGTCTTTTCTTGAGCTCGTTGTCAGGAACAGTCATCCATTTTGTTTCTGAAAACACCTTCTGTAATTTTATTTCATTTAATGGGAATAAAAGATCGGACTCTTGCTAAAGTTTGATCATATCTGTTGAGCTAGGTGAAGTAGGCTTTTAAAAGTGTATTTATAGGTCTCATTGTTAGGGGAGGGGAAACTGTAGGTTTCAGGTTTTGATTGTTTGTCAGTTCTGCAGCTATGTAGGTTGTTACCCAGAGCATACTAATCCCCAGAACGCGATCCAGACAGGCAGCTCCTGCACGGCCTGCGTCTTTGAATGGTATATGAAGCATACTTGATTCAGAGAAGGATTATAGCTTTGTTTATATGCCTCTGGAAGCAGTATAACCAGCTGGTGATATTTTGGGTGGTTCCGCATTTAGTGGTGTTGGAGCTGACATTGAGCACAAGGTAATGAGCCAAACTTGACTGGAGGTGGCACTGTTCTGAGCCAGGTAGGGTCCAGCAGTGCTTACACCTTATAATTAGCATAGCTGTGTTTAGATAGCACTTTCTCTGGATCACAGAAGTCAGTGCTACTGTGTTTGTGTACTGCTGTGTTTCAGTGTATAACCTATACTGTGCCTAAGGTAAACTGCAAGCTACTGGGTTGGGGGTGGTTTATACAGGCTGCTAATAGTAGAGAAGCTTGATATTGATTGATGCATGCATATGTATGTACATCTGCAGCAGCAGCTGCTGTTTTCCTCTTGCTCTTGGCAGCCCCTCAGGTCTCTAGCAGGAGCAGCTTCTGGCCATTATTCTTGAGAGTGGTTAGCAGTTCACACAGAATTGATCTGCAGACTGATGGTTGTTTCACTAAAAAACTTTCCCTGATAGTAAAAGGTGATGATTTTCAAATTACCCTTAAGCCAAAGTGGACTTTATTTTTTTCTGACAATAAAACTTAAAACTTTCAGCATTAGGTTAATTTTTTTAAACTTATCTTTGTATGGCGTTCTACTTTTGGAAACTCTATGGAATGTCTTTTCTGGTAAACCAAATGTAGGAATGACTGGTGTGTGTGTGTGTATAAAGGAGAGAAAATGTTTTAGTTCAATTTCAAAATAACACTTGAATGGTATGAATTTATTTTAAAAAATCTTCAAAGATGAGGGGTTTTTATTTTTATTTTTAAAATAAATTTCTAAGTGAATCCTGATTCTGAGAATATTTTGGCTTCCTTTTTTCTTCTGCTTCCAAGACTGGATGTATAGCAAAGGTGATAGGAGCTTGCCAAATACTTTAATATTCCTGAAATAACGCTTTGGCCTGGGGTAATGGTAAGCCTAAATAAAAGTTTTCAACTTTTCAGCTAGTAGTGAAGTGTTTGGAATCACTAATGGAATGATAATCCTTATGACCTTGGAATACAGTTTTCTGTTTTCCCAACGAGGAGCTGAACACCTATGTTAAGGCCATTGCTCAATCACACTGTTTTCTTTACCCACAACATCATTCCATTTGTCCTGTTGTAGTCTTGGGGTAGTGGGAAGGGGAGAGTACCACAAAATGGTGATTCTGATTTGGGGGTATGTAAAATTGAAAATGATGACTGTTTTCCTGTCTGTTATCTCTTTCTAGTCTCCATTTGGAATGCAAGCAGAATATGCGCATCCTCTGGAAACACTTATCCTTGGAACTGGTTTTTTTATTGGAATTGTTGTTTTCTGTAACCATGTGATTCTTCTGTGGGCATGGGTGATATGTCGCTTGATGGAAACCATTGACGTACACAGGTGAAATCCTTATTGCTTTTTAATAATTGCTTTTTCTCTTCTCCCTAAGTCTGTCTCAAACTTACCTGTCTCTTTCCCTGAGATTTACTGTTTATTTTTCACTGAAATACTTCTATGTGTCTTACAAAGGATGACACAACCTGAACAGTTATCATTGTTTTCTGTTTTGAGGTACTGTTAATAGCAAATCTTGCTGATTAAAAGAGCGTAGACTATCAGCTAGAGCATCTCAAGGAGGGTTTCAGCAGCTAGGTGCCTCATTAGGATGTCTGGCTCTTGATATTTGCTGTACAAGTGAGCTTATGCATATTAGAACACCAAAAATCAATTACAAAAAGCAATATGCCAGCCAAGAGGTCTTTCCATTTAATAGTTTGTCAAACAGTTTTCCTGGACAAGAGAAACTTTAGGCTATACAGCCACTGCCTGTCTTTAAAATAAACACATAAATAGCTTTTATTTGTTTGTTTGTTTGTTTATTGTAGATACAAAGGACAAGACTTCTGGTCTCTGTAGTAAAACTGACTTCTTTCAAATTTGGCTCCAAAATGCTAGTGCAAATTCCAGTAGTCTTAGTTGGGTTCATCTGCAAATGAATGAGTTTTTCTTTCCTGTGTTCAAGAGGAAGGGGACAGTAGGAGTTCATTTTTTAGATGCTAGTATTACACTTGACCTTGTATCTGTAAATATATTATGAAGCATACAGTGTATTATTGTAAGCTGAGTGTCAAGTGCTTTAGTGGAACATGAGCTACTAATGAACACATCATACAAGTCATTGCTGGTTTAGTTATATATTGCTGTAGACTGAGAAGTATGTGTTGTGACATATCATAAAGTAATTGATGCAAAGTATGAATCTCCTTTAATAATTATCATTTTAGTTTGTTGTCCACATGAGGCATTCGTAACAAATTACCTTGTGCTCTCCCCACTAGGTGGTGGTAAGATGCTTTCCAGTACCACTAATCAAAAGATTTGAAATCCCTCTAAAGCAAACTCTTCTGGTTTTAATATTACTTTAATCTTATATTTTGAATTTTAAACATTTGAAGAACTTGCAGTAAGCTGAAAATAAGAGTAGAAATACTACAGCTGTAGCTGATTTGAGATGCCGTTTGATGAGCAGCTGAGCCGATGTTCATAGCTTCTCACTAAAACATAGTGTTATTTCTTATTCCTCCTTCCTAACTTCACTCTCAAGTCAGTTAAAAGTGCTAAGCCAGCAGGAAGTCAGCCACTGTGATTTTTTTAGGTGACTTGCTTAAATTCTTTTGTGTTGCGTCGTAAACTGAGCTGAAAAGGTCAGCAAGTGCCAAAGCCATTGAGGGATAGTTTACAGAAGTATTTGGCTAGGAGAGGAGGAATCTTGTTTTCCTATTAAGCCAGCATTACAGTGATTACCTCAGGGCCTTATAATACCAAAAAAGTCATTTCTACAAAATAAAAAGAAAGTTAGTGTCCATATTTTGTGGTTTATGCTGGGAAAAATCCTTATAGTTGTGTTTTGGTTTTTTTTTTCTCTCTCTCCCCTGTAGTGGCTATGATGTTCCGCTGAACCCTCTTCATTTGGTGCCTTTCTATGCTGGGGCCCGTTTTCATGATTTCCATCACATGAACTTTATTGGCAATTACGCTTCAACCTTCACATGGTGGGATAGAATCTTTGGTACAGACTCTCAATTCATTGCCTATAAAGAAAAAGAGAAGAAGCAGCAACTCATAATGAAGAAGAAGGCTAACTAAATTTCCGGTGTAAAAATTCTGATGCTAATACTGGTAGTCAACTTTTGCTTTTCTATAAAGCAAAATAGTGATTGGGTGTTAAGCATAAATCTTGTTCCTTGGCTACTAAGTGGTAGGGAAAAACAGCTAATTATACTGCAGTATCTTCCTAATGGGAATGCTTTCTATTTTATACGTAAGTACTGCATATATTTTAACTACAGATTTAAAGATGATGCAAAAAAATGGAGATGACTTGTGTCTATCCTTTTTTTTTTTTTTTTTTGTGGAAAAAAGATAAAATTCAGTTTTATCCTTAACGTTGCCCACTTTGGATCCAGGTAGAATTGTATATGTACACTGAAACTGGACTTAGTTTTTTTAAAATATATATTCATAAATTTGTAATATCAAATAGCAGAACATATTAAGTAGTATCGGCACTGTATTATTTAAATATTGGGTAAAAGTGGCTTAAAACCAAAACATCTGTTAATAGGAAGCTTGGAGAGGCCTTTTGCACATTGGATAATGCAAACTGTTAATAACAGAATACCCGGCTAAACATGAGTTAGCAGAGACATTCCTGATCTAGATTTATTATGTTATTTTAGATTACAGGTAAAAAGAATGGAAGTTTTTATTTGAAGAAACTGGGTTTTGCTGCTCTTTTGAAGTTGGTCTGTCAGTGTACTTAGCATTTACATTACATTCCTCTCTATGTGTTGTAATTTGCTGAACTGACTTGTTGCTATATTTGCACTTGTGACTGATGAAATAAATGTGGCTTGGTTTGATGCGTGTATTATACCTTTCATATGATTTTTAATACAAACCTGTGATAAAAAACACATAGGATATAGCATCTTACTCTGTTCATCTCTCTAATGAAGAAGCATTATTTCTGTTAGTACGGTCTACAACAGCTCCATCTATTCAACTACTTACAGAGGCAGCAATAAGAAATGGAAACGGAGAACATCTTGTAAATTCTGCTGGTTTGTGTTTTGAAGAACTTGGATACGTAGCTACTCAGTGTAGCGAAAACTTTTGGGCCAAGTGCATTCTCAAGTTAAGCTACAGCTTTCACAAAGTAGAATCTCAAAATCTACTACTTGAGTTGTACTAGTAGAAAAAGCAGTAGTCTAATATTGTTGAATCTAAATATTTGTCTGTCGCACAGGAAATAGTGGAAGTATTTAAGAGGGGCTTAAACTCTTAGAAAGATCTTGCACTTTGTATTTTAATGTCAGCTGCTCTTCAGACTTCAGATACCACTTCATCTACCCTGTAAGTCCTTTAGAGATGCTTACAGTGTTTTGCTTACTTGAGACCACCTGAATTTTCATGCTTCTTCACATGCAGTCTGGTGTAATACTCAAAACAGGCACTCCTGTGAAAGTGCAGATGAGATCAGGCTTCTAACAAAAAAACAAGGCGTTAATGGCATTCAGAGTGATTCAAATATTACTTGAGATGTGGGAGTGGTTCAGATTCCTCCTCTGCATGTGTTTTGTAGAAGCTTTTACTTCTCTATCTGTATCCCTGTTGAAATTTGATGTTCTTCCCCTTCCCTCTAAAAGGAGGTAAAATACTTGACTGTAGCAGGTGAATGGAAACTGAAATCCCTGTATTCAGTTTTTAGCAGGGACTTGTACTTAAGACTTCCTGAATCCATATGCACTGCCAGCCTGAACTCTCCATGGTGGAAGTGACCTCTTTAATCAGATTTCAAAGATGGCCGTTATCCTCTTTGCTTTGTCAACTCCCACTCTCATCCTGCAGCTGCAGTTATACTTAGCTTCATTTTACTGAACCCCCAGCCTAAAAATACAAGGAGCTTTCAGTGCTTCAGATTTTCCCTGTGTACATGATTCTATTCACTGGTTCTCAGCCCTCTGGCTTATGCCTATACACACACTGTTGCAAAATTGTGTACAACTGTGAGCCAATTGCTTAAATACTTCAGTAAAGTATCTGTAAAAGCTTGGCTCCTCCTCAGCTATTGGAGAGCTCAATCCTACCACTACAAGCTTGATAGGATGACTTATAAAGTTACAATGTATGTTCCATTCTTCAAGAGGTTTTGAAATAAGGAATGTAATTTTAACACATTACTTATGCCATCTTTTTAGGTAGTGTGCATGGGGTTTTTTTTGTTCTTTGCTCATTACTTGAATCCATATTTTTCTGACAGCTGTTGCTGTTGCAGGTTTTTGGGGCTATTTTATGTACATCTTTAGTGTACAATGTGATCACATTATTGCTTTTGATTCTCTTTCTTTAACAAATCCCTAGAGAATTATGCAAGCTGTGCTTTATAATTTTTTTTTTTTTTTGCTGAAAAAATGTGCCCACGGGACCTCTCAACACAGGAACTTGCATTTGAAAATGACAGGCTTGTTTTGCTGCAGGACTCGGACCTGCATTCTGCCATGGCCCCACCACCTTTTCAAAAGCAGAACCTTGTATTTATTACTGAACACCATGCTCCCTGGTAAATGACCTACCTTGTTACTATGTATCGTTTATGCATATCAAAAACTGTGAGGCAGTTACATTTTTGAAGTTTTAGACTTTTATTAAATAAGATTTCACTGGGGGGGGGGGTTCCCATGTTTAGTGAGAGAGGCTATGAGTATGTGGAGTTCTGAAAACTAAGAGTTTTGTGCAATAGAAAAAAAAATGAGAGCAATAAGGGTAATGGGTTTTGGCTCTTCGCAAGGCACAACACAACCTTACACAATCTGTTGTCCTTTATCCTCTTTAGCAAGGAGACAGATTTAACTCTTAAAAGTGGTAGGGTAGAGGGGAATAAGTGGGGGAGCAACATTTTCCACAACTTAATCTTTTCCTGAAAGTCCAGTTTAGTTTAAGTAAGGCTCATCTGTGGGAAACAGCAGCTTGCACTGTCCCTTAGGATATGACAATAATTAAGTCCCATGAAAGCCATGAATTAATTTCTTGGGTTTTGTGTCAAAAAACCATGAAAACTCAAAAAGTATAATAAATTGTTAAGATTAGGATTGTAAAATAATCAACTGCTTTTGGTTGCTGATGTGGAATACTAAAAAAGGAGGTTTATATTACACTACAGCACAGTTTGCCAGAAAATGTTAATAGTGATTGATACTATGATTATATTTGTAGATTATATGACTTAATTTATTTTCCTCACTGAGTTTATAATAAATGACTGCTGAGTGTTTTAAGATAATTTTAAAGAAAAGTGTGCTGTGTTTCTAGATTTTTAACATTCATTTTTATTGAAAAATGATATTGTTGAAACTACAGATAGTTACTGCTGGCAACACCGTCTGGTTCATTGCCTTCAAATCTCCATCCCATTACTGCTCCCTCTCTCTCTCTGTCAGCTGCAGCCTTCTGGTAAATCTCAGCCATTGAAACCTGTAACTGGCAGGTCCAGGGAGAAGGCAACTTTTTGCCATTGGTTCTGGCTATAACTTTCTATCTGTGAAGGTAATAAACACAGCGGTCAAATCGCTTCTGATGTCTTGTTTCAGCTGTAGATACCAGAACTGCATGTCCAGATCATTGTCTCTAATACCACCTTGGTGGTATAATCACATCCATCCTCTTAATCATTGTCCTTCTGTCTAAACATTCAAAGATAAAATTAGCTGTTCTGCAGCATTGCACTGGAAAATATGGCCAAGTTACCCATCTGTTGTGATCTCTCCATGCTTCTAGCCACGCTGCTTGCCAGGCCATTACAAGCGTGTTTTATATTTCTTGCTTTTAAGTGTAACTTGCAATTTGCTGCTCTGAAATAGTTAAATGTGCTTGACTTACCAAGTAATCTAAATCACATTCCAGTGTTCCTTATTATTCACCATTCTTTGTCATCCACAAATTTTAATCAGTTTTGATTCATATTTATGTCATCACTGAATAAATTAGCCCCCGGACTTGAAATACCAGTCCCTGTGGAAGACCAGAAGAATGTTCCTGTTAGATAATGACTCACCACTTAAAAAAAACCACCCTGCCAGCCACTTTTGCGAACTCTTACAATGGTCCTGCATGGTAGTTTCTCTGTGTGTTTCTTTCTGAGTGTTTGGTGCTATAGCCACGCCACCTCTCAGAAACAGCATTGCAGTTCAGTGTCCAGGACCTAGTGTCACCCCAGGAGCAGTGATTACTCCTGCAAACTGAAACAAGGGGCCGCAATAAGCCACGGCCATTTGTGTAGGCTTGCAGTGTGTAAGAGCAAATGTCGGGTACGTTTTCTATGAAATTATGGGTAGGAGCGTTGATCTGCTTGAGGGTAGGGAGGCTCTACAGAGGGATCTGGACAGGCTGGATCAATGGGCCGAGGCCAATTGTATGAGGTTCCACAAGGCCAAGTGCCGGGTCCTGCACTTGGGTCACAACAACCCCACGCAGCGCTACAGGCTTGGGGAAGAGTGGCTGGAAAGCTGCCTGGCAGAAAGAGACCTGGGGGTGCTGGTTGACAGCTGGCTGAATAGGAGCCAGCAGTGTGCCCAGGTGGCCAAGAAGGCCAACGGCATCCTGGCCTGTATCAGAAATAGTGTGGCCAGCAGGAGCAGGGAGGTGGTTGTTCCCCTGTACTGGGCACTGGTGAGACTGCACCTCGAGTCCTGTGTTCAGTTTTGGGCCCCTCACTACAGGAAAGACATTGAGGTGCTGGAGGGTGTCCAGAGAAGGGCAACCAAGTTGGTGAGGGGCCTGGAGCACAAGTCTTGTGAGGAGCAGCTGAGGGAGCTGGGGCTGTTTAGCCTGGAGAAAAGGAGGCTGAGGAGAGACCTTATCGCTCTCTACAACTACCTGAAGGGAGGTTGTAGCGAGGTGGTTGTCGGTCTCTTTTCCCAAGTAACAAGTGATAGGATGGAATGAAATGGCCTCAAGTTGCACCAGAGGAGGTTTAGTTTGGATATTAGGAAAAATTTCTTCACCAAAAGGGTTGTCAAGCATTGCAACAGGCTCCCCAGCAAAGTAGTTGAGTCACCATCCCTGGAGGTATTTAAAAGACATGGTGCTTAAGGACATGGTTTAGTAGTGGAATTAGCAGTGCTAGGTTAATGGTTGGACTCGATGATCTTAAAAGTCTTTTCCAACCTAAACAATTCTATGATTCTATAATTCCATGAAATTTAAGTTGCAGTCTATAAAGAGGCTCTACGCAAAATCGTTACATGTATAAGATGTTCACCACCCCAGCAAGAACACAGTAAGCTCTTAAATACTGGGTAGGGTTGAGTTTCAGTAACATGGGTGTCACCTAACAGGTGGAGGCAATAAAAGATTCAGTCTTGCAGTACATAACTGGAAGGAGTGTTTTTTTTCTATTCCCTTTCTGTAACCTCCTGCGTAACTGCCCCATCTGTATTTGGATTTTTAAAAATTCATTCTTTCTTTTTTTATATTTTCTTTGACCTGTCTTATGTTAAGCCTGTCCTCAAGCTACTGGAAAAGCTGCAACTTTCTATATCAACCCTGTTTTGCAAGCATCCAAGAAACAGAGCCACTGAGTTGTGCAAGACATTTTGGAGGCTGGTAATAGAAGCTTCTGTCTTGAAAGCCATAGCTTCAGGTTTAGTATGCGTATATAATCAACACTGAGAGAAGTTTTGTAAAAGCTTCTAAGAGCTCACAAGTTATCTCTACCTACTTGCTTGGTAATTTGTCAACACTGAGATTAGCTGTTCTCTGTTCTAATTAGATTGGAGCTATTCTATTCCTATCATTAATTTCTTAATTGAAACCCTTACCAGCTTTTATCTGGTCTTTTAGGACATATATGGTCTGTAGCTGTTTTTTCTGTGTTTTTTCTGGTTTTTCTAGTTGTGCTGTGTTAATACCCTGACTAGTCTTTCAGAATTTTTCCAAGGCTTGAAAATGCAATATAACTGGATATTAGCAAGCCAAAGACAGCCCTCCTCAGAGGGGGGCTTAAAGACCAACTAGTGATTTAGCCTTGCTGATCTCAACATGCTTCTCCCTTATGCATTATGTTCAGCATCCTACTTGCTTATTATTATTAGAAAACACTCTCTTCCTCCTGCGCGATAGTGCACCCTCTCATTTCTTTCAAATACAAACTAGAGAAGTTTATTGAGTATTTCCATGGCACAATTATTAACAGTACTTTGTTATTAATAACATAAACATCTGATCTCCGTCATAGATTGTTTTTAGGATTTCTGTTGTTCCTAATGTACTTCTATCGTTTCTAATGGACATAGCATTAGGGTTCTCATTTTGGGTTATAGAAGAAAGTAGTTGCCTCAGCCTGCTTGTCTTGCCACACAAATGAAAAAAGTTAGTTACTCAAGTCTTGTAAGCAGAACTCTCTGACTGTGAGGGTTTTCTGGAAGATTTATTTATATACTTGCTGGCGAATCATGATTTGCTGAAAAAGACAGATTCAGGCAAGTCAGAAGTATTTGAAAATTTGAATCACATTTAGCAGATTGTTTTGGCTAAAAGAATAGAGTGATATGTAAATATATATGAATATTATATATATGTTTGTGTGTGTGTATATATATATTTGTCTATAAATAAGTATTTTTGGGAACGTCAATGAAGTTTTCTTAACCATTACCAAATTATTTAGACTGCGTCTGTTAGCAAAATATAATCTACTATTCGGTGTCATATACAGACATAAGAGAGAGGTAAACCAGACTTGAAATCTGCTGATCAGGACGCTTTTCTGGACAGGGGGCTCTTGAGCTCTACTCCCTGCTCTAATTAGTATTATTAGCTTACAAGGCCATACCCCGGAGCCTGGTTTTGTGTATAGGCTGGGGATGCCCTTGGGGTTAGAGTAATTCCTCTGAGACTAAGGCAAGTGCCAAACTTTTTTCCATATTACAAGGAAGTTTGGCCTTTGCCTGTGATGATAATTGTCATCTCTGAACTATGGATAATAGGAGAAGGGATTGGATACAAAGGAACTCATCAATTTATTCCTCCTGCTCAGTTCTGCGAATGCTTCTATGCTCTCTGAGAATCTAATCACTGTTTCTTAATCCCTTATTAAAAAGAAATTAGTACATATGAACTCAAAATGAAATATTTGGCAATATAGCAAATGTCCTGTTTTACACAAGATGTGTATATGCATGTGTTTTTATAAGTACTCATTCACTTAATTTTTTAAGGGGTAGAGGGTTAATAAGTATGGAAATTAATGTAAATCCATTCAGACCTAGCTGTGAGACTAATTTTGTGTAGTGGAATAATAATCCACTGCTTGAAGAGATTAAAATTATCAGATTATTTCTGAGCCTACTTGTATCTTTTAGTGACGTATTTTGGGTAAGTAAATTTGAAGGGAAGCCAATGAGAGTTGCTACACTGCACAAGGATTTTTTTGACTGATCAGAAAGTTCTCCCAGAAAATGATACTGTAAGTCTCAGTTCACAGCATCAGCAGATTTGTTTCCTTTGTGTATAAGGTGCAAGGGAAAGTGATGAAGAAAACAAGGAATATTTAGCCTGTGATGAATGTAGCCAACAAAACTGATAAAGAATGTGAATCTTGAATGCTACATCAGCTACCTTTATTTGCAGTTCATTCTGGAGCTCTGAGAGCATTGCACATATTGCACATAATTCTTAAGTGGTGTGAAGTCATAAACAAATTTGTAATACAATTCATGCTGTTGGGGAGGAGAGAAGTCAGAGGGATGGCACTTCTGTGATCCTAAATGTGAACAGTGATCTTGGTAAGAGAAAACAATGTATCAGGGAGCCTCTGTACATCCGAGTCTTGCAAAATGCTTAGAGCAAATTTGCATTTGCGTTGTCACAACCCCAGAGCTAATGTGACATGATATGATAGGTCTCTCCCCAAGTTTTCTAGCAGTAAGAACAGAGAGTTGAAGGCTCCAAGAAGTGCTCTGAAGGTGCCTTTGCACATGGCTGCTTTCCTGTAACCCTGGAATTAAACTGGGCAGAGAAGCTTCTGAACCCAGTTGGCTTTGAAGGGGGGTAAGGACTGGGTGAGCTGGCCTTTGGTTCTTGCTATGAAGAAACATGTCAAATAATCCAGGACAGTCAGTAAAGGACACTAAAAGTTAGCAAGTATAGGTGAATATATAAGTATCTGTATATAGTAGTTGCATTTTCAGGTCTGAGTTTCAGATGCTGGATGAGTTTCTGAGTTGGTATATCACCAAGCATCAATGCAGATGTTCTCCTAGAAGACATTATTTCCCTTTTCTTCTTGGTCGGAACTAGACAATCAGTAATTTAGGAAAACATCCATAGGATCACAAAGAATTATTAACAAATCTTCCTGAAAACTGATTCAGTATAAATTGGTGATTGAAGGGGATGTTATACGGGCTCACCCTTTTAGATCAGAAGAGCAGGGTAAAACATGTATTAAATTATTGAGGACAAGATTCTATTTGTAGAAGGATGAATTGGATGCGTGATTTTAAAACTTTTCAATATTTTGAACCTCTCAAAATTTCCCAGTGAGGCTTTGTGTCCTTTAAAAATAATAAAAAAAAACCCTGAGGTGGAAGTTGCTCTTTAGCATTTAGCCTTTTGCTTTTATCAGTTGTCCTTGACAGGCTGTTTCGATGCAGTCTAAACACCTATGCTCATAAAACCAGCTTGAAAACACAGATGGCTTCGGAAGTCCTGTAGCAGAGACTGTGATTTATTATTATATTGCGAATGGTTCCTCACAAGAGCATTCCCATTGAACGTAATGGGATGTGCTCTCTAAGTATTCTCAGTATCAGAAAGTAAGTCTTGCTTTATCCTTCGCTTTCCGTGATGCAGCAAAACTACCTTATAGCTGATGAGCATAGCAACCCTATGGATGATGTTTTATAGGTCTCCTTGTGAGGTCAATGAAAGACGTTTGTGTTGTTCTGCGATAGTACTATCGGAATCTCTCACGGAGCGCTCTGTCTGCTCATTTAGGTTTTTGGCAGCGGGTGATGCACTCGGTGGCACTGCGCGAATGCCGCGCAGGATGAAAGGATTTCACGGAGCAAGATAAAGACGCAATGTAGAAAACGTGCCTTTTTTTTTTTTTCTTTTTTTTCGCCCGCATACTGGTTGATGAAAACCGCTTCAGTGCCTTTCTCCCGCACCTTGCGGCTCCGGTACGGCGGGGCCGCGCACACGCCTCCGCCCTCCGCGGGGAGCTCTCGCTCCTCCCGCCGCGGGCCGCGGAGACGGGCGGAGCGGCCGGTCCCTGCCGGCCCCTCCCGGCCCCTCCCGGTCCCTCCCGGTCCCTCCCCTCGCCTCCGCCCGCCCCCCGCTCTCTCCCTCCCTCCCTCTCTCCCGCCGGGGCCGGCGGCAGCTGTGCGGCGGCGGGCAGGCGGGATGGCGGTGCGGGTGCTGCTGGCGCTCTGCGGGGTGCTGGCCGCCTGCCGGGCGGCGGAGCCGGGGCCGGGGGCGGCGGCCGGGGTCGCCAGCCGGCGGCGGCGGCTGAGCGCCGAGGAGGGCATCTCCTTCGAGTACCACCGCTACGCCGAGCTGCGGGAGGCGCTGGTGGCCGTGTGGCTGCAGTGCCCCGCCATCAGCAGGATCTACACGGTGGGGCGCAGCGCCGAGGGCCGGGAGCTCTTGGTCATCGAGGTCTCCGACCGCCCCGGCGAGCATGAGCCCGGTAAGAAGCGGGGGCGGCGGCCGGCGGCCCCCGGCGATGCCCGCACCTGGCGGCAGGTAGCGGCGGAGCGGCGCGGAGCGGTGCGGTGCGGTGCGGAGCGGTGCGGAGCCGCTGCTCTGGGCCCGGGGTCCGGCGGCAGCGGGCAGACGCCGGCCCGAAAATATTGGCTGCGGCAGCGGCTGTCGGCGATCGGCCGCGCTCAGCGCCAACGCGTCTGCCTGGCTCCGTCGCGGGGTTTAGCGCCCTGTTAAGGAGAGGGACGCGCTGCGTTCCCCGCGAAACATCGGGAGATGCAGCAGCAGCCGCCGCCGGGAGCGAACACGCTCCCTTCGGCTCTGCAGGCAAGCACCTGGTGCAGATGTGCTGACAGGGAAGGCGTTGGCCTCCCCGCTTCCCCGGCACGAACCAGACTGTCCGGGGAAAAAAGCAGCAGGTATGAAGGTGCCTCTGCCAGCTGTGTAACGTGGCCGGGCTGCCTGCGGAAACCGTGCGACCGCCGCACGCTACCGGCCTTTGCACTGATGTCCCGGGAGACGTGGTTTTCTGTAGCTGGGGTCTGAGACCCTCTTTTTATAAAAGGGGATGTTATTGACGCCGTGCAGTTGTCTCGTGCCTACGAGCGTGCATTTTTCATCGTTTCCCATTTCAGAATTGACGGTGTCACTTATGCCTAGATGTGAAAAGGCTTCATCTTGAAAGCTGCTCAGTACCTGAGGCCCAACCGTAAGCCACCTGCAGTCATGTCTTCACATTTCCCTCGGTAGGTCACAGACCAGGTCTGCAAGTCCGTGATTTTTAGGCGGAGATGTGGCTTCCGTGGGTCTCTGGGGATTTGGTCTGTACAGTTAGTGCTTAGTGTTCTGCTTTACGACCTGAACGTAACCTTGCTTCGCATCCTCAAGGGACTTAGGTTTTTACTGCCTGCGTTAGGGCTACTGATAAAACTTAGAGATTATAGGATACTGGACATAAGGAAGACAGAAGAGGAAGGCAGGGTGGCAAAGCATTGTCTTGAAATGAAAAATATAGGAATTTTAGAGAAATTTGAAAAATTTCTTTGCGGTATGTTGCCATCTCAATATGAGAGCTGATCCTGAAGCTAAGAATTAATCTATTGCCACTACGTGATTTGCACGCTAGAATGATAGGCAATTACTATTGTGACTTTCTGTTACTGTCGGGCACAGTCGCTACAGCTTATTTATTTGGCACCTCTGTCAAGCCAGCTGAAACGGGGACAAAAAGAGCACTCTGTGCAGTCTGAGATGGGGCTGTGGCTCTTCCTAGAGACACGCTGCTTCTCCTGTCGGTGTCAGTGATGTGAGAAAGGGTTTATCATTGGGCCCAAGCAAAAGAGAATCCAACTGTATATCAATGACCGGTAACAAACTGCAGAAAAGAAAATTTCCTATGGATTGCATCCACGTAAAAGCTACAGCGAATGTCAAGCATTTCCTAGAATGTGCTCTGTCCCTCACAAAGGGAGCCCTATAGATGAAAATGCCACATGTGGTAATGTCCAAATCACATGTCAGGGAATGTGATGAGTCCTAGCAATCTTTAGTGGGGGATGCTGAAAATGCTGGGGTTTTGCAGAGGATTAACCAGGGTTTGAACCCGAGCAAATTCATTGTTTTATTTCAATCCTCAGTTTCATTCTGTGAGTTGCTGAGCTTTTCTCCAAAAGTGGAGAGCTACTGCAGCTTTTGCTGTCTGCAGTGGCACATGAGAGAAACTCAGGGTCTTTTTAGGAAGGGCAACGAGCCAGACCCTGTGCCTAGTTATGGTTGTGCTCCTTTGAAATAATTGTAAAGGCACTGATAACATCCCTGCTTCTTTGTTACAGAGGCTAAGCACCTACATATTATGCTAATGGTTGCATTAGAGGTGTTTTCTTCTTAATAACGTGCCCTTTCTTCTACTGTGTAGTAAAAGGTAGCACTGTTTATATTTCTATGTGAGCTTTTTTAAGCTGTGAAGTAAAAGAAGTGGAGCCTTGTACCAGCCTTGGCAGGAAATACGAGGCTGATCCAGCAGCTGGTACCTGAGGGGGGATCCTCGCTCACTCTGAGCATCCACGCTTGGTTCCCAGGCCAACAACGGGAATAAGGATATTTTGTGTGATTAACGCTTGCAGGATCAGGACCTGAATTATCATCATGTATTATTAAAAAATGATACAGACATTCACAGACACTCACATACATATAGTTATTTTTTCTTTTTTCACAGCAGGCTAAGAAGTTGTTATTCCTGAACGTAATCTGTTCCTACAAGATACCCTGAGTGTCATGGAGTTTATTTTTAAATATATATAAGTATAAATGAAATATGTGCTGTGGCTCATACGTTTATGGCCCACAGAGAGAGAGCTGATGCTTCTAGAAGCCTGGTGAACATGCAGTGATGATACCTGAATTATCTAGTGAGCTGCTGCAAAAACAAAAAGAATGTTTCTGTTCACTTAGTAAGCAAGTTGGTAACAAAATAAATCAGGAGAGTGTCAGCAGAGCATCAGTAAAGACTCTGTACTGAGTAAAGAGGCTTTGTACTGAGTAAATTGAATACTGCACATACATGCATAAATTGCATAATCATGCATATTGCATGGCTGTGCAGTGCTGTGTGAATGCATTTGATCTTAAGCAAGCATATAAATCAACTTTAATTTTAGAATATCAGCTATTTTTGAAAATGAATCTCTATTATATGTGCAATATTTGAAAAAAATGCATGAGAGAAATAGGAAAATTTTAGAAATGTGCTTTAGATTTCCAAAGCAACTGGAACAAATCCTTAGTGAACAAAGCAATTGGAAGGAATTGTTAAGGCGTCATCTTTTGCTGGGGTAAATATACTTTATGAGGATTTTTTTTGAAGTCCTGATACTATGCTGGAAGCCAGAATGACTCCATATGAGCCACTCTGGTTTCTTGCATAAGCACACAAAGTGTCTTGGCAGATCTTGGACACCCGGATTAGTCACTTGGAAGATGTGAACTGAGCCTTCACTGAGCTCTTCCCAGGGACATGCTAAATGCCAGAAGCGTGAGACTGCCTAAAGTTTCTGAGCCTACATTAAATACTCAGAGAATGTGCCATCTTCTCTGCAAACTTGAACACCATGCTACCTGTGCTTCCCCTGTGGTTCATGGCAAACAGAGTTTGGTCTAATATTTCACAATTTTGTTTTTTTTTGTGGCAGCAATTTCTTTAGGCTGATACTGCACCCGTATGGGAGATTAGAACCTGCAATCGCTGATGGAAAAGAAACCCTTGAATAAGGAGAAGCAAAACCCGGAGATGAAGATATTTGAACTTGAACAGTTTTATACTGAGGCAGCTGTTCCATGCAGATAACCTCACTTTGAGTCGGTGGGGACTAGATGGTTAAGGCAGAGGAATACTTGAATGAAACTATATCAGTGGTTAGGTGTAGAAGATGTTGTATGAACCTAGACTGTTAGTGATCAAAACGTTTTGCAGTAGCTTTGATAACCTGAGAAAATACAATTTTGTCCCTGTGCTTGCCAAAAATTGGCAAAGTTGATGGAAGATGGCAGACGGCAAGGTGAGATAAAGCGAGGAGAAAAAGATTGTGGGAAGTTGATGATGCACCAAGGGAAAACAGAGGACAATTGATAGTAAAGCGCAGATTATTTCTGGGACAAACTAAACAATATTTTGCCTTGATTCAGGTGCAGGAGAATACTGACTACTCCTGGAAGAGGAAGTAGGCTCTTGCTTTGGATGTCTGATGTTCTGTTGAACAAACACCCAATGGATGCTGATTTCTTGAGGCTTTTTTTAATACCATAACTAACCTCATTTTGAGCATAATGTATTTGTATTCTTTAATAGCAATGAAATATATTTAGAATTGATTAATGCCAAAAACAGTTCCTCCACGGTTAATGTTCAGCCACTTATTTAGGGATGCTGTCACTTCTGACTCATTCGTACCATTGATTTCGGTGGTGCGAGATCAGTCCCCTCCATTACTGCTTTATTTTGAACGCAAAACCAAAACATTCTCATAATTTCAAGATTCCTGAGTTGTTTTTTTTCTGTTTATTTGAAACAATTGCAGACAAAAATTTCTCTCAACTCCTGCTTTTTAAAATAAGTTACTAAAATTTTTATAGTGGTTATTTTTCAGTGTTTAGTTTTGTGAAGAAATCCTCAAAATAAGGCTTATTAATTGACTGGTTACATGTATTACAGGTACAGGCTCTGAACATTACTTTTGCATCAAATGGAGGGGAGAGAGGATGGATAAAAATACAGATTTTGTGGCAACAAAATGATCTGTAAATTTGTGACATTTTCATCAAATTGTTCGTACTAGCGAAAAGGAAACAGAAGTCCTGAAAATATCAGAATGGTGGTTTGGAAACAAAATCTTTCATGTTTTTTCAAAGCAGCATTTAATTTAGAAGGTTTTTTTCAATGTTAATGATGTTATTGTTCATCCTTCTCCCCACAAGCAACTTTAAAAATACTTAGAACAAAAGGAAAAGGTTTATTTGTAGTTGAGTGAAACATCTGATTTTCTAGAAAATGACATACTTTGGGCTTTTCAAGTTTCAAACAACACCAAAACGTTGTGAGCTGGTGAGGCAGGAGCACACTGCGCATGAGGTGAGCAGCACAGTTGTGACTCGGAGCATTTGCAGGACCCTGCGGGTGTGACTTCAGTCAATTTTATGAGGTGCAGCTCAGCTACATTAATCCTTGGACCCGTCACTTTATCAAAGACCCTGCTTGGCACAGTGAGGAAATGGGTTGGGTGGGTCAGTGCTGGCACCGAGCCTAAATCAGCTGCTTGACTTCCCAAATTGCAGCTCCTGTACTGGCCTCCCCAAAGTCGCCCAACATTAGGCTCCCGGTTTCTCAGAGTCCAGCCCTGCAGTGCTGGAGCTGTTTCCTCCTGCAAAAACATAATTAAAGGGT
Organism: Buteo buteo; assembly: GCF_964188355.1. Classification (NCBI taxonomy): domain Eukaryota; kingdom Metazoa; phylum Chordata; class Aves; order Accipitriformes; family Accipitridae; genus Buteo; species Buteo buteo. Next base: position 44,571,295 of record NC_134171.1, on the reverse strand, counting down.
GACTAAAAAAGAAGTGAAAAACATGCCTCTACTGTATATTAATGAATGGGGAAATCCAAGATCCGTCTGCTAGTACAGAAACCGTACCTAGGTTTTTTTCTGTCATTGAAGTGCTCCCTCATCCAACTGTGGCACCAGCCATGTGTGCTAATACTTTCTGTGATAACAAATTGTGATTAGTAAAGCTGACGAATTCACAGGGGAAAAAATTGTTGGCTGTAATGTTTGTATTTCCCTGCTGCACAAACCCAATTTTTTAATATTTTTAAAATGATTGTAATTTAAATGACTCTGCAGCCATTCCAGAGAACCGCGAGCAAGCGCTGCTCTTTGAAAAAAAAGAAACAGCAGCAGCAAGAAGAAATAAACTCGCGGGAGGCTGCCGTGATTTCAGCCCAGCGTGGGCAGGAATCTGCTGTGCCGCCTTAGCGTGGGAGCCCAGGAGGGGGGACCCCACTCGGTATCACCTGTGGGTCTCATGGGCAGCCCTGCTTCAGATGGGCGAATGCAGCGCTCAGGTCGGCAGCAGGGTGTTTTAGCAGTGGTGATGTCAGAAAGCATGCAGCTCGTCTCTTGGTTACGGTGATGTCATCAGATGCAGCCGTTCCAATTTTATCACTTACGATTAATTGCACTTGTTTTTCTAAAGCTTCTCTTCCTTACGCTTGGGATTTGCAAGTAAAAATCTTGTGAGCAATTCGCTGGCCCCTGTTACTATTTCCCAATTTTGCACAGCATTAATACAAATTGTATATGACAAGAGCTTGTTATTAAATCTAGATATTAGAGAGCAGACCTAATTTTTGCATGCTCGAGGTTTAAGCAGAGTCCAGTTTTTATCAATGGCCACTCGTTTAGCATTCCCTTTCTGAAGGGAGGTGTTGAAGGATATGGGGCTAGTCATTGGTAAATGCAAGTGCGCCAAGTTCATATTCATCCAGCTGCATCGCATAAAGGTAGGGGCTGTAAATAGGTGGATATAAGCAAACTACTTTGTATCAGGAGTACAGGAGATGCTGTGTGTGCTGACCGCATTATGCTGTCGCATTTTTCGGTCAGCCGTGGTTCAGTTTCTGTCCTTCTCGCATGGCTTACGTTTGCAACCCTCTTTAAGGCGAGCTGCTCTTCGGGCAGCAGGGTAACAAGAGGACCCTCGGCGCCAAACCGAGAGTGCAAAGCGGGGCAGCTGCTGGTGTCTGGGTAGGGATATATAAAAGAAAATGCAGACTAATACGTGGTTGAACCTCTTATACATTTGGATCTTCTCTTTCCTTCGAGCACCAGGGAACAGATTTTCTTTCAGAGCTTGTGAGGACATTCCGGCTTTCCCATCAAACATCGCAGGGGATGTGCTACCGACTCGTCTTCTGGGAGTGCTAATCTGGGACTGGTCGTACCTCGCTCATTCCGCAGAAGACAGAGGGGCTGTAATTAACTTTCCAGCCAAATCCCTTATGGGCTGTAGTGTCACTTAGGGTAGTCCCCCTGGAGTCTCCCAGGCAGGATTTGGCCTGGAGTAGTCTCTGGCAGCACGATTTTAATGCTGCCTGCATTCGGAGTGGCGTGTCCAGTGTCCTTTGCAGACTGTGTAGGTTGCGCAGGTCTCGGGAGGGCTGTAGGATTTGCTGGCAATAAGATGGCTGTCTGTACGTGCTGACCAAGTTTTTTAGAAGCATCTGTTTTATTGTTAAGAGCCTTGAATAACTTCATATTTTTTTAGAATGTACTTCATAACACGTGTTTTTTTGAAAATAGATTATTCTTCCTTAATATTTTCTTTCTTAAATAAATAATATTTCCTTAATATTTCTGATTTCATCCTATCTCAGTTTTGATGTTCAGCTAAAAATAAAGGTGTAGAATACCAAGAGAAAAATGTGCTCACAAAACTCTGGTCAAAATCAAGGAGAGGTAGGCATGTTTACAGATCACATTCACAGCTAGTTGTTAATGCCATTCATGTTCCCACTGAAGTCAATGGAAATTCACAGTAAGTGTGGCTAGGCAGCTGTGCTAGGCAGTCTCTGCAGTTTCCTGGAGATACAATACCTTTACTCCAAATTGCTTCACTGGCTGAGGTATTGAAAGACTTCCCTTTATTTTTAGATGATTTAAAAAAGGGTTAAGAGAGGCTGTGTGCTACCTGCAAAAACACTGTAGATCCCAGCTACTGCATCTCAGAAGTTTCTCTTTTATTTGCTGGAATAACACAAAGGGCAAACAAGCTGTAGTAAAAAAGACTGTAATCATTAGGAATAAACATGACTCCATAGAAGGCAACTGTTTTATTTTTCAGGCTTAAAATTAGTCTGAGTATGCAGAGCATTCAGAGTTTGTTGATCTGACCCAGGCTGGTTTTGACAACCCCCCTCCTTTTGAAAGAGTCGATTACTTTAATTTCTTTTAAAGAGAAGAGTTGTCATCACCTCCCACACCTGCAGAATGCCTTAACAGTTCCCAATGAAAACAGGAGGTGAGCCTGTTTTGCTGTTGGTTTGGATTAAAGGGATGTTTTATTACGGTGACATTAACACGAACTCCAGAGAATTAATGAGCAGCCTATAAAGCACAGGGATTTCCTAAGCTTTTGTGAGACATTTTGTTAGAGGCAGTAAATTGTAATTGTGTGATTTATCAAAATGTGACCTCATTACTATATTAATTCTTGATTTACTTTATTCAGGAGAAACCGTTTATTTTTCTATAATTTAGTGATCAATATCTCAAGCCTTTAAATTACACAGAGGGTGAAAAGTGCAAGACAGGTCGTTCTATGTCAGAATAAACACAAATTTTTGGTTGTAACAATGAAGTTGCTACTAGGGTCAGCCAATAATTTAGTACTAAAACTAATTTAGAATTAGTTCTGTGTTCATTCGACCTAATTTTTATTTTCAAAGGTGGTACATGATTTAGAAGCTTACATGCTGTGCATGCATATTCATGCTATAATCTCCCTTTGCTGGTTAGCAGGTAGACCTCTTGGTTGGGCTGCAGTGCCCTCTAAAAATGTCTGTTTTCTCTACTGACTGTAAAAGGAGCTGACATTGGGCAGGCTTCTAACTTAGGAACGTGTGCAAGAGCTTATGGTGAAGACCTGATGAATCCCAGCCTTCGTGTGTCATCATCAAAGGTACCTTGTTGTGCTTTATATGCTTGCTTTGTGAAACACACTATTTATGAACCCTGTCTGATCTTTTCTCAGCAGATTAATTTATATTGTTAAGTCTTCATACCTATTTTAATTCATGTTCCGCCTGAAAAAAAAAAAGTGATGTGTCGCATCTTTTTTTGGTCTACATTGTCTTTTTAAACAAAAGTCTCATGCATGTATTACCACATTTCCATTGAGTTGGGAATTAAACTGGAAAGAAGGCTTGTAGCTGAATTCTCTTACAATTTTGTGGAATCAAGGAAAAGTGAAAACTGCAGTGTGTAATTTAAGGCTTCTGGGTCAGTTAATGAAAATGATGGGTAGAGTTAGGAGCAGTGGAGTAAAGGGCGTATACTTGATATACTTCATTTTGGAGTAAGTTGCACGTCAAAAACCAGGGTTCAGTGAATTCAGCATGATTGGGATGTTATATTTGAAGCTTACTTTCTGATATGCTGAGGCTAAATGAAGACACTAAGGGTCTTTGTCGTTAAAAGGGTGAAAAAAAATATCCTTGTCAGTAAAATGGTAGCAGAGTGGGCAGGTTTGATTTGCCATGTGTGATATGCCATGGCTGCCATAGATCTGCATGTATGATCTCGGGTTTAAGGTTGAAAGCTGGTGCTGTATTGGGAGTGGGTTAGGAGCTCTGCAGGACAGCAGTGCTGGAAAAAGCAGCTTGACTTGCTGGGGTTTGGGATTTTGGAATCAGAGTTCTGCCATATAATGAAGAAATGACTGTACGTGCCATGATGTGATAGCTGCCCTGTGGCACTGAAGTTGTCACCTTGCTTACTCCTTTCGGGGCACTGTTGGGGATGAGGACACCAGGCTAAAAGTGCGGTCTGGGTTCATAGTGCCCTTCTGTGGAATGATTGCTGGAGGTGACTTACTGATATGACATCCCCCCCCACCCCCCAAAGGAAGGTGAACCTCCAGGGTGGAATGCAGTGGACATGTAAAGAATTGGTTCCATGGTAGTTCCCTAAGCAACATAACCTGCAACTTTAGATGTTAGCAGCACCAGGGGAGCTTGGTGTGCTGACCCTGAAAAGTAACACAGAGGGTGGAGTGGAGTGGAGTCGCTGTGGCCAGGCTCTGTGATTGCAGGGATAGGGAACTGGAATGATAGGAACAAGAACGGTTGGTCCCTGCATTGAATCCACTGAAGCAAGGAGGTAAAATAATGGGGGTTCTGACGACCTAATGCCCCACTACTGATTTATATCACACATGCCCAGTTCTGGGGTACTGACATGCAACACCACATCCTTTGGGTAAATTTAGCTCATTATAATATCATTATAATACCAAAACACACCTCCATCCCAAAAGTTACCCACCTTCAAGGTGCAACCACACCCCCATGGAGCATGCGCTATGAATTTTTTCTAGTATATACCTCTAAAGGCAAAGCAAGAGAACTTTATACCAATCAAAGTAAAGGTATGTATGACTAGAGTCACTCAAGCTCTACCTGAAAGGAAAAATAGGATAAAAAGACCCCAAAAGAGGAAGACTGTTGAGGAAGATACCATCATAGACAAGTTGAGATAAGTCAAAGGGGTGAAACTCTCTTCGTCCCCCATAGGGATGCCTATTGGGTGAAATTCAAACACTCGGCTGTACCGAGTGCTTCCCCAGGAAACTTAGAATTCTTTAGAGCTCTTTTCTCTCATACTTTAATGCGCTTGTAGTCAACTGTATTATCATTTGCACGTGCTTTGCAGACAGTGTACTTATCACCGGCAATCCAAAAGAACCTGTACTGTTGCTTTAATAAACTGCGCTGCTCATTAATCTAGTCATGATAGTTCGTTAACACAACGAAACTCCCTAAGTCTGGTAATTATCATGCGTTGAATGCGGCTAAGCTGAGAGTGCAGTGAGCTATAAGTGCATCTGTCATGGTGACGTGACTGGACTTATAGCGCCGAATTGGACATTACTCAGAAACTAAGCCTAGCCGCCCCAGCCCCTCTGACATCTGAGGATAAGCTGGAATGCAAGAGGGTTTAATTTCTGCCAAATTCCTTTAACCTTTAATGCAACACCTTCCCTTTGAAATGGAGGTTTCTTGCAGTGTGCTAACGTTGTGCTAGCTGAGTCGGCACTGGCTGCATTTTCCCGTGACAGCAGCAGGTAACAGTGTGATTGTCAAGAGGGCTGTGGGGTTTGGGTCAATACAAAGGCATATGTTAGAAATGTGTCTATGTAGCTACAATGGCCAGGTAAGAGAGAATCTTGAATCATAAGCCCGTGGTTGGCAGTTCAAAGGAGGTAAACATTTGATTTTAATTAGGTTTTTTTCTGAAACCAGACATTTATAACTGTATAAGCGAGTAGCTGCTTCCTGGTAGTTGTTCATATTGAATTATGAGCAAAACAAGACATCCTTGTTTACTCACAAATTAAGTCCCATGGAGCAAGCTGAGTTAGTCATTCTTTGTTTGGAGCTGTTCATGACTGTGGAGCGTGAGCTGCCTGATTTACCACCAAAGAAAGATACTGCTCTGGCTGCAGAGCCTGCCTACAGCAAGAACAGCCATTGTATGCCATTCTGAGTACTTTTCCTTAGGTATGGGTCTGCCTTAAAGCCAAGTGAAAAGAATTGTTTGATCCGGTGGGACATCTGGTTGACCAAGGTTTAATGAGCTGTTTTCTTGGCAAAGTTATCCTTGCTAGTATACCAGTCTAATGATCTGGTAGAATTTTTTGGTTATCTGGGAAGTATGACCCTGACTTTTGCCATATTAGTTCTCCAAACAAAAGACAAATTATGCAGTACTTTGCTATGAGAAATACAACTAATAGTTGAAAGATACAAAGAAAGTGAAAGGACAGTGAGACATTTCAAAGATCAGAACTTTTTGCGTAGTTGTGTTTCCTGTACCATCACATTAGGAATAACTAGATAAAATGTGTGTGAATTACTGCATGTTTGTCCCCTGAGATTTCTAGCTGCAAGACATGTTGTTTGAATGTCCTTTTATTTTTGTGTCCCTCAAAAGTAAAGGGAACCCACAGTGTGACTGTCCTTCTGTTACACATTACTGTCCTTCAGTGTTATGAACTATGTATTCCTTGCACATTTATCATTCAAATTTAACCTTTTTTCCTATGCTAAACTGAATGTTTTGTGGTTTTGGCTGGCTCTGCATTTTGGCTTATTGCACCAAAGCACAGTTCTAGAACTGTAAGGGAAATTATGGTGAGTCTAAGACCTAAATATGCACTTTTTACACATGTAAAAAATCATTACTTCAAAGGGAGCTTTATGACTATGGTCTGACTCTCCATGTCAGATCTTCACCTTATATAGACTAGACAGTACTTTAATTTCTCCTCCCATCCAGCTGCTGAGCATCCACAAATCAAACTGAAGTCAGTGGGAGCTGTACATCTGAATCTTCATTATAAGCAGGAGGTTTGTAAATCCTAATGTTCAGGCCAACTTGTGTGTGTGCCCTTAAGAAAGAAGGCTAAATGTGACTTTGATTCTGTAATAGCCTGCACTTAATGAAAGAGTGATCAAAGTTTATGCCTTTCTGAATGAAATGTGGTGACATCAGTACATAGGGGAATGGAGAGAAGAACAAAGCTGTGGGGTTGGGAGCGGGGCTATCACGTGTTTAAACTTTAAACATTGTCATTGTAGGAAGTTGTTTCACAGAGAGGAAAGTGGTTTTGTGATAAAGGATGTCTGGCTTCTTTCCTGGCTCTGCTGTGTATTTTTCATCTTTTCGGATAAGAACATCCTCTCCTGTGCCTCAGCTTCTCATCTACGTGCTTAGGTTCTCATCTTCCATGCTGCAGGTTAGTGTGTGGCTATGCCATGTACCCAATATATAGGTACTTGATAGATAGCATGTGGTTCAGTATTTGATCTACCTTTAAGATGCAGTTGCTACCTGCTTCCTGTCAGATTTTTCCTAGTAGCAAATAGCCCCAGTATTTGTGCTGACTCAGCTATGCTAACAGACATGGTAAAGAGTCAAGAGTTTCTCTCCCTGTTCACCTGCTGCAGATACACTTTTTTGTTTTTGTTTAAAAATCTGCCTTGATAGCAGAGGAGTATGAAGAAGGTACCAATTCTTCCTTTTCTTCCAGTGCTGGTAGGTAGAGTCAAAAGAGACACCTATATTTGCAAGGTTTCCATGTGTTACAGTTAGGGGAACAAATCCATAGTGGAAATAAATAGTACAAATCTTTAGTGGAAATCTTATAGTGCAAATCTTTAGTGGAAAAGTCTATAAATAAACAGAAACAGAGGAGCATCTGTTCCTTGATACTCCATGGAGCAGCTGATAAAAATAAATTCTGTATTATAACAGTAGCCAATACAAAATGAAAAAGTACCTGACAACGGAAGACCCCCTGAATAGAGAAGTTTAATGGCCAACAAGCTCATCTGACTTGAAAATTGAAGAATTGTCTGAAATAGATGTTGCCATGGAGACAGAGAGGATTAGCAGCCTGAGACTGATTTCATTGGTCTGCTGCTAGCACAAGTTGCTTGTTTGAGTAGCATTAATATGTTGTCTCATGCTGCTTTATATGCTAAGACCATCTGGCATTAGTGGTATTTAAAGGTGCAGTTCTGTTATGGAAAGAGTTGGCCAACATCATTTGATTTATGCTTGTAAGATGAGTTACAAGAGTTAAGAGGTCTTTGAAGAGCTGCCTCATGCACTAAAAATATTCCAAAAAGTCACAGCACGTACAGGGATGAAGTGGGGCTTTGGGAAGCGGCACGGGGAATTTCAGAAGTTTGTTTTATACTCAGTCAGTGCACATTTAAAGTATTCACTGCACAAATATGCACTTTTGCATGTTTCTTCAGGTGTGTATATGGAGGCAGCCATGTTTCTCTTTTCAAAAATAAGCCTTTTCACTGTACGCTGCGAAGCTGCTTGGGAGCTACAACTCCACCACCTTGAACAAGCACGAGATCATATTGCTTATCGTATTGTGTATTAAGGAAAAGTATGTTGTAGAGTTAAATGAACAAAATAAGGTCTAAGCAAACAGAGCCTGTCTAGGTTACTTCAGAGTCCATGCTTTCAAGAAGAAATATTTTCTTTTAGTTTGACTATATACCATTGAAAACATACTTTGTAGCAAAGTATTTGATAAGAAAGACAGGTTGTAGAGACTAAGATAAGGTTTATCTTTGATCTATTTATAGCTGTGAGTCTTCATCTGCTTTCCTTAATACCACTCTGGACTGGGAGTTATCTTCCAAAGGAGCTTATATCACAGTGCTGACATTCCTCAGATGCTTGTAAATTTTCACTATTTTTTCTTTGTTAATTATTATCATGATACTTAGTTATTCTCAAGAGTTTTTCCCCAGAGATGGATGATTAAAGAGTGACCAAATACTAGCCAGAAAATGTTCCTGTCTGAGCTTATGAGTTCCAGTGGAGAGGTCTGTCTGTGGGCTGAGCACGATAGGAAAAGTGGCTGGAGGGTAAACTAGCTGGAGGCTTTGTTCTCCTGGACAGACTTAAAACCAAACTGAATTTTAAGTTAAATCTTGATAATGAACACTATGAAAGCATAGGAATGGAAGCATTTTTACATTCTCAAGTTACCGATGTTCTGAAGTTACTGAGGGAAAACATTCATAATGGTGTTCTGCAGCTATGTAACACTTGTCCACAGATATTGATATGATATTCATTGGATATTGATGGTGTACTGTCTAGTACAATAATAAAATGAAACAAGGACTGGGGATCTATTTCACAAATCTTTAGGGTTTAAGCTGTTATTCTGGAGCTCTCACTTTGATGCCAAAATAAATTCTTCATATAATTTCATGTCAAATGCAAGACCCAAGAAATACATAGCCATGGATGTCCTAGCTCCTTTAAATAGCTTTAGAATGATGATATTCGAAGCTTAATATTTTTACAGCTTAGCTCTGTTTTAACTCTGTCAGAATGAATATAGGGCACATAAAGAAAGACAAATAACTCCCCAGCCCACTCCCAACCCCCAGTTCCTTGTTTGCAAGTCAGTTTGCTCCCTGTTTTTTTTTTTTTTTTTTTTCTTTTTGAATCTGGTCATCCAGTTCTCCCTGAGACAAAGCTTGGGAGCAGTTTTGGGGATCCGTTCACCCCAAGTCCTACCTCGGAGTGATACGGACAGGACTGCTTGCTGCTGTTATCCCTGAGCAGTCTAGCAGTGTTACCTCGTCATGTCTCACAGCATCACACACATCTACCTACTCTCACAACACACCCAGGGTATGCCATGTGCTTTCACAGTGTTGTGCTATTAAAATCAGCCTGAGAGGCTGTGACACAGCCCTTGCATGATTGCAGGCACTTTGAACTAGACAAACCCACAAGTAATTACTTCTTAAAGCCACCCTGTGGGGCCCACCGTAGCCCTGTCCAACCGTGGGGATGATCAGGAGGGACTGGCCCTGAGGAGCGAGGGTGTAAGCCACCTACACCCCTTGGCACGAGGGGTCTCCTGGGTGTCCTTAGCAATGTAGGCATAGCCATAATTGTTGGTTTCCAGTTTTATGATCAGAAGTTATAGTTTCTTGAAAATTATTTGTACTTAACTTAAAAGCTTAATTTCTGAAGCCACTGATTTTGGCCAGATACTACTTCATTCCTTTGCAGTATTTGGTTTGTTTCAGTTCTCCAGATACTGAAATTTGACATACCAATATTTATAGTCTGGGAATGAGCTTTTCTGTTCTTCATTCCATTCATTTCCAAGGATGGAATGCCATTTCCATTCTTGCTGCATTTCCATAGCACTTAATGGAGCCTACTGCAGCTGATTAAACTATTCATGGATTATTTCATTGTGAGGAAAGATGACAGAATTGAGAAACAATAACATCTGGAATAGTGGTTGGGCTCCATAACATTATACTGAGTTGCAAAGTCTGGTGACCTGGAGTGTCTGAAATGGAAATAGTTGCAACTAGGCTTTCTTGTCTGGAGTGTCCAACACAATTCTTTAAATTTATTGCTAATGTGAAGTGGAATGAACATAGATGAATTTATCATATATTTTGTGATCTCTTTTACTGGTAGCCCCAAAAACTAATGACATGGACATGTGCTTTTGAAACAACAAGCCATAAATGGGTAATGACAAGTTCATCTCACAATACTGTTACAATAGCTCTATAGACCCAATTGATCTATTATAACAATACATTTTCTACATTCAGTGGATTAATTAATATAATTTTGTATTATGGGGGAAATTTCAGGAACCTGTAGTTAGAAACAGCTGAATCATGAGAATAGGAAATGTCTCCTGTGCAAAGAATCAATAAAGGGCTCCAGAAATGCTCTGTTTAAATGTAAACAGAGCTGCTATTAGATTTATGCTTCCTAAGCTTTGTCCCAGGTAAATTGCACCTTTGGATAGCATTCCAGTGCTATTCCTGTAATCCCAGTGAAATCACTATATAAAGTCACTCTGGAGTGCTTTGGTATTTAAGACTTGACATAGATTAAGTGCCCATCTATACCTCTGACCTCCTCTGCAACTTTGAGAAGGTTATTTGTTCTGCCTGGGCCTCAGTTCACCCTTTGGGACCCTGGAGCAATAGTGCTTGCACAGCTTGTGGGAATCTGTGAGAGGGAATCCTCTGATGTCTGTGTTGCCCAAACACCACAGAAACTGGAGATATTGGTTAGTGCAGTCCAATCCAGTTTTCATTTTCTCATTCCTAGGAACTGAAAGGATTAGGATAAGCTAAACCAAAAAAAGATTTGACATGGCCAGAGGAGGTGGAGTCTCCTGTTGCAGGCCCTGCTTAAGGGTTCTTTAGTGTCCTCTCTAATGACTAGTTGCATTGTCTTCTGCTCTTATTCATCCGCTATGTACGGACTGGCTAGCCCAGAGCATGGTGTCTCTATAAGTTCTTTATTCACTCGGTAGCAAAATATATGTTAAATTGCTTTAAATATATATCATAGATCTCATGTTTTTTTTCCAACGTAAAATAGAGTGGTGTAAGGCAGAACCTTGAGCACCACACTACTAACCAGAGTTAGGAAGAGAGCTGTATTTAGCAAAGGACCAGTGCTCATCCAGAGCTGAAGAACTTACAGTTTGCTTATTACTGGTGCCTGTCATCTGGGAGTACTTCCCAGATTATTTCTGTTAAAATTAATTGTATGAACATTGAGTTACATAGACCTTACACTACTGCTGGTATAAAAAATGTAGGTTGAAACCTTTATGAGCTCCCAGGTGTAATTTAAACTTATTGCACCCTGGAAAGCTGTGAATAGCATATATTTTTTTGATACAAGGATTCATTTAAAACATTTTTCTCTTTCCTTTCTTCGTCCTCCTTTCTTTTCACTATTCCTATCCTTTTTTTCCTCAATTCTTTTTTTTTTTTTAAATAGCTGCAGTTGTTTTTTTAAAGCAGATTCTCAAAATACAGCAAAGGTGAAATAGAGGAGAAGAAGCAGAAAAGACTAAAGAATATGTGGGTTTGCTACAGATTTTGTAGACTTTCAGTTTTCTCCAGCCTTAAGGCTACATTATAGGGTGTATCAAGATTGTACTATCTAGAAGGAAGCTGTAGCTGTAATTTACAACAAGAACATGGCATCTTAGTCAGCAATCTGTTTATAACATTGTGGTTTACAGCAGAACTTGCCCTTTCTGTAGGAGGATCTTCAGGAGAATCTCAGTAAAACTGAAGCAGCTGCGGCTGTAAAAGGAAATGTATATTAAAAATGCCAGGGAGAAACCACAGGCAGGGATCCTCCTCTGCCATTTATAGCTCTGTCATTAAATGTCCCTTTCAAAGCTTTGAACAGAGATAGAAATCACATTTACATTTAGAGGAATAGGCAAATAATGACATCAGTGGTTCAGCTGATGATGAGATGATTGCTGCAGTCTGTAATAAACTGGGATCTGTCATTGCAGCTAGTGTCTGAATAGAAACCTCTGAGCATAAGAGCATGGGAGTACAAGAGGCAGTAAGTGTACAGGGTCTTACCTAGTGTACAGGAGGGGAAGCAAGCAAGCAAAATATTGTGATAATTTTCCCATTAATATTTTTACAGCAAAATGCTGAATTGGTTATTGAGATTTTCATGTGTAGAGTCAACAGGAGTGTGGATCAAACTTTTCCCACTGATTGCTTTAGGTGTGAGAGAGGTTTATTTCAATGCAGTCATCCTGCTTTTCTGTTACTTTCCCTTTGGTTGCCCTTGTGTTATTCTCTGTTGTTTAAAAATACATTGAGATTAATGCAGCATAATTTCTCTTTGTGTTTACTTGGCAAATTTGGTAGCACACATTTAATTTTTGAAAGAGTTTATCAGAAGTGCACTAAGTGTGTTTCAAGAAGTGTAAGTCGAACGTTATTTCTTCCAGCTTTCCCATTAACTGGTTTACAGTGACGAATGCATCTTCCAGGAAAGCAGTCAAAATTAAATAGCATGAAAATCTGTATGGGTTTCAGTTCTGCACACAATGAAGTCCACTGAAGCTTTGCCAGTGACATCAAGGGATCCAGAATTTAACGTATTACCTATACCATTAAGTACTATGGAAGCGAGACGAGAGGGTGGGCTGTATGTGTCTTCATAAGCCATTACTAATAATACAAAATAACTTATAATAGCTTAAAATCATACATGATTGCATGTGACTATTCATGGGTATCTATACATTTTATATCAAAAATCTCCCCAAAGGTCCTTGTAGAAAGGAAAAGTCAGATCTCTCAACCATTGGCTGTGTAGAGGATCCGTTTCCTGGGAGCTGTAGTGGAAGCTTATCAACGTGGAAGTGAAGGTGCACTGATCAGTGGGGCAATTGCTAAGCTGATCTTTAAAGCTCATTGAATACTCACGAGAAAGTAAATTTAAAAGACTGGAAAAACTTACACTAGTCCTTATCCTAAGTAGGATTCCACATTAAAATCTGGATACTTGATAAACTTTCCAGCCGCTCATGCTGCAGTTACCTTTTCATAAAGTGATGATACGAAAATGCGAAAAGAAGCATGGCAAAAGTTCTATTTCAACATTAGTGCCCATCTATGCCTCTGACCTCCTCTGCAACTTTGAGAAGGCATTCATTGGCCAGAGCAGGGAAGTCTCATGGAGACTTCTGAATTATTATGGGCAGGGCAAGCTGAGAAGCAGCCAGTGGTTTTGAGATTTTGTTAATTCTTCTGTTCAATAAACAAATGAATCCCAGCTCATCCAAAGATAATGTGCAGGTACAAAACAACACACAATTATGCCTGATCTTGTGTTGTAAGTTGTTTTATATTGCTAACAGTGTGCACAGTCGAAGGTTTAACAACAGATACAATACATGAAGCCCATGCTCTTCCCTTGTTTCTAGTCAGTTACATAGCTAATTTGTGACATTCTGCCTTTCCTGATGTTATTAGCAAAGCTTTCGTGTCTTCAGTGTGTGCAACATTGATTGATTTTTCTTTCCTGTTTGCTTGACTATCCCTAGTAGCAATTATTATTTTAGATTACTTCAAAACCCAGTCTTTTTCACTAGACTCTTAGGGGAATTAAAAAAAAAACAAACCCCAAAATCCCAAACACCAAAACCAACCAAACAAGACACTCTTTCCAAAGCTGCTTTTTATTTTTAAAGCCTCAAAAAACAAAAATGTATTTTTTTTTATTCCTTTGGATTTTGCTGTGTGAAAATTTACCAGAAGAGGAAAAGAGGAATAATATTATCCACATAAAAATCATGATAATCTTGTGTTTTGTTTTGTTTTGTTTTGTTTTTTAAATTATTTTGGACTTTGAAATGTCAAAAATCACAAGTCTTGTGTCTTTATTTGTACTCCTTGATTTCCTGGTTCAGTCGAGACTCTGTGGAGTGGTCTTTCCTGGAGTGGTTGTTATTCTCCAGTAGCAAGGTTCCACCTTGAGGAAAGGGATTTTTTTTTCCTAATACAGTTTGGTTAAATAGGTTTTAATAAAAATGAATAAACATGTAAAATTACCCAACTATGAATCAGAGTTTGAAGCATGAAGGTACAGTTGAAATTCAAGTCTCAGTTTGCCATGCTTGCATAGTGCATCAAAATTCTCCAGTTGTTTATTCTTCTTGTAGGTGATTTCCTGGCATATGTCGACCCATCGTTCAGAACTTCAAGCATTATTATATGTTGTAGAAAAAGATCTTTTGAACTTTGTGGCAACTCTGTAAAAGTTACAGTGTACTCAGGGGAGGTTTCTCAGGTCAGCGTGCTTGCTCGACTTGCAAGAGAGGCCAGTGCCTGTAACACTGCAGACACAGTGGTCCTGTCTCACCAGGGGATCAAGGCAAACCAGAATACCATTGGTAGGTGGCAGAATGAAAGATATCCCCAGAAAACAGAATTTCAAATGTTCACAGTGGGCTCAAAAGCCTTTAAGATCTCCTAAGCCTAAACTGTGTTCAAGTCAAGAGCTTGCTTTGTTTGCAATTCAGTAATTTCAAAGCGGAAAAACATAAATAACTTTAAAAAGGAAGTGGTCTTAGAGAATGGGAACAAAAATATCAAAGGTAACTTTCTAAAACTTTCTCATGTATTGAGGGGGTAAGAGCAGATAGGTTAGAGGCATATGGTGCATCTTGAATAACTGTTTTATTTATTTCTCTACAAATAGAGAAAAGAAATGAAAGAATCTACCTAATGTTAAAGTCTGTGAAAGCTCTTTAGATAAAAAGAAACAAAATTCTCCCAAGAGTGTTAGTGTGTTGCTATGTGAACAATTATAATGCAGTAGCAGAAAATGTTTACTGAGAGCCCACTATTCTAGGAAGGATTTTGTGTGGGCTATATCAAAAGAGAAAGAAGTGTTTTGATGCCAGTTAAAAAGATCTGTCCATGTTGTGAGATTTGTTCCGTTATGTTTACTCTGAAGAATCATGGCAAGCCTATTTACCAAGACTCAAACAGACTCTAAAATTGCTGAAGAGTTAAGAAGACATTCAAGAACAATTTCATTATTTTTAATTATTGGTATATGGGTAATATCTATGTGTGGAGGACAAATTTATTCAGAAGAGAGATGCACAAACCCATCACTTTGTGGGGCATCTACCAAATAAATAAAAGTGCAGTTGTACTAGAAAATATACTTTTTCAAGTGGCTGAATCCAATGGTATTGATGAAAATATGCTGATAGAGGTTTTCCTGTATGTTAATAGAGCTTCTCCTGAGGGTGTTTTGAGCTGACTGAGATTTTGGGGTGCTTACTCTATTGCTAGCCTGTGCTTAAACCTGCATCTTCATCACTGTGGTCACCGACTTAGGTAGGTTAAACTTGTCCATGCTGCTGTCACACCTTCATTTACAAGATTTCCTCATGCAGGATGGTTGTTGAAATTGAAATCTGGAGGGAGGACCAGGATGAACAACCCATTCATTAAGGAAGTGTCACAGAATTTTTAACAAGGACAGAGATGAATTTATTATATTTCCTAATAACTTGGAGGTTGATACCCTCAGAAAGAGGTGATCTTTAACAATGTGAGGCATTCATTTCCAATGGGATTGGAGATATTGTAATATCCAGGTATTCTGTGAAAATAGGCAAGGAAAGAAGTCGTCTTTGTTGAAATGTCTTGCTTTGTCAATGCTGATGACATCGTTGTTATTAGGTTTTTTCCTTGATATTTTTGTGTGAAGTAATGTCCCCAGCTGATATGACAAAGATGATGTTGAATGTTCTCATTGTCTTGTTGATGCTGCTACGTTATTAAACATCTTAAAATGGATTTTTTCACATTTTCCTGATAATTGAAATAAATATAATTTAAAGTAGTCAAATTGAATATAATTATACTTATTATAGTTTAGTTCACATTTTCTTTCTTCAGAGAAAGCTTTGGCAATTAGTGTAAAACTTAACTGTAAGTTTAAAGGTTTTTCTCTGTTCCTTCCTTCTTTACATTGTTATTATGTGTTTTTTTTTAATCAGAACTCTGGAAGGAAATTCCTGACCTTTTGATTTTTCCCATGTAAGTGCTGAACTGCATTTGACATGTCAACTCATAAAGTTGTCACAATGTCATGACTATGGTTTCAAACCTGTGTCTCTGTAGGATTTCCTCAGGAACCGGGAATCATAAGCAGTGTTTGTAGATACATTCTGTGGAATTACATTTCACTGATAAGTGGAATGCAAACAATGAATTAAGAAGTGTTTTCAGTTAACTATTAATCATTGTCTTTTTTAGAATGATCAGAAGAGAAAGAACTGTGCAAAACTCTTCATAACTGTAGTAAAAGAGAGATCACAGTATATATGTTTTTTTGATTAATTTCACTTTTGAGAGTGATCTGTAATTGAAATATAGTTTTGGTCCATATTGTGGACCAAAACATCACTATTAAGGATACTTTTTCCTTAATTGGCATTTATTCTACTCATAACAAAGATGGGCGCATTGTTCCTGGGTAGTAAAGTCAACACAACAGTGGAAAAATGAGCTGGCTTTTGTACAAACAGTTACACGCTGCACAGCTATTTAAGTGGAAGTAGAAATTGGTTGCAAGATTTTTTTCGGGGGTTGGAATACTGTGATGATGGATATAATGTAAAAATGTAGGAGAGGAAGGTTTAAAATGGTTCAGAAAGAACAGCGTTTAATTTTAAAGCACTAAGCCTGTAGAGGTAGCAGCTAGAATAATTTCACCTTTTGACACGTAAACTGGGACAATGCATGTCCCATCATTGTCTCAATGCACGTGGTGTTCCATCAGTTCCTAGCGCTTGAAAAAAACCTAACACTATGGTCCTCTGGAAGGCTAAGCCCTAGTTTTACTTTACCGCTTGCCAAGGCCATCAAGAGAATAAATGCAAATGCATTAGTTTGGCAGTAACGCTTGGGAGATTTAGCTGCTGCTGTGCCGGGTGTCCAACAGGTCTCCAGTGAATAGATGCTAATTACTGTGCCAAATGGAATATTTTTCAGGGTGGATGGACAGAAACCAAAGGGTAAGGATTAGGATTAAGCAGTGGTGAGGTCACATACAGAAACTACTTTTCAGTGTGGAATACCTCATCAGAGAGAAAGTAATAAACTGTGTAAACTTAGTAGTGAGGAGACAGTTTGTGAGAAAAAGGTAAAAACATGAATTAAGAAAATAGTTGTGTAAAAAAAGATGGGAAACACATCTAGTAATAATCAAGTTAGGAAATTAAATTATGAAAACAAATATGAGCAAATTCCCAAAGTGTTCCCTCCCCGTTTGTTCTTAGGGCAGTGCCTGTTGGTCTTGTTAGGTCTGTGGCATGAGAAGCCAATGAAGACTTTCCTTTTGCCTCCCCCCTTTTTTTCCTTCTGATTACCAGCATAACAATTCTTTGCAATTTTAGATGATGTGAAAGCAGCAGGGTGCTCCGGGCGGTGTGATCTCACAGGGCGAATGACGATGGAAAGCCGGTACTGTGGTCACCGGGTTATAACGAGGTCATGGAAACATCAACTTTGTGGCCCGGTGCAGCCAGCCGCTGAGCCTGAGCGCGGCACTTGGCCAGGGCCGGCCGGTGTGCTGTCTCCGGCAGCGTGGGACGCCGAGGCACCGCTCGTCTGAGGGCCCTGCCTCCGGGTCGCTCAGCACCTGGCACCTCTATTTCTCTGGCTTCAGAAGAGACCCCTGTTTGAGCGCAGGCCCCCGGGTTTGCACCTTCTGCCTGTTGTCCTCCCTCTTTTTGGGTCCCATGCAGTGTAACTTCCTTCTCCCTCCCCCCTTTACTTCAGAGGACCTCCAATTTCTTCAAAGGATTCCTTTGCTGTTCTCAAAAACATCAGCTTGAATCGTGGAATAGCCTTCTGGGTAAGTGACGAATTTCAAAGTGCTGTTTTCCAGCCGCTGTGATGCTGTGAGACTACTCCCTTTGTTCGCTTGCAAGCCTTGCAGCAGAATTGAACTCACGCCTTTCAGAGGCTGACATGGTATGTTATTTCTTATTTCATCTTATTGTCTGCAGGGGTTAGCTTATCCTGGTCTTGTATTCTTCACTATAATTGCCTTTATTAATCGACCTCTTATGGCAGCTTAGCTTAACTCTCCCTGAAGTCCACAATAACTTCTGAAATATTTTGACTTGGTGGAAAAAGTCCAGTGTGATGATCTTCTGCATTGTATTTTAAGCTCAGGAAATCCCGCCCTCCTGTTCCCCAAAATGAAGGACGTGTAAGTGCTACAGGAGCACAGCAGCATTGGTATTTCCACAGTGATTTCCAGAGAAAAAAATCTTAGCATGTATTAAATATTTTCTTTGTTTTAAGAATTTCTTATAAGTGCATTCTTTGCTTCTCCTCCAGGTTAGCAGTTTAAATATGCCTCTCTTTCTCTTGCATTTCTAGCATTCTGTAAAGGGTAAGGTAAATTAAAAACCCACAAGTGTTTCTGAAGGAAGACGAGTGCTTGGAAGTTCTTGGAAGAAACGTACTTTGTCTAATGCAACACCATATATATATATGAAATGGTTGATGAAAATAATTATAATATCATAGCCTTAAAATTTTTAAAAAAGAAAAAGCATATTTTTCTATACCTGCTTCAAGCCTATTATATGTGAAATGACGTTTGTGTGCACTGCGATGTAAAGTAGGATTTATAGCTACAATGTAAACCTTGATAGGATGCTTTGGGCTTGCTGAACTGTCTCATACTTGCTTCACTGCTTTGTGGATAGTTTCTGCAACATATAGATCCAGTGGAGAGATTTGAGAGCAAATTAGGCATAGTACATTAGGCATGGTGATAACAAGTCATAGATTCTCTTCCTAGTTTCTAGATCTTTGCTTTTCTGGGAGATAACCATATATACTATAGGGTATATATGAATAAATTCTGTCTTCTCTCTGCTGTATGTCAGTGTTCGTTACCCTAAAAAATGAAGGTATAGTGCAATTTCTCTCGAAGGCAATTGAAGTGCACCCCGTAATGGAGATTAGAATAGATCCCAAATCCCATAGCTAGCCTCCCCTGCATAGCAGGGGGACAAACTTGTCAGGATCCTTAAGTGCCTGTTGCTAGTATGACAGTGTAGCAACTTGCATTGAACAGGCCTTCTTAAGAAGAAGTGGAGTTTAGCTTGGTCTGCTACCAAGTATTCTGCTTCCAGAATAATTCAGTGAAATTACCTACATCAGGGATTGTGTAAGAAAAAAATAGCATTAGGAGTTTGTGCCGGCAAAATGTGGCATGTTCAGTATCCAGTATCCCCAGGCATAGAATATTGATGCCAAAGTAAAATCTAAATTTCCTGTATTTGACAGAAAAATACATCTAAAGTAGAAAATGTGTTCTGAGCAGAATCTGTCTTGCCTCTTTAGTGCTCTGAAATGTACAGTGTCACTGAAAACAGTGTATCTTCAGAGTGAATTATTTGCAGAAGGCACATCTGTGTTACATGGGGGCTCATTAGACCAGTAGCGCGCTACTTCTGTGGTTTGCTGCCACCCATATTCAGCCGTGTCCATCATCTTTAGGTCTGTTATTCCTTTATAACTGACAACAAGTTGCAGTCAGATCTTGGAGTAATAGAGCAAGCCCATACCGCAAAACTGAAAGAGTAAAA
This sequence comes from Buteo buteo, assembly GCF_964188355.1. Taxonomy (NCBI): domain Eukaryota; kingdom Metazoa; phylum Chordata; class Aves; order Accipitriformes; family Accipitridae; genus Buteo; species Buteo buteo. Next base: position 44,551,566 of record NC_134171.1, on the reverse strand, counting down.
CCATAAAACTAAACCATAACAAAAAGTCCAGCATGGCAAACTCCCAAAGAACAAAATCCTCTTTCTATATGAAATAATACAGCTAGCACCACGTGTAATGAAAAAAAAAAACATTAAAAAATGGGAAATGTTACTTAACCAGGTCTTACCCCCATACTTCTTATATATGTGCTTATGCATTTGAAAAGTAGAGGTTTTGCACTTTCAAATATTTGGGCCTTCCATTTATTAAAAAGTGGGCACTGAAAAAACAAACAAACAAACAAAATAAATCACTATTGTGAACCAGTATGGTGATTTCTATGACAACTCTTCTCTAAACGTAGTTGGGGCTACTTTTTCTACTCACTATCAGAAACAGATTTAAGTGCGGTATTGAATGGAAGTCTAATTACTTCAGGCAATGATCCTTCTTTAATTAATAGACAATTTAGCACAGGATTTGAAGTAACCTGGTTTGACACTGTTTTGTCAAATCTCAGATGTGCTAAAACACTTGCATATTCTGTAGAATGTTAAATTTTTTTTGTGAATTAATGTTTCCAGCCCTTCAAAAAAGCCAGAACTGCTTTTTGAGTTTGCAGGCTCAAACAGTAACCATAACAGACTCTAATTTCCATATTAAGAAAGATGTGACTGAAGTCTCCCAATAAATTTAAATATCAGCATTTACTCTCTTACTGATTAATTTAACAGGCAGATTTGGTTTAAAAATAAAACTGTTGTGGCATGGACATTTTCCTTTGACAGGTGCTTGGATACTGGCTCTCTAGGATGCTTGCAGTCTCTTAAATCGTTCACTCATAGGAAAAAGAGACTTACTCTAGTTCTAGCTAGGATTTCCACTTCGTAAGAGAGATGGAGTTGACGGAAAAGGCCTAAAAACTCTGTGTGGGAGGAGGGTTTCAATCCATATAAGCCACAGGGGGAGACTGAACAGCAAGTCTGCTTTTTTCTGCTGATGGTGCTGTGTTGCCCAGCTGCAGAATTTCACCTGTTTGTGACTGCCGCCTTTCTGAGAACCCTCTGGGGCAGGACAGCTAATTCAGGCCATCTGTAGTGTCACACTTGAGTGGTGCCCCTTTGAGCGACATGGCCATTCCTGGCTCAAACAGCCTCATCATGAAACCTTGGTTCGTGCCTGGAGGTCAGTGCTGAAAGGCAGTGCGGACGTCGCTTTCATGCTCTTGTGTCCCCCTTTTTTTCCCAAGACGGGGTGCTTCTGTAGAACTGGAAGATGTTTTGCAGATTATGACTTACAGGAGAAGTGAAAGAAAATGGCAGTGAGAAACCTACGTCAACTGACAGGATTATCAAGTAGCTCAGTCCAAGAAATTGTTATAGTGGTCAAAGTGATATATATAGTGATAAAGAAAAATTTCCTGGAAGGTTCATCAGACTGGGGAATAGTCTACAAAGGGTGCCAGGAGCTAGTTATTTAAAAATAAATAAGTAAACCTTGAAGGATGCTTTAGAGCAAAATCTGGCAGACAGAGAATACACAATATCCCTGTAGACCTTGCCAGCTTCTCTGGCTTCTTCACTTAACTGGTTAAAAAAAAAATATAGTTGTCTTTCACTCTTGTATGTTGAGTTTTAGAATATTCATGGGATTTAAATGAAAATACACATGAAGGGCATAACAAAACCATGGTCTCTTCTCTAGTTTTGTCTAATTTACCTGAAAAAATGTTATATTCACCAGGTGAGATATTTCTTTTCACAAACCTTGTGCTTTCCTTTGTAGGTGGATTTGTGTGGGTGTAATCCCAATTCAGCAATCCTAAGATAAAACCATAAGATAGCACATTTCCTTCCTTCATTTAAATAGAAACATATAGCTCTAAAGCCCAATGATAAGCAAATAACAGCTGAACATCACATGTCATCCTGTTTTCTCTCATGCGCATCGATGTGATACTGAAATGACATCTGTTAGGGTATTTCTGTAGTGAAAAGCCATGAAGAAAGAGCTCTGCAGTACAGCTGTCCAGATTTTATATGTCTTTATATGTAAATGTTATACCACCACCCTTGAATTTTTGTTTAGTGGAAACATATTAACAATATACTCAGGAACAATTGCAATGAAATGAGTGCTATGTATTTTTTTCCTCTGCCAGTATTCACTTGCTTTTATACTAATTGAGCAGTGAACTGATTTTCATTTTGTACACTCTTGCTTTTCTTGCACAAACTTGTCTGTTTCATTTTTTTCATTACATAGGAAAGTAAACTGTTCCTTAAGAAAAAATGTACTCATATTCAGTTGTCTATTTGAGATAAATGTTGCTTATTCTGCCTATTTTGGAGGTTTCTTTGAGTCCAAAGGCTTGGAGCATCATTTAGGATTGGTACTTGATTTTGTAGCTGTTGAGACATTAACTGCCAAAATATTAGTAAACATTAAAATATTAATTTGCACTTCTGAGCCATTAATGATCACTTCCATTGTCCACTGAGCAAATTTTCAAACCACCTTCCTTGCACTTACTCCTGTGGTGACATCTGTGGTAGCAAACAACTTCCCCACACCAGCATCAGAGGCCATGATCTGATGTCCTTCTTCAGATCTCTCCATATTATTTACTTTTGTCACAGCAGTTCCTGAAGGTAAGGGAGGAAAAGGGGTTAATGAGATCTACGGTAAGATCATCGCCTGCCCTGTGCTTGCCATATGCTTCTATTCTCTTTTCTTCTTTTGCGTAGATAGCAAATGCTCTGAGAGCAGGTACAATCTTTGTTTGTCCAGTGACAGCATGGTGATGTCTCTCCTGCCGTGGAGACTGTTAAAGTTTTGTGACAATAGTATTAATACTTGTATGGAAAGTATCGCGCTGTTGGAGTGGCAGCTTTGAGTAACCCATGGTTAAGGTTCCCGCGTGGCTTTCTGCATTGTGACTATCCCTTGTAATCGTGCTTGCATACATGTTGGGAAAGAGGGCTGTTGGCTCTGAATGATGTTTTGTTTTTTTTTTTTTTAAAAAAAAGCCTGCTCTTTAGTGATCAATACAGTAAACTATGTAGATTTTTTTTGTTTTTCGATACATGACTCAAGCCACTCACCATTGACAAGCAATCTAAAATAGGAGTCTTTCTTTTTCTGGGAAAAAACATCATGGTCGGACTATTTTTGCCTGGTTGGAAAGAGCTGTAAGCCAAAGCATGAACTGCTGATAACAGGCATGTATAACACATAGCTCAGAAAGCCTGATAAATTCTGATTTCCTACATTGCACAGTGTCCGGTTTTACCTTGGTAGTTTGTAAGTTATGTAGCCGTGACAGAACAACATCTCAATGGAAGTCTTGGAGCTGTTCCTAGTCAGGAAACTCTTACAGTTCCTAAAATTCTCTCTTGGTTTTTTGGGTTGTTTTTTTTTTCCGCTGTTTTTTTTTCTTCTTGCCATGAAAGACAGGTTTGCCCTCATATCCTGCTTCCTTTGACACGTTGAGTTGATTATTTGAATCTGATGGGGCCTTCTGAATAGTGTGAGATGTGATAATGGCAGTGTTCCCAATGTGAAATATTTTATGAGCAAACCTCAGTTTTGAGTTTGTCACTTTCATGGGGTTACAGTAGTGGACTACCATGTCCAATGAGGGAAATAAAGATGACCCTGAGAGCCTAGCACATGCTTTTCCCAGCATAGCTCTATCACTAAGGGCTGCTTTGTTTTCCTTCTGTAAAAAAGTGTCATTCTCTAACACTGAAGGGTTTGAAATAGTTGTCTTAGCATAGCAATAGTAAAATATAGATGTAATTTTACTTTCTGTCTCCCTTTTAAAGCAAACTAAGAGAAAAAAGGCTTAATGTTGTACTAATCTCGGTGTGCTTTTCTACAGTTGGAGTCTGCACAGTAGGCAGTTAATCATCAACACCCCACTACAACTGTGTGCCTAGCAATGATACTTTACGTGTACCTTTTCTGGTAGCTGTTCAGATAGTGTCATGATTCTAAATTTCATATGGCCTACTGCAAGACAGAGTTTTCAAGCTTTTATAAATCTATTGGTTCATGCCTGGTTTGAAGGGAAGGTCTGAGTGAAAACAAGCCACCTGGAGAATTTTAACATGAAAAATTAATTTGTTTCCAGGATTACACAAGTGCAAAGAAAATATCTTTGCCAAAAAATGTTGTCTTAATAGGGCCTATATTTTTTAACCCCCAGATAATTTATAAATAGGTGAAAGGGTTAAGTGTGGACAGAAACCAAATATGGAAAAATTGCATCCAGAAAGAAGTTTTTCAGAAATACAGACTTGATCCAGAATTTACAGCAGTCAGTGGAAAATCTCTTCTCAAAGTTTTTGCTTTTGCGTGAGACCGTAATGCCTTATTCTGGCAAAATCCTGAGCATGTGCTTGATCTGGTGTTCCAGACTAACCCCTCTGATGCTAATATGCTGAAGGTAAGCATATGTTTTATGTGCTTCACTGATTCAAGTCTTAAATGAAGGGAACAGACGATAAAACTGAGCTCTCAATGCATATTTCAATGGTAGTTTTTGCTGCTAGCGAAGTTAAAAGGGAAAATTCTTTATTATATAAATATAGAAGTCTTTATGGTTAGAAGAGCCGTATCAGGTCAAATATCACTGGGATGTTTTTTAGAGAAAAGTATTGTTCCTACCTGCTGGGTTAGTAGCGTGTCTTGGTGAGTTTTATGCGCTGGCTGCTCTTTCCCAAATCTGTTGTCTTTCATTAGGTGCAGTCTTTAATGGACAATGTGGTAATCTTCAATCTCTTTGCCTTTCCATTTCTGTGTTCCTATAATCCGAACACAATTTTTTAGATTATTTTACATTTTATAAGTATTTTTTTTTTCTTTATAGCTTAGCAGACCTCTGGAAAAAACATACTGAAACATGCTTTTGGCAGTCATCACACTGTGATCATAAAAGTTAAACCCAGGCTGAAAGAGAAAGTTAAGTAAAATCCATATAAAAAAAGAGAAGTAGAAAATATGGCAAAGACTGGATAGCTAATAGTTTATGAAACAATCCAAGCAGCTTTAAGTTTATCTTTTAATGCAAAAATATAATCATTTTATAAAAAAAGCCTTTTCTTTCATATTGTTTGATTAAATAAGAATGAACTACTGAATCATAAGGTGTAAGAGGGTTAATAAAGACAGGGAATACTGGGTAGCTTCCTAAAGGGTTCAGTTTCTTTCTCCCTTGGAGTCATGTGTTTTTAATTTTATTTGTGAACTGTGCCAAATCTGTCTTTTCATATGATTTTGAATATCTGCAAATGCAATTTCTTTAGTTAAAATTAGAAGTGTGCTTTAGATCTAAGAAGATGTTGGCAAACAGAAACATAAAAAATATGTTCATGACCTGGGGATGACCTCCTTGATGCCTGAGTCCCTCAATGAGCGATGTTAGTGCGTGTCTGTAAGATGTACATGTCCACATACACACACAATAGTAGAGAAGTGCTTGTATACAGTCAGAAAAGATTTTTGCATCCACACTACTTGGTACTGTTCCTCTGTTGTTTGTTGAATTAAAAGCTTGTCAAACGCATATTGGATCAGGTACCACATCTTCTTCCTATCCGATTGGAATAATTATTTCCTAGATTCCCTTTTCTCTTCATTAGAGAACTTTTTCTTCTCAAAAAGCCTCAAATGCCTGAAACCTCAAAGTGGAACTATTGCTGTAGGGCTTCTCAGGAGGTGCCTTTTGGCTGTATTGCGCTCTCCTCTGTGGGCTGGCTAGTTAGCTACTTCATGGGGTCTTTAGCCATGAAGAATGACAGTATGTATGAGAAAAGTAATTTCAGCAGTCTCAGAATATTTGTTAATAAATAAAGGTACAAAATGCATGAAATCAGCTTTTAAAAAGTGCCAGACTTTATTACACCTTTTCATTATACCTCACCAGCCTTCTACACCTGCATAAAATTGAAATAAAATGCAATAAATCTGGAAGGTAGGACACAGTTTTCCTCTCACTTTCACTGCTTTAATATTAGTCTGAATTACAGAAGTATGGCAAAATATTTCAGCTCCTATTCAGTTTTATTACACTTATTAAAAATTATAAATGACTATACAGGAATTGTGGTGAATACACTCAGACCATACCAGATACCACTGATAAAAGTAACAAAAGCCCTTTGGACTCTTATTAGTAAAGGAATTTGCCCTTGGATATCACGTACATTTTCACTAGCATGATGTTTTCTCCTGCATTGGCAGGAAGGAGCTTGTCTGATGTACTGGTAGTAGCATAAAAGAGACAGAAAGTTTCAAGTGAGATGAAAGGGACCACAAAAGATGGTTTTGCTGTAGCTTTTTGTATTGCTCAGAGGAAACAATAATTAGGCAGTGCTAGGAAGAGCTACTTGGTTTCTGATCCTGCTGGTCATTGCACTTTAATGTGCTTGGCATATTGGAGGCATAGTGGGTATAATTGTAGGAAATGGCAATTTTTCGCCCTTTTGCAAGGAACATGCCTTGTTGCTTTGAACTAACCTTTCTGCTTGCACTTAGAATAAACCCTAGGTAGGTTTTTATATCAAATTGCACAAAGCTCTATTGCCATACATAGAGCTCATTACGAAATAGCTAGTTGCTCAGCCACCAGTTAACTTTCTGCACTTATAGGTGCCATTCAAGGACAGGATTGCGATTTCTGTTGTCCTTGACTATAGACCATATGGACAACAGGTACCCCTCTCTCCTTTCTCTTAACACAGAACTGTCTCATTACTCTTTGGAGTGAAAACCCAGTGGAAGCTCTGAGGAAAGATGAGAAGGCACCAAGCTTTCAAGTTTGTTCCCTATATGAGGAAAAAAATCTGTCTGTTTTTAGGACACTAGCATGTGTGCCCCTGAACAGACCTAAAAGCCATTACAGATTTTTTGTTAAGCATTTGTTTCTATCTTATGAAGGGTGTTCTCTGTCTCGCAGCTATACAGCTGTGCTCTGGCTTGCAGTGTCAGGGTCAGTATCCATAGGGGATTTTTTGTCTGAAGCTCCCTCATCTAAAGGCAAAAATCTCTTGAAAGCCTTCTGGATCCACTCCCATCTGCTATTGAAACAAAGGATTTGTCTGGTTCAATCATCTCCATCATTATTCTTGAGTTAACAAGCTGTTATATGATTCACTTCTTCCTCTTACACACCAAGCTTGATTTTATTAGCCTCTGCACCAGTTTAGCTTCCTCTCCTTATACTGTCTTGCTAGGGATCATCACTTTTTTTCATTTTTTTTTCATGTTTAAGATGATATGGGGGGCATTTTCTAAAGGGTATCTATATTTCAAACATATGTGAGTGTGAAGAGATAGACCCCCTCCAAGCATCCAGGTCTGCATTTCTACCTAAACTGGCTATAAATAAATCATTAAGGTACAATACCAATTTTAAATAATATTTTACATACCATTGAAAAATTCTGAAGCCAAGTGTTGCAATGTTTGGAGATGTAGTGTTGCACTACCAATCTTGATCACTCTCTACCCACTTAACCTTTATTTTCTTCTGCTTCATACTGACTTGATTTAATCATTGCTCTCTCAGGAACAAATACAATCAAGATTTACTGCTGGTTAACACATAGCATTCATACCTTAAATGCAGAAACTTGAGAGAATGTTAGCTGCTAAAATCAGGCTGGAGGTGAAGTGCAGCAGCAGAACAGATCTCAATAAGCCACTTTTTCATCAGGGTTTCAGACAGCTTACCAGTTTTTTAAGCCTACAATGCAGCTGTAGTTTTTTGGGCAAAAAAACCCCTAACTTCTAAAATGGTGGAATTCTGTTTTTTAAAATTATTTATACCAAAAGGGTGATGCTAAAACAGTGTTAAGACTAAAAGAAGCTACCTGGGTATTTGTTGGTTTCTGAGGATATTAACATAAGTCAGGTTGTTTACATTCTGACGTAAATAGTGTCATCTGTTAGTCATCACGGGTCAATCATCCATATTTTTTTCCACAAAGGAGCAAGGTAACAGCATAATTAGCTTTTGCAGTTTGCCTACGTCTTTCTTACTGTAATTTATTTTAAAAGGGTGCTTTATAGGTCTTTCTGTAAACTCCATGGCCAATAATCACAGAAGCTATGGTCAATAAATATTAGGGCTCATCTAAGCAAGGGAAGCTAAATAAATAAGCCAGCGCAAAATAAACTCTTATTCTGTAACATGCTGTCTACCCGAAGGAGTTGTTACAGATGTGCCTTTATGGGGATATTTTATCCCTCTCCATCTGTTAGCAATGACCAATGCATTTCATCATCATCTGTCTGAATCACAGATCTGCAGCCCACAGGTTTTTTCACACCGTGTTAGACTGTGACAAAACAGCAGTGGAATAAAATAATGTTCCAGTTACCAATAAAGAAGGAGCATCCAGTATGTGTAGCCTTGATGGAGTAACAAGTGCCATTGCGATGCCTCAGAAATGCTCCTGGAAGTCAAGGGAGGAAGACTGGGGGCTTACCTGAAGCACAGAAAGTGTATTTCCCAAGGTCCCAGAATGTCCTCTTGGTGGGAATTGTAATCCTTTTCAGTCAGAAATAGCTCTCCTCTACGGAGAGAAAAGTGCAAAGAGTTTTGCTTGGTGAAGATGAACTCTGTGAGTGCACTTTCCTTGCACACACTGATGCAGCCTGGGCCCCAAGGTAGCGCAGCCCCGAAAGCTGCCCTAGCTTGCTTTCCTCCTGAAACATGGCCTTGCAGTGAGTACTGGGACACGATGCTACAGAGGAGGAACCCTGGCCTGACTTCACTCTCTCAGCCCTCTTCAGATTTGCTTTCTGCTCTGGACACTGCTGGGGAAATCACAGCGCCCGTCATTTCCAGCCTAGAAATAGCATCCGAGCAAGCTCGTGTCTGCGCTTCCATGTTTTTGGCCACCCATTTGGGAGAGGGAAGCCATGTGGCAATGTTGAATTGGGCCTGTATAACTTATTCAAAAAGAATTATTTACATCTTTTCATTGACTTTTTGTTTCCAGTAAAAGGGGAGAGCTTTTGTTTCTTCAGCTTATTTGTCCAGCATTTCTGCCTACCTCTTTGACTTTAGAGTCTGGGATCTGGATATAAATGGGTTGTTTCCGCCTTTTATTTCTTCTCTTCATGAAATGAGGATGAGGAAAAGCAGAGCCCAAATGTATCTCCTGCTGGCAGCAGGCATTTGAACTAGTTTAGCTTTGAAATTTCCCATATATTTGTTGCATGCAAAAGGAATGAGATAGACTGGCTCAGTCCTTTTGAAGTGCTCTGATGGCTGGCAAGTACTTTTGTAGTTGAAGTGAAAAAGCCAATTCTAGAGTTTGCTGAAGAGAGAAAGCTTGTTAAGTGAACTTGATGAGGAACCACCATAAATATACGTTTAAATTATGTATCAGCTTTCTCTTCATCAGAAGGTCTATTTTGATGATGAATTGATGGATTAAAAAAAAAAAATCTTTGCTCTATGTGCCAACCAAAACTTGAGGGATACAGCGAGTGCCTTTGAAATGAAAATTCACTTGGTCGCACATAGTTATAAATGGAAAAGCCCCCCTCTCTTACTGAGCACAGTGGAAAAAATGAATTGAATCTGTTATATCCCACAGCCAACAACACAGCGGACAGAGAGGGAGTTACTCATGACATCTGCATACTGCCAGTGTTCTTCACAAACCCCAGTGTATGTTTTGGTCCAGGTTTTTCCTAGCAGTGGGAGCAAAAACTGGGGGGTGAAAAAACTGTACCTGTCGCATACTGTGCCGCAGACTGGTAAGGGTGGTTCAGGAGAGTTCATTTCATGTTTGGTTTCTTAGGAACCTCATCTTCAAGGCTGAGCTAATGATACTTGCTGCTGTAACACTGTAATTAATTCTGTAAATGCAAAGTCCTATTCAGTTTTCCTAGAGCATGAAAAATTCAATTGTTTGTAAAACTAATCTGGTTAATCTGTTGTATATATAGATGGTTATTCATTACTTCTAAAATGCTGATGATTTTTTAGATCTGCTTTGAACTTCAGTGAGGGATTTTTAACACATTTACACAAAACAAGGGTTTTGTGCATATCACATTTCAGTGTTTCTTATGAAGTTAAAGTTTTGATTAAATAAGTAAACTTGTTTTGCTTTACAAATGATTTGTTATGATTTAAAGAATCATTTCTATTGGATAGCACCATCAGTTCATGGGCAGTAACACAAATCTAGTAGGCAAAACCTGTTCTACTCTCTGGTAAAGCAAGTGGGCTTGAACTGAATACTGAACTTCAGTGTAAGTGCAGGGTGTTATGGAAAGATCACCATAGGGTTGTGCCAGCAAAGAGCTGTAGGTGGGGACTGCAGGAGCCGAGCAGATGCTCTGCCCACTTCTTGTGGGAGGCTGTGCCAAGTCCCATAGCTGCAGGGGTGAGAGTGGGCTGTTGGAAACCTGGAGAAAGCATCGAGTCACGCAGAACCTTTTTGGTGGAAATAACTGTCTTGAGCATGTGGTAATCTGTCTGGAGAATTTAATTTCCAACGCAAAGACATGTAAGATCCTAGTTTGAAGCCCGACTGACAGACTTTGTACTCAATAGAATGGAGATCGCATCTTAATTTGTACGTGTCAAGGCCAGCAGAAATATGGCTGTTCTTTGTGAGCTTTCACTCTGAGTTTAATGTGCTGTACAGACTTTGTTGTTAACTTTAATTTTAAGCAGTAGTGTTCAAACAATTATGAAAATTTCCAGAAAGGGCTTGGGACCACTCTTGAATCATAGCTGTTAAAAAAATGCACGCATTTTTTCAAAGCAGAAGATTACCAAAAGATCCTTGATTTTTCCCCCCCTTGTTTTCTTCTCAGTGTATTTTCTAGCAGCTAATGGCAAGAAGGTGAAAAATTGGATTTTTCAAAGGCCTTCAGGGTTGATCTGTTTCTGTTTTCATGTAAGCCACCTGTGAAACTTCTAGTAGTTTCTCTTTCAGCAAGGTTAGACCAATGTTACATCTTGGTAAATGTTGCCCTACAACTATAAAGGCCTATACAATGATTTAGAAACTAATACTGCAGTGCGGTTCTATCTTTCAATGTCGTTTTCATATAAGTTGTGGAGATCAACATTTCTATTGAAATGCTGTTGAGGCACGTTGCAGACAGTTAACGGGGTGTTAGAAAAAAACTAAATTTTATAATTCTTTCACTTTCCTATCTCACCTCCTCATTTATTGTCTTCTTTCCCTCTCTTACTTTTTCATATTCAAAGGAGACACCCATTTTATAATCTTCAGTTTTCCATTTATCTGATTTCCAGAGAATTTCTTTCTCTTTAAACTACTGACAAAAATGTGGAGCATAAGAAAGTCTTCAATCACATTTAATGAATGAATTTCTTGCCAGCACGGGTTCTGAGATTTTCCATGCCATTTACCTACAAGAAAAGTCTACTGGTTGCCATATTAAAAATGACAAGCAACTGTAAGTAATCAAAAACACTAAGTCTGTTATTTCAGGAACATTGCTGGCTTTTCCATGAGAAAATACAGGAAAGCAGAAGAAGGACTCTAGTTTTTAAGGGTATTTGAGGCTGATTTGCAAAACAGTTCATTAAGCACTTAAACTTTCCAGTAGTTAATTTTTTCTTCCATATGGCTTGCACTTTCATGAGTGAAACACTGTACATTTTAAAGTTGACTGCTTGACTTTAGACCATGACTAGTGGCATGACATTACCTTGACTCATAGGATATATAATTAGTAGGTGCTAGACTTTTTGTCCCTACATTTTAGAAAATTACTGTCTTTACTGTACAAATACAGCCTGACCTGAACATGGCAGTGGTTAGTCATCTTTAATTGGACGATCTGTCTAATATTAACGATGTACATGCTGTTCCTAGGAAACTGCAGAAGACCTTAGCTGACAGTAACTACAGAAACGAATGGTGACATTTCACAATGTTTGTCAGGCACCAGAAAGGCACGACATTTTAAAATACTTTTTCCTCAATCGTTTATCAGGTTGTAATGTACCATGCAGTTAGTCTAAGAGGGATGTAAAAGCCTTCTAAAAGCCATAATGACGTGATGGCTTAGGTTTCACCAGAGATACGAAGATATTTATAAACTTGATTGCTGCATTTCATTTCTTATGACTTGCCCTGAAAGATTTTAGTATGCATTCATTCATTCATTATCACAAACCTCTGTATCTGAGCTGAAATTACATGTAAGCATTTATAAATGTCATACATTGTTACACAAGATATATACCTTTGCTATTGTGAATGAGAAATTATCATTTGTCAGGATGTATAATCAGAAAATTAATAAAATTCATTAAATAAGTATTTCAAATATTCAACCAAGAGAAATGTTCCTTTGTGTTTATCATATCTTGGACCATGGGAATCCATTAAAACAATTTTACTTTATTGCGGGGGTGAAGATAATGAGAAAAGCCAGTTATATTTCTTCAGGTTTCTTCTCCCTTAAAGCTACTTCCCATTCTGCAGTGGAACAGAAGTGTTTCTACTGGCTTGAAGAAACTGTTTATAAGTTCTTCATCAGATTGACATTTAGAGTCTTTTAATAAAAAAAAAAAAAAATTCTGTGAAGCAATAACGGTTACAGAATCCTATGAAGGGTGATTAAGGTCTGCATTAAATGGCTCATGAAGGATTAATGGGAAGGGCAGCTCTTCCTCTAGCTAAGTAGCATGCTAGCAACAAGTGACCGAAGTTTGTTTCCCCATGGGGTGGGCCGTTTTCCAGAGAAGCCTCAAGTGTGTAGAAATGGTGTGGCAGGACATATTCAATGAATAGACCAGGGAACCCATAAAGCATTAAGGCTTAAGGACCAGATGGCTGGCATCCTCAGCCTTTGAGGTATCTGTGTTAGCCCATGCAGTGAAGGAGAAGGAGCTGGTTCCTTCGGGAGCCATAGTGGGCCTGGGATGCTGGCTGCATCGAGGAGTCATTCGCTAAAACTCGGGCAGCTGAGCTTGCTTAACTCAGCCAACAGAGTGATGGGTGTTTTTTTGTTGGCCTCAGCTAACAGTCTGCCCTCCAGCTTGGAGTTCATTGTCCTAGAGAAAAAGACAATTAGGAAAGAATTTAGGTAAAAGTGACTCACAAAAAAAAAAAAAAGTTTCCAGAAAGTACATCCTGAGTTGCAGTTTTTACTCTAACAAGAAAGGCAGAAATGCAAATGCAAATTAAGGGCTTCATTAACTGCAAAGTTGTATCAGCAGATCGTAGCCTGTGGAAGCTCCCTCGGCTTTTTGGGCACTGTGTTGATAACTAATGACTTTAGCAGCATTGTCCCTTTTTCTAGGATGGACTCCCTGACTTTGCCCGTGATGGGCTTGGACAACTAATGAATGAACTGCTAATTCCCCCACAGCCTGCTTGTAGCATTAATTTGTTTCTGCTGAAATAAACAGTAAAAATCGAGTTTGTTTCCCTTGGAGCAGCTGCAAAGTTTAGGTATGAGAAAGACCCGTTCTTTCCATTGTTCTTTTAGATGTAAATTAAACTGTTGAAATGATGACAAATTTTCCTAAGATTGTCAGATACAGTCTGACATTCAATGTATTCTGATATTGAGCAGAAACCCAGTATTTCTTTGGTTGCTGTGCCCAGAAGTAAGGAAATGGGCAGGGCTGGAGGCTGGCAGAGAACAGTTCCCACGCGTGTGGGCTGCGCAGCCTTGTTCTCCGCAGCCAGAGGATCGATAGGAGATGGATTTCTTTGCTTCAGAGAAAGGTGTAAGAAAATGCCCAGGGGAGGTAATATATGAACACAAGTTAAGTTTTGAAACAGGGCTGTTATTCATCTCACTGTTATCTTTCCCTTTTCATTCTTTTGCATTTGCATTTAGATCATTTTTTTAAGTCTTGGTTTGTTAGCAAAACTTGGGAGTTCTGCTGACATCTCGCTGCCGACAGGATTCTTTGAATACTGGTTTCACACTTTGTATTAGAAGTAATGTTTTCTTTATCCATCTAAAAATGGTCATTGTTCCCTTTCACTGAATCACTGTCTCTTGTTTCATGGTGTAGGGAAGTGCTGCTTTCCAGACCGATTCCTCCATGCCATAATGTTCAGTATATTTGACTGTCCCTTATTATTCTTCCTAAGGAAAATGGGGCTGATATCTGCAACCACTTTTCATAGGAAAGACTTTCCATATTTCCAATGACTCTCTTTACCTCTTCCTGAACTCATTTTAGCTTCTAATGCTCATTTGAGATAGGTCGTTACCACTGAAGATACACTGTAGATGAGGCTGTACTCTTGGTTCGCTATAGACCCCATGACTGTTTTCACGAACCCTTCTAAACACTGTTAACAATTCTCTGGGGAGGTGGCCAAGCAGTACCCTATGGGAAATATATGTTTCTGTTTCTTCATTTGAACCAGTCCTGTAAAATTCAAGTAGGAGAGAAAGGTAGGTGATTAATGCACAGGGCTGGGAATCGGGAGAAAATGTTTCCCTTTCAGGCTTCTTTAGTGACGTCCTCAGGAAAACCACAAATGCAAAATGCAGCCGTTTTCATATTTACTGCAGTAACAAATTTGCCTCTTAGCTTGTGAAGCACTCTTCCCATAAGTAACATGCCAATATACATATGCATGACTATTCTGAGTATATGTGATGTGCAGTGCTGTACATTTTATTAAATAGTAGCCATCTGTTTTAATGGGATCCAGTTGATTGCACAGTCTGATTACTCTTGATGATTAGACCTCTTGCATTCCCTGGTATTAACAGGTAGGAAGAAACAGTAAATAGGAGCTCAGTGCCAAAAGAGAAAATGGAGGTTTTTAGTCACAGTCATGGCATTGTGTCTATAAGATAAAATGAAGCTATTTCACTGAAACTAGAAAACTTCGTAACCTACCTGGCAAAAGATTTCAGGGACAAATCCATATGTACAAAACCATGTTAGCTGGAAGGAAAGAAGTCACGGTATTAATAGCACTGTGTCTGCTAGCATCTTGTCACTCACTGGATTAAGGTTAACAAGCACAGACTGAAGAGTCATAAGTAGATATGACTGTGTGCTTGATTAGCAATTATTTAGACCTCCTTTGTGTAACACTCTTCCTGACTTGAATTTGCCCCTGGGATAGTGCTAAAGGCTATCGCAAAGTATGCTCAAAGACAATTCAGAGCATATAATCAGCAGAATGTTCAATTAAAACTGTTACAACAGAGGAACTGCATTTAAAAAGGAAAAGGATAAGGAAAAAGGGGCTTCAACCCAGAAAACAGCATATTCTTCATTTTAGTTCCAGGACAATCCTTTTAATCTCATTCAGGTATTTACATGTATACTAAAACCTCTCTGGAATCAGGGCCCAACATGTAATTTTTTAAAAGGTAAATCCTTCAGAGCTCTGTAAGACATATCTTGCGTGGTTTTTATGTCTACAGAATGAGACTAATGAGCAATTGGCAATATTGGGCGTCTTATTTATATGTATTCTATATATAGAGAATATATATTGAATACATATTACACATTGAATATTATATATGACTATACAATATATATTAAATCATCATTAAATATGTGCATTAATGAATATATATATGGAATGTTTAAGCATATATGTAATACTGGACTGTTTATTGGAATGTTAAATGGGAATGATTCATTTTATGAGTTAGGTTATTACACTTGCTTCATAAAGTCTGAGCTGAATATCCAAAGCATCTGCTGCATAAGATTTTTCAGATCACTAGGATCAACAGCTGTTCACTGGCCATGCTTTGGTAGAAGAATTGCAGTTTAATGCCTGTGTAGTGCGATAAGCTTAAACTAATCCTGGAGAGAACATTAAAGATAAGAAGCTCTGTTAGTGTCAGTATTTATATTTAAAAACTACTTAATCAAGACGCTCTTTTGTAGTATTGAGGCATCAATTGTATTAGATCTCAACAGTAGCAATGTTAATGGCAGTGCTTAGCATTTATTTTGGCATACTGTGTTGTCCTCCAGTTTTCTTTCTCTGCCTTTGGCAAATAGCTGAATATGAATTACTAATTGTTTAGCCAGAGTTCAGAAAAAAACCTAAATCCACTTTTCTGAAAGAGGCTCGTAGCTTCCTGGTGATACTGTGACCAGTTGTAGTAATAGTGATACCCACATCTCAGGTGGGCTGTGTGAGCCAGTCCATGGGTCATTTTTGTATGTTGGTCTAAGACATGTTCTTCCTTTTTCTTGCAGGAGAACCAGAATTTAAATATGTTGGGAATATGCATGGAAATGAAGCTGTTGGAAGGGAGTTGCTCATCTTCTTGGCTCAGTACTTGTGTAACGAATACCAGAAAGGAAACGAAACTATTATCAACTTGATCCATAGCACGCGTATCCATATCATGCCATCTTTGAACCCAGATGGCTTTGAGAAGGCAGCGTCCCAGGTTTGTAAGGCTATGTGTATAAGAATAGTTATCAATTTCTGACACTTGGACTAGCAGTTTTACAGGCACATGAACTCTTGGTGGTGATTGTTGAATGGAACAATGTAACTGAAGTATTTCCTAACAGTACAGTAGGCTTGTTCTGTTTAACAAAGTAGATTTTATGCTTGGATTTTCAACAAATAGCTGTCTCTCTTGTAAGTGAGCTTACTGTATTTTAAAATATTATGATGTTTATGGTTTATGCATGTTCTTTCATCTAAGTTCACTGACCAAACGGTTTCCTAAACAAGTAACTTCTAGTAATACATGATGTTTCAAAAGTGTTAGGAAAGGGAAACTTGAGGTTTCCTTTAAGAATATTCTCATGTAAGTGCTCTTACACGAATTATTCACATTCATCAGAGCTTTATCCCAAAACAAGTAAACTTTGTGAGCCATCTCTTTAATATGAATATTTGATTCTAAATTTCAGGCATGAGGTACTTTAATTAAGCTATTAGTCAAGAAAATTTAGCATGTGTTTTAGGATGTCGAGTCAGTCAAGAAACATGTAATGTGTTAATGCATAATTAGCAGAGGGCAAATAGGACCCTGTTATATACAGCTTCTCGTGTGTATTATGTTCTAAACAAAAATAAGAATTTTCTTGTTCTACAAGGTGTATTTATTTTTAAATGAACATGGGAATGTTGATACTTTTTATGTGACTATTTATTTATGATTAAATGAGTCAAACCTCATTAAGATCTTAATTGAACTGATTGTCATGAAGGCTGTAACGGCGCCCCCCTAAACCACAGACCTCTTTTAAACCATATTCGGTAGTATGTCTCCCTCTCGTGGCAATAAAGCAGAAGCTGTCCACAAATTGGTGCAGTATTTTTCTCTGAAATCTCTCACTGTAGAGATTCTGTAATAACATTGTTTGAAACTTTTGCTCCTTAGTCAAAGTATACTTGCTTTTACATGATTGCCGTACAACTTACATATGCTTTATAATACAAGTTGCTTTAGTGCCACTGTTATTCTAATTTACAAGTATCTTGATTCGGTACGCAGTCTGTGTGACAGATTCACTATACCCCAAGATTAAAGCCAGTAATCAAACTAAACCTACTTTAAAGAGTACTGAAGTGTTACAGAGTCAAGCTAGGGAAAACTATGAGCTCTGAAGGCATTTCCTTAATGCAACCCAAAACATATTTTAGATACTCAGCTTAAAGAAAAGATTTTGCAAAAATCCTCATTGCGTCTTTATTCAGTGCTACCTTTTCAGTGAACAAAGCTGGCAGACACCATAAAAATAAAAGTCTCAGGTAAATAAGGATTAAGGTCCTTCTTGACCCTGAAGCTATTCAGAGGAACTTTGAAACAAGTGCGAACGTTCCTCGTGGCTGGCTGATAAATCTACAGCTGCTCTCAGGCTCACTAAAATGAGGTCTGTAATTCACGACCATGGGCATGAGGCAATGGGGAATAGCCAGGTCTTGGGGGAAGACTCAGCAGGCACTGAAAAATCTGATGCTGCTGCTAATTTTGCCCATCCTTAGTCCAGATGTGCCACTATGAGAATGATCCTCTCCTCCAAGACCCTCAGTGAAGTAGAGGTTGGTTTTGTTCCCACAGAGCTCTAGGAAGAAATAGGGGTGACTCAGCTCTTAGTGCTTCAGAATTCTTTACTCCCACATGATCCCTTCTTATTCTCGAGAACATGACAAGTAAACCCATGATTTGAATTTACATGGCTAAATATATCCATATAAAGCTTGATATGTAATCTCCTGAATCTACCCATCTCCCTTCTCTTTCTGTTCCCCTTCCTCATCTAGCCTGGTGAACTTAAAGACTGGTTTGTTGGTCGAAGTAATGCCCAAGGGATAGATCTAAACCGAAATTTCCCAGATCTTGATAGAATAGTCTATGTTAATGAGAAAGAAGGTGGCCCAAACAACCATCTGCTGAAAAACATGAAAAAAGCTGTGGACCAGAATCCTAAGGTAAGTAGGGACTGAAGATCAGGTCACTTACCTGCCCATCTCTTCTCTTTTACACAAGCAGACCCGTAGCAACCTCTAAGAGCTGTGTGTATGGTCTTTACAATTCACATTCTTCTAAATATTTTGTTCATTTTATTATATTTATCTGTCTGATGCTTCCTGAAATTCTTCTCAAAATGGCTTGCTGTAGTAAACCCTTTTGATCCATACTGCTTAATCCTTAGACAATTCCTCATTCAAAGCATGTTTTATTTTTAAGGCCAGAGATTGCGTAGCCTTCTGCCTGGGTTTGAAGCTATTCATGCAGATACTCTGCATTTTTACCATTGCCAGAAATTCAGTTGTGTATTGTACTTAATTACATTGCTGGCTAGATAGCTATTCTCGCATATGCATTTTTGTTAAGCTTAAGTCTTAAATATACAGACGTATATCTGGAGGGATTTCTATCTTCTTGTGTTTACGCCCACAGGAGGTATAGTGTTGTGACTGCAGTCCCATAGGGTTCTGGCCTTAATAGCCATATTCTGTCTTCAAATTATTAAATGAATTAATTTTACTTTCTGTGCAGAGAATAGACTGCATCCTACCAACATTTATTCTGAGTTTGTTTATTTTCCGTGGTTTTAAATTTGGTAGGCTTTTTTTAGCTGTAATGGGAAGAAGTAAAAGATTGCTTTATTTGTGGGCTCATTCTGAACTAATTTACTCTAGTTTTAGACTTATATCAATCTATTTAGACTGGTTCTGATGTAAAGGACTGATTCAGTTCTCTCTGAAGCCAAAATAAAATTGCTGTTCATTTAAATGGCTTGTCAATGTATGTGAGAATAATTAAGCCCACTATATCTAACTGAATAAGTTTCTACATTGAATTATCAATTTGTAACTGCTGGTAATGATATTTGTTGTAGCTTGCTCCTGAAACGAAAGGTGTCATTCACTGGATTATGGATATTCCCTTTGTGCTCTCTGCCAATCTTCATGGAGGAGACCTTGTTGCAAACTATCCTTATGATGAGACTCGGAGTGGTATGTAATAGAAGTTAACATGAAATAGTAGGAGATATAAATTACATTCTATACTTATTTTACTGCTACCTAAGATCCACTCTGTAAACATCATGTCATGGCTTTGTAATGACTTATTTTAGCATATTAATGACATTTAAAGCTAGTCAGTGAATGGCCATGTTTTCTAGCTTTGAAGATAGAAAGCTTGTTTCAGTAGAGTTATGTCATAAAAATGATGTAATACCTGAGGGAATTAAGGTCCCTCACATATTTTAATCGAGGCAACTTAGCACTTAAATTAACTGGGGCTGTTTGTGCCCTGTTAACTGAAGCGAGAGAGACGTGTCTAGACTGCCTGTATGATCTAAAGTTTCTCTACTTGCACCTTTAAAAAATGAATTTCTGAAAGCTGTACTGTGCTAATAGAAACAACTATCATTGTTTCCACTTTCTCAGTATTGGTCCCATATAAAAAGGATCACAGAGATGATGGCAGAGATGTTACCATTTAACACACAGCAATATTAGTTTTTTCTGCCAGTACAGGATATGCACATGACTGAAATGGTCATGAGATGATGGTATTGTTTGTGATTGATTGTCTTCCTTCAATCTACTTGATCGCATTTTAATTGCAAATCCTTTTAATATCAGACTATAAAACTCTCTAGGGAGACACTTTTGCCCATGCACTGTGTGTTTTGTGGTGCACTTTTAAATTAATATTTTCATAAATATTAGGACTGATATAAATAGTCACCTTAATAATGGGGCAACCTGGTACAGGCAACTGATGAAGTATTGGGGAAATGTTAATGTTATTAAGGCAATGCTGTATTAGTTTGTGATGCGGTAGGACACTTACCCGTGTCCAGAGAATTTCCAGGCACAGTCCTGCTGTGCAGTGCTGGTAATCTAGGTTCTAAACCAGTCAATATGACTGCCCTTTTAATAATCCTTGTTCCTAAACTCTTTTTCTTCCCTAGGCAGTGCTCACGAATACAGCTCCTGTCCCGATGATGCTATTTTTCAAAGCCTGGCTCGAAGTTATTCTTCTTTTAATCCTGCTATGTCTGATCCAAACAGACCACCATGTCGCAAAAATGACGATGACAGCAGCTTTGTGGATGGAACAACTAATGGCGGCGCATGGTACAGCGTCCCGGGAGGTGAGCCCCACTGCGTGGGGATTCGGTGTCACTGGTGGTTGTGTTAAGCTTGGGTTTTCACTGGTTTAGTTACAGACTGGAATACCACCAGCTTATTCACAACTTTTGGTGTGGTTAAGGCTAAGTCAGAGAAAGATCACTCACCGCAGTACATCTACACAATCCCATAATGCCTATTAAAATATTCCTCTTTTATTGCTTTTTATACAGTGTTTCTCCACTCAAGGTTTGCAAATTTACTAGTTCTACAGTGGGTGAGTGATTGCTATGCTACCATGAGAGCTTAAGGGTTTTTTTTAATTAAAAAAAGAGTAAAAAAAATCCCCTAGCAAACCCTGATGAGAGACAGCAGGCTACTGACTGTTCATTTTAACCTCAATAATGAAAGCATCCAACCTTGAAAGAAGTGGAGAAGCCTGATTTTACAATGTTATTGACAATGGGAGTTTGGCCTTTGATTTCCACAGGAACAAAATCCAGCCATGAAGGTACTTCTGTCTCCATACTTTGTGTCTTAATTAGTGCCTGATTCCTGCCCAGGTAGTGTTCCCCTAGACTTTGGTAAAGCCTGCTGTGCAAAGAGGAGCAGCAGAGATACTGAGGCCACTTCAATGCTAGTTTTCCAGGAGAAGTCTTATAAGAGTAGCCTGAAATGAGACATTTAATTTGTTTTTACTAAGAATTTTTATGTCATTTTCTTTGTAAACTGAGGCAAAAATGTGTTGGGATATCTAAATCTTCGAGTCTTCTGCGTCTGATATACTCATACAAAACTTTGGAGTGAAAACTGATCTGGGGATTTCTGAGCTAGAAGCTCAGCTTGTGTTGGAGCGATTTGCCTGTGCATTGGCTTTGTTGATTTGTTCCAGACAACCTCAAACACACGTACCAGTTTTATTGTTTGCTTTCCTCTTAATACTCAATTACAGTCTCTGAATGAATTTTAAATTTTTACCTGGAATGAGTAAGAATCTCTCAAAACATTAGGACAGCTTAGGTCGTAGCCTAACTCTGCTCCTGTTACAATAAAGGGGGTACTAGATGTCGTGGTTTAACCCCAGCCAGCAATTAAGCACCACACAGCTGCTCACTCACCCCAACTCCCCCAGTGGGATGGGGGAGAAAATCAGGAAGAGAAGTGAAACTCGTGGGTTGAGACAAGAACAGTTTAATAGAACAGAAAAGAAGAAACTAATAATGATAATGATAACACTAATAAAATGACAACAGCAATAATGAAAGGATTGGAATGTACAGATGATGCGCAGGGCAATTGCTCACCACCCACCGACCGACACCCCGCCAGCCCCCGAGCGGCGATTCCCCGCCCCCACTTCCCAGTTCCTAAACTAGATGGGACGTCCCATGGTATGGAATACACTGTTGGCCAGTTTGGGTCAGCTGCCCTGGCTGTGTCCTGTGCCAAATTCTTGTGCCCTGGCTGGGCATGAGAAGCTGAAAAATCCTTGACTATAGTCTAAACACTATTGAGCAACAACTGAAAACATCAGTGTTATCAACATTCTTCACATGCTGAACTCAAAACATAGCACCGTACCAGCTACTAGGAAGACAATTAACTCTATCCCAGCTGAAACCAGGATACTAGAAAAGGAAAATAATTAAGCTTGTGTGAAGAAATTAGAGGCAGAACAAGGACTGGTAGCGCTCACACAGCCCGTGATTACCTGCTTAAACTTGGAGTTGTTATTCCCAATCTTCACAGGAGCAGCATGTTTCCTCTGCTGTGGTACCACAGGTACCACAGACTGGGTGTAAGGTAAAATGTTGACATTTTGGAATGTAACTGAAAAGCAAAAATTTCCCTTTGTATGAAGCTTTCCACAGACTTTGAATTGGGACCATTAAAACACCCTTGACAAAACAGAGTTTGTGTAATTTGAAAAAACCTGAATATAAATAAAATATTGAGAGGTTCAATAGTTAATTTTTGTTTCAATTCAGTCAAAAAATTATCTTAATGAAATATTAACTATAAAAACATGGACATATTTAACTTCAGCTTCTTTTTCCTTAGGAAAATGCTATAAAAAACCGTCTTGCCATTGTTTTGATAAAATGCTTTGATTCTGACTAAACTGCACATGCCAAAGGCACATTTTTCCATTGGAAAAACTTGTTGGAAGGTTTGAATTATTTCCTCCTTTTGGATCTTATTTTAAGTTAGACGGCAAATTCCCTAAGCGAGCCCTTTCTTTTTCTCATGTATTTGTACAGAAGTTAGTAGACAGGAATCCTAGTTCTAACCAGGATCTATGATCCTAATATGGTACAGCTAATAAAAAATAGAAAGGCAACAATATACTTTGGCCCATACATGAATCTGGGTTTTTTTCCAAGTGTAGAAATCAGCTGGCAAGCTGTGACTTTTGAATGCAACCTCCACGGTAATGTTTGCCACAGGCTGAGTTAAAAAAACAAAAATAATTCAGTGAGAACAGTTCTGTTGTTTCCATGTCTAGTGTTAAGGAAAATAACTAAACATTGCTTAGTTCAAGTGCAAATTTTCTTGGAAGCTTTAGTCTGAAAAGCTGTGTCTGGAAACTGAAATATATTTGTATTTGTATTGCTTTAGGAAAAGTATTGCATTGTATATCCTTACCAGAGTTCAGAATTTATCAAGAGAAACTCTCCCAAGACCTTGTCTGCATGGCATCTATGCCAGTTTGGAGCTAACGTGGTGCTTCTCTGCCTTTGCAACTTTGGGTTGCTGCGGGCTGTTCTGGGTCCTCCGAGGGGGTGTGAGAGTAGCTCAGTGTCCTGTGGGCATCTAGAGGTTAGGCTTGCATCCCTGTCTGATCTCTGTGGGCTGAATGGAGGCAAAATAAAAGAAGACTTGCCACAAGTTTATAGAGAAAGGAGGAGAACTGGAGCAAAGTGACTGGGAATAGAGACAAAATAGGTGAGGGTGGGTACTGGAGCTGTGTTTGGTGTAGAAAGGAGTGCATGGCTTTAGCAGAGCAGTGGTGAGGGAAGGAAAAAGGAGAGAGTGGAGGACAGCTGTGCTAAGTGAGAGAGGCTGTGCTCTCCTAGATGCTGCCTTGGACAGTTCCTCATCAGACCAAGAGCTCTGACCTAGGAAGGGCTGATTTTTCTTTCTAACAAGTTACTAAAGTTGGTGTTGCCCTATAGAGCACATTATGGTGCCCCAGTTGTGCTGCATCAATTTCTTTGCCCGTATCATTCGCCCACAGGAACTTCTACCTTTTGTAAAAGACAGCACTACATGGTGGGCCAGCAGTGGTCTTGGCTGGTTCCTTAGTATGCGGGGATAATACATGGGTGGCTCTCTCCTGTGAGTATGGGTTGCTTTTGCATATGTTTTTCTGAATACCTGCGTTCTTTCAGTTGGAAGGCTGAACATCTGGTGGCTGAAAAGTCTGGTAGCAGCCCTTGTCTCAAACTGGAAGTAAAGATGAACCCTCCATTGCATTCATGTTCTGTCCTTCCCTCTTGTCAAACCTCAGGATTTCCTATTAACCTCAGGCAAGGTGGCAATTCTCCATTCAAGTTTTGGGGTGGAGGGAGCAGATGATGTGCAGGAATATTTGACACTTGCCTCTATCTCTTAATATACTTTGCTGTGAGGTTTTTCTCACTGTTAACTGCTTAGTAGTTATTTTCTTCTATGGAGCAGGGGCACAGAGAAAATAGCTCCCCCAACAGCATCTTTGTGCTAAATCTGAGACCATGATGCCTGTTACCCTTGCTTTGTATTAGTTGTCATCTGTAATTAGTTGATCCTTGTAGGTTTTTCAGAAAGCAGTAAGCAAAGGCAAAGAGGTTGTTCTTCCGTGCTCAGGAAACGCCCTTTTAGCCACCAGACCCTGGGGAAAAAACACAAAATCCATGCTATTTTGAACACTGGACTTCTCCCTATCAGTATGTAATTAATGATTTCACTTATTCTCAAGAAAGTCAAATTAAATTTGCACAGACAGCTTTAATTTTGGCATTTTTTTAGCTGTTGAATGCATAACTTTTCAACATCAATAATGTTTTTTTTAATGTACCTTTTGTGTGGAATATCTGTTTGGAAATATAAATGAGAAGAGCAGATAGCAATGAATTACTAGCTAGCCACATGTTCATTCTGCTTGTTCTGTCATTACAAAGTCACCTGAGTCTAATCAGATTTGTGTCATTACAAAAATAGCATTTCAAAGCAGCTTACATTGCTGTACCATTAGGCTATTTTTTAACTGTCTTTTTATTTTCAGATACTCTCAAATAATTCTTGGCACTCAATTAATTCATTCCTAACTTGAATTACCTTTCATGTTACCAGTTTTGGAAGCAATGTTAGGTAAATTTTTTAAGGATTTTTATAGAACACGTGTAGGAGGCACATGTTCTCCCTGTTATGCCCAAGGCTCAAGTTCATCCAGTCCTGCTAAAAGTTACTGTCTTTATATGTGTAGAAGATGAACTAGCTTAGTGCTGTAGCTTGTAACTCAAAGTCTAAGTAATTCTGATGCCTGGACTCCAGGGGCACACCCTGCACTCCACTTGCTTTGTGAAGTTTGGAGTTCCTTTTTTTAAAAGCTAAAGAAATTAATTTTGTCCCATATTCTAAGCTTATTTATGTGGGTACTAATGTAGAGACACTGTAGTCCTTCAGGGCAGTAGAGCAGTGCAACAGAGGAGTGTTTGTGTTGCTCATTTTCAAAGAAAAGTCCTAGTTATGGTCAGCAGTGAAAGGCATGAAATCCCAGTTATACCTGAAGTCTGCTAAAACTTTCCAATATTCAGAGAGTGGTCCCTGTTAAAGTATAGGAAAGTTAGTTTTGTGCTATCCTTTGTTAAAACGAGAAGCTTGGCAGTGCGGTGGTGTGCATGCATGTGATGTATGGCATGTGCATAATGAGAAAGAATAGGGCAGTTAGGGAGCTTGACCAGTGGCAGCAAAGTCGCCACAATGTTGAATAAATCTTTTGAAATGTATTGGTTTCTTGGATATTGCACCTAATCGCCACATTGAACAGGCAGGTAAATAGTGCAAATTGTGTGTAGCCAGCCTGATGCTCTCCAGATTACAGATGTAGTAGGCCATAGTTTAGATCTAGGCTGTCTTCACCCCATTCTCCGTCCCAGAAAGTCAGATCATCACCTGCAGCTCAGTGATTCAAGTTGAATTTTTTCAGAAGCCACACATATAAACTGTGGCCTAGGCAAGGAGCTGGGAAGCAAACTCTAGGATATGGACATTGTGCACAAAACTGGAAAATATATTGCTTCTTTATTCTGTCCTTGAGAAACTATGGCAATCCTTGCTTTGGGAGGTGGCAGGGAGGGAGAAACTTCCAGATAATTGGAGCAGTAATAGTCAAGAGTTGTTGGCACCACAGTAAAATTACATCATGCCCTTCGGCTCCCAGTTCTCCTCTTCATGGATTCTTTCTTTCTTGTAGAAGAAAGGCAAAAATTAAGAAAAACAACATTATCTAGTGTCTGGAACAGATGCCTGGCAGTCACACCGCTGTCAGCATTTTACTCATGACTCCGCTGCTCTCTTGCTGTGTACTGCTGAATGGTCCATCTTGCATTCTGCCTGGTGGGATATCAGAGCTGTCCCTCCCAGGAGAACCTTTGCCTTCTGTGTCCTCATCTTTCAGCCATCTAAAAAAGGCTTAGAAATAAAAGTGTTCCTTTAGGAATCTGAAAATTCCCTGTTCCTATCAGTAGTTAGGCATCTCGTTGCCTGGTTGGCAGAAAATAGATTCACTCTAATGTGTTGGCAAAATCCCACCTGACTCAATCTGTTTGCTGCCCTTGGTGTTCCCTTTTGGATGGGACACCAGCTCTCTGGACATTTCTGGATTGGTGCAGAACAGTGGTGCTTCGGTAAGGAGAGTGCATTAGGTCTCCTATGTATAGGTTGTGTGAGGGATCACAGGGCTGAATGAATTAGCTGTGTTTGAAGCACTTTTAAATCCCTTGGTGACCTCCATGGGGATGCTCAAAAAGCTTGGTAGCCTTTTTCTTTTCAGTCCTCCATTTGAGAATCCACTGACTTTGCTAGCTAGGTAGACTGGGAAGGCAAGAGCTAATTCTACATCAGCTTCTGTAAAGAATATATTTATAACCCTCCTGGGGACAGTCACAGTCCCTCTCCAGCTGGTTGATCCAGTTACAAAAATGGAAACCACTTTGGTTATTTGTTGACTGATTTGAGAAAATAGCCAATATTTCCACGTAGTAAGAGGAGACGCTCAGAAGTCTAAGAGAGTATATATTTCCCATAAAGTTTGTATTCCTAGTGATGATGTCACTGTATATATTTGTAAATTCCTATCATTAAAGTCGTATTAATAGTGATATTTCTCTTAATGTATTGATTATTGATATTGCAGAGGCATTGAGTGGGTGGGAAACACCCTCATCTATGGAAAAATTTCCATGTAAATGAAGTTTATAGGAAGTTTGTTTTGCGGTTGGTTTTTTTTTGGTGGAAAAGCAAAAATACTTGGAATCTATGCTGAGAAGCTTGACAAAGAATATTCCTTAGAAAACAGATGCTTTTCTTGTAAAATGTTGCTAAGTTGAAACCCTATAATTTCAGGAAAAAACCACCACGTTTTTGACCAGTCTTTATAAACCTCTTTTTCAAAGGCACTTTGCCATGTTTCATTTGCTTTATAATTAGTTGTCATTTTTCTTGGTTTACAAAGTGATCACTTTTACTTTAATCTGAAAATATTTTAGCCATAATTGGAAATAATTTTCTGTTCCTGAAGAGAAAAAAAAATATATGTCAGCTATTGAAAAACACATGTCAGGTAGGAGCAGTATATAGGCCAGGTACAATATCAGGTAGAAGTATATAGGCCAGGTGTTAAATCTTTTCTAAACTTTTTTGGGGAAGAAAATATTTTTGGGAATTAGTTGTCTTGCTGGTTTGTCTGATTTAATGCCTCTGATTTCAGAACTAAGCTGATGAAATGGAACTGCACCAACTGTATTAATAGCTATTCTTTCCTTAACAGCCCCAGCATCTCACATTCCCCCCCCCTTTACTGTATTTACTTCAGAACAATGCAAAATGCATCACTATCTCTCTTTTCTGGCATTGCAGGAATGCAGGATTTTAATTACCTCAGCAGCAACTGCTTTGAAATCACAGTGGAGCTTAGCTGTGAAAAATTCCCACCTGAAGAAACTCTGAAGGGCTACTGGGAAGACAACAAGAACTCGCTTATCAATTACATTGAGCAGGTAACAAAAACGAGGATGGCAAAACTCTAGTTGTTGTATGTAAAACTTCTAAACTTTGTGCTGTGTGAACATTGAATTCAAAATTTCATATTAATCCAATTGGTGCTCCATAATTCTTATGTCTCTAAGGTGGTAAATCCTGTGTGATCTTTCTAAATATGTGGAAGAGGAGGGGAAAAGAAAGAAGATGTTATAGTATGGAATTTATCTCGCCTAATTTAAGCTTTTACAGACATTTAATTTGAAATTGTGCCAGCTTCCTCAATGAAAAGAAATACACATCACCAGAGTGTATAATTCATGTCCCCAGCACTGATATGTATACTAAGAGAGATGGATTGCCCTCTACAGATATGAAAGTGTGTGTACAGATGTGGAATGAATCACTCTGGATGCACAGGGAGCCTAGACAGCTGGATTAGACTGTAGCTGCCTGGCAGTCCAGTGTAACATCGGGGGACATCTCTAATCCTGGTTTTGTAGTTACTCCGCTGCTCTCTAATTGCATGAGCTGCTGGTAGTCAATGTAGAGCTGTCAGTGTGATGATTCCATTAAAAAATATACAAAATCTGGTTAAAAGTGTAAAGCATAGTCATGGGTTGAGATAATCTTGTGCTAATGGGTTGCTAGAAGTTAAGATCCCTGAAACAGATCTATGTGTGTGTTTGTGGGGTTTTGTTTGTTTGTGTGTTTTTGTTTTGGTTTTGTTTGTCTGTTTGTTTTTGGTTTTGGGGCTTTTTAATCATTTCATGCCAGTGTAACAGGCTGCACTGAAGTGGTGGTTCCAAGCAGTGTGGGAGTATCAAATTTCTGAAACCTGGATACTGTAGTTAAAAATCAGAAATTTATCTGATATCCTTAGTGGCTGCACACCTGGGATTGCAAAGTCAGAAACATACTTTGTTAGCAGAGTGGTCAATTAATACATTCATTTCTTTAAGATCTTATCTGTGCAGAAATGCTTTAGTTAGCCAGAAATCTGAAATATTTGAATATTTCAAATGTTTGAGTTATACCATTCTATTAGTCAGTTCTATGTGGGCTGAGGAAAAAGCTGTACCCACCCTGCAGGTTTTTACCCATTTATTATGGGATCCATCTCAAATTGTTCAACTCCTTTGCACATGGGTTAATTTTCTCTGACTCATGGAAAACTATGGTGTCACTGCATTTTCAAAGTTACTAATGTGGAAGAGATTATTTTGCCAACTTCCTTTGCTCCTGCAGAGCTTCTGGCTTTACCCTTGAAGTTCAGATGGTCTATCTGGCACTGGTTTTTATCCTCCTACAGCACAAGAGGTCCAGCTCTATGATCCAGCTCCCCCGTGATTGCTGAGGACGGTGCAAATATGAGCTTTCTGCTTTTCTAAGCCGATCTGTGTCAGGCTTCTCCCACAGTGTAGATTAGAGGAATCTGGGGAATTAAATTATAGCACCTGAATACACTATACAGGTTCATAAAGGGGAACAGCAAAATCTCAAAACAGAATTTGTGATCCACAAGTCTTTTCAAATGTCACAGAATTAGAATGAAGCATGAACTCCACAGTACTTCCCCGCTTAATTTCCAGGCTCCCAGTGAGATGCATCTCTGCACAGGTTCAAAACATCCCATTCTCCCCAGCGCTGAGAGCTCCCGATCTCAGGCTGTGAAAAGGTAGCTGACCCTCAGTCTCCTGCCTCTGAGGAGCTCAGTCTGCTTTCAGACCATGCTCAAGAAGTACCAGCAGGACTGGTCTCTTCACCACACTGCAGTCAAATCAGTGCTTTAATGTCATATATGCTGGGAACAGACAGATTAGGTACTGCTGGTGCTGTTGCCAGCAGTATGTTGCCTGAGAGGGAAGAAGGAACTGGGACATGACCCTCCATCGCCTTTCTCTCACAGGCCATGTGGGGGTTGTTGTGACTCGGTGTGGTCCCAGCTCAAAGACCTGGAGGTTTTGGGTGCACAACAGAGAGCTTAAGCACCTCACACAGGGATTGCCCATCAAAGTCCAAGTGCCTGCAATTAACCTTGTTAATGTTTCACTTTTAAGCAGTTATGCCCATTATTAGCCCTAAATTCTTACAGTTGATGAAACTTTTTTTTAAAAAAAGGGGTTTTTTTTAGGCTGTTTTTCAAAGCTTTTCAGCACATTCACTAATCCCCAGTGACAAAGACTTTCAAGTCAGTGTTCGCATGTTATGAATTGCTGCATATTTCTGAGAAATGCTTGCACTGCACAGATAAATTAGTATAACTACCAGCTGAATTATTTTTCTGCTTCACTGTTTGTTCCATTATGTTGTTTAGTAATTATCCTTGATAGTTGTCAGCATGTAGATGGTGGGATCCATGACATGCATCGTTAGATACATCAACAGATATTTCACTGACATAAATGCCATCTTTTCTTAAGAATTTTCCAGTGATTTCCCATGTGTTGCTGACTTTATTTATTTATTTTAGATTCATCGAGGAGTGAAGGGGTTTGTCAAAGATCTTCAGGGCAATCCAATAGCAAATGCTACAATTTCTGTGGAGGGGATAAGCCATGATATTACATCAGGTGAGTATTGTACTTCAGCAAAATGGGAAGTGCTGGGATACGCTGCTTCTCCCTCTGCTTGGCAGCCTGGAGCCATTTCAGATCTCATTAGCTGAAGGTTTAAGGGAGCAAAAGTTTGAAGCCAGGAAAGCATGTTGCGCCTCAGGAAGCTTGCTGCCTGCAGGATTTCATGAATTTTTCTCTTGTGTTTTGCTCTCAAAGTAGCTGGAGACTGGTTGTTGGGACTTCATGGATCTCTGGCATGAATTGGTTCTGGTGGATCTTGGTTATTCATGCTTAGTTTATCTTCTGATTTGCGGTGCAAGCAGTGTTTCACAGCTCTGCCAGGATTTAAAGTCCTGTCGGCAGTGCTGTTTTGAGTATGAAGGCTAAACTGTGGTCCAAAAGTGTTATATTGCTTATGATGTGACCATATCTTTTGGTATGTAGATTCTTGCCAGATTTTCAGTTTACATAACTTCCTCCTGTGAAGATAAATTCTCTCTGCTGTTTACAATTCTGTGACTTTTTTTAGGAGAGCGGTTCTAAAAGAGGAAATTATTGTGTTGGTGTTCACAGAAAATTGCATGTCACTTCTTCAATGGTGTTGTGCTTTTTGAATAAATGAATGAGTTCAAAGGTAACTCGCACAGTGCCAACTTGCAGTCTTCCCTGTAGACCTATGCTTTCTTATTCTGAATGACATTTTTTTGTTTGTTTGCACAAGATACTAATTAGAAAAACAATAGTAAAATGTCATTGCTTTATGCATGACCTTACATTATGGTCATTTTTTCAATGATATGTCTCACTATACTGTTACAGAGGTGCAGAATACTATGAAACAGGACCGGTAGACCCTTCAGTTGGCTTCGATTTGTGTTTGTTCTCAGATCACCTGCAAAGAGGCCAGTATTTCTGCCAAGCAGAACACTCTGTGATAGCATTAGCCATCTTCTTTCACTGTACATAAGAAGGGAAAAAGTATAGAGGCTGGAAATAATTTTTCAGGGATAATAAAAAGGGAATAAGGCGTGCAAAGAGGTATTTTGAAGTATGAGAGAGTGATGCATATGGTACTACAGCTCATGCTTCTACGGTACAAAAAAGCATGTAATCATGATTCCTCTCACATTGTGCGTGTATAAGCATGGAAGTCATCTATTGTCAAAACAGTGAGGAAAACAAGCACTTGAATTTCAGCACATTCAAAAAGAAGGATAAATATTCTTTGGCTTTTTTTCCCCTGCTCCTTTGTTCATGAGTTAAAATTCAGCTTTGTTCTGGTGCCAGGAATTAGAATAGATCATTATCGTAGTTCTGCAGCAGTATTTTTTTCCTTTCTGTTTTATGAAGAGAAAAGTTTGGGAACAACTGGACTGACTACTGACATTTTCTGACCATGCGAATTGCAGACATTTAAGTAATGTTTCCCTCTGTGCGCTGTGTAGGGGAAGTTGTGCTGAAAAAGCATTTAAGGAATTGGCAGTAAGAGTGTGGCCAAGTCTTTTAAATGGCACTGCTAACTGGCCTTTAGAACAGCCTTGCAATATTTTCTGGAGATAGAGAAATTCAGAGTATTAGCCTGTGACAAATTAGATAATTGCCCACTGCTGATGGATGGAGGATCTGAGTCTTTGTGAAAATGGGAGATGGTCATTTCTAGAGAAGAGGATGATGTGTTTTTATTCTATGACTGAAAAAGATGATCTGCAGTAGCACTCAGTGCAGTAGGAGCCTTTCTTTGGCCTGAGTGGATCAAACTTTCATTTCTCTGTTTAGCTAAACAGAAGAAAAAAGACCCAGACATTGCCTGGATACTGAAACATTTAGATAGTGATGCTTCAGGGGTGATACACATGGAATATTCTAGGAAATGATGATTTATAGCTTTCTCTGCAAGATAAGAAAAATTGAGAAAGGTGGTCCTATTTATTTAAATTTGATGAGAATCAAATGTATTTACATTTGGATTTTCAGAATACTGAAGGACATTAAAAATTCACATTGCATTGCAAACTGAAACTCAGACACTTAACAGGAGCTGTACATTGGCCAGGGGTTGCTTCTAAAGTAGAATAGTGTCCCATATTGTCCTTTTCTTCAGTGTGCAGGAGAGCCTTTGGCCTCAGCAGGCAAAATCTTTCATGGAGGCTACAGCACAACTTCGGACTTTAAATCTGTGTTTTGGTTACCAGAAGGGAAGAAAATCTGTAATAATATATTTGTACAGCCCTTACAGAAGAATTCTTTCAGACAGACAAAAGGAAAGGGCTGACAGGAATACAGAAGACTGACAAGATACACGGTCCCTTCTACTTAGCTGTGTGATTAGTTTTATACATATTTATGTGGATTTTTTTCTTCTTCTCTACAGCCAAGGATGGTGATTACTGGAGATTGCTTGTGCCTGGAAATTACAAACTTACAGCCTCAGCACCAGGCTACCTAGCAATAACTAAAAAAGTGGCTGTGCCCTTTAGCCCTGCGGTTGTGGTAAGTGCTCACGTGTGTGTTAGTTTACCATCTATTATGTATATATAAAAAAGTCTCTTTCTTTTTTTCCTTCATGTATACATGTAAGCAGGAGGTGATTTTTCAGAATATTTCAGAATATGCTAATTTAGAAGACAGTCTGGAAATCTCTTTTCTAGTACTTGCTGCACAAGCCACAGAGAGTAATCTCATGGTAAACTCATTTCATGTCCTGCTGGTATTATTTAAAATGAAAAGACACAGAGAAGGGTGATATTGTCATACTTAAACTTTTTTTTTATTGGTTGATGTGTAAATAGCCAATCAGAAGATTACAGAACATCTTTAAATAGTGCTACATAAAAAGTAAGAAATGTTGAGGTTTTCATTGAGACCTGATACTTTTAATTTAAATTGTCAAGGGACTAGCTGCAGAGGTTAAAACCAATGTTCAGCTCTGTGCAGAAAGATAGTGATGGAGCACTGCTTTGTGTAGATACCCAGCAAGTATGATGAATAAGACCTAGGCTGCATCTAAGAGTTCAGAAGCATTTTTAATTCATCTTCTATACAGGTGTGTGGATTCCACTCTTAACAATTTAAATAAATGCTTATTTCTCTACTGTGTATCATATACTAGGATATACTACACTAGCACATCATATCTACATCAATAAGCTGTGTGTCAGAAAAGCTCCCTGGATCTTATTCATGGCATAAAATTGAACATGTGTTTTGATATGCTGGGGGTCTGCATTGCTGGATGTTAGACAGCAATATGCTGGCTATACCTTTTATTATATGCTAGATGAATTATGTGGCTCGTTATTATTCAATTTAAATTTCATTGACCCATATTTTTTGAAATTTTTAGGCAAGTCAAAGACTGGACATATGTCTGGCTTCTTTTGGAAATTTTGCTCACCTATGTGCATTTTTAGATAAGTTTATTGTACTGATATACTAGTATTGCACATATTTAAATTAGCTTTGAGACAGTTTGGAATAAACCTAGCCTAAAATGGAAGGTACCTCCCTAAGCCCCATGTCTGTGTTAAACAACTTATTTCAATAAATTACTGTTAAAAGCCTATGCTTCTCTCTTTCTACAAGTCTTACTGATGTTTTTGATTGTGTCTCTTAGGTTGATTTTGAACTGGAGTCACTGTCTGAAAGAAAAGAAGAAGAGAAAGAAGAGTTGATGGAATGGTGGAAGATGATGTCAGAAACACTAAATTTTTAAATGAAGATTTTGGCTTTACAGCTTTTAATCTATTATATGTTGACTTAGTATAATGTACTGTGGAGAGTCCCTATATTCTAGATTTTGTGCACTTCACAATAATTAACTTTGAATTTTTCAGTCATCTTTTGATTAAAATGATTACAGATAACTACTAGCCTCCTAGCTAGATAAATAAGTTATTAATTTTCTTTCATATTGTTATAGAAAATTTACTCTTATATACAAATCAGAAAAAAATGAATGCAGCCTATATGAAAGTACAATCTGTTGTGTATTATTTGCAAGTTCAGAATATGTAGGTTAACTCTTGATTTAAAAAAAATAAAAATGCTGTAGTCAATTCCCAATACTGCCAGAAATATTTGACAGTGCATAGTAGTAGGCAGTGCTCTTTACTGAGTTCTATAATGGATGTTATTGAAAAGATTTATAATAACAGTGTGTGGTGTAATGTTTTACAAGGATTAAAATTCAGTATAACATTTTGTATGTCTTTGGTGTTGGGGCTATTTAAAAATGTAAGAAACATAAGCTGACTTCATTTTAGTAAGCAGAAGGAATCTGCATAAGCTCTTTTATTAAAGATGGCATGGAATGAATTCAGGAAATAGAGCTTTATTCCTTAAACTGTTAATGATATTTCAAGATCAGGTTTTAATTATTTCTTATTACTTATTAAGCAAATTAAAAATTCTGAATGGGTGAAGAAGAGCTTGTGCATCTTGTTAATACGCTGCTTGTGTTTGTTTTACAGCAAAAAAAAAAACCCCGTTTCAGGTGATGTCTATTTTAATTAGATAACTACCTTTTTAACAATCTTTACATGTGTCAGTGTGTCTAGATAATCAGCCAAAAGTTCATATGTTCACTGAAAGCTACCAAAACATTACAGTTTAGACAATGAACTGGAAGTCTACTAAGGACACGCATTTAGTCTTACAAGCCAAGAATGGTTTTGTTCCCAACTTTGTTTCTTCTGCTGGTTAGGCTTATCTAAAAGTAGAAGCAAGAAAGATAAGTGAAAATTTTTTCAGTGTGGTGAAGTTTTCTCAAAATACTTGAAGATGATACAAAAAGCAACTTTGATTTAAAAAGATCCTTCTTCCTCCTCTTTTTTCTAGCATACTTGAATTAGCTTGCTTTAGTATTTTGTCTAAGATGAGTGAAATTTGCAGAGTCAGACAATACATATGAACCATAGTGTGTGCAATTTGGTATAATCGATAGCAGCTAAGCATCTCATCTGTTTGAAAGCTTACACACTATTGCTGGTCTACTTTAATTCAAGATCAGATGTTCGGTATAGACTTCCTTCCTCTGTTTCTTTAGTATTACTGTTTGTGTTTTGATTAACATATTATTTTAGTTGGTGCTGTAGGAGTTCAGTACTGTTCAGAACCAACCAACAATGCACTATCATGCTCCTGCCATAAGTGAAAAACCACATGTTCAGGTGTAGGACCCAAATTTACCTCCTTTGGGTATTTAAAAATCTGCTGAAAATACTGTTTTCTGAGAGTTTGAAATTCTTTAATAAAAATAGCACTTGATCCTTTAAAGTAACAGGCTTAAGGTTTGACACACATTGATAAATTGAACAGCAATAAAAAGGCATAAACTTTCTCTCTCTGGTCAAGAGTTTGCTATGTAACCTGTAGCTCATTTGGGTAGTAGATATTTAATTACAAACTTCAGGGGAACTTCACTTGCTGTAAGTCATTATGCAGTGATGAACTTCAAATCTCCATTGCGATGACAAACCCCTGTGGCAAACGAAGGATATTATCTGAACAAGTCTTTATAACAACTTGTGGCTAGCTGTGCACAAGGATGTGCATAAGAGATGCCCAGTTATACCAACTCGGGTGTTTATGACAATTTGAAAGGCTAAGACGTAGCACGAAACACACTCTGTGTCCGGAGGCAACAATACTGTTTTCAGCTGAACTAGGTAAAATCAAAGCAAACAGTCTAAAAATTAGTTATAACAAGAGACTGCTGGCATGTGGGCAAATGGCTACAGGAGTGTTTCTGACCTGTAAACTAATGTAATAAGGCAAGTGTATATTTGTACAGAACACCCTGCTCTGCCCCTTCCAAACCTAAAAATTTCAGTCCAAACAATATTACTACATGATGCGATGCCTGTCATGCATCCGGTCTTCCTGTGTGGTGGATTGTGTGGCATAGTTAGTGCAGACGTTACATCAAAGTGATCTCATAACAGATTTCTAATCCATACTTGTATTACATGTGTGACATCCTCTGGTCTACTGTTTCATGCATTTGCAATTAAATGTGGTGTCCCTTAAATGATCTCTTCGTTTTGTTCTAGATGCTTGCTATTACTGTGCTGAGAACAGGTTAAAGTGATTAAATGCTGCACCACCAGAACCACTGCCACTGTTCTTGCTGTAGGTAAACATCCTTAAGAACAGGGTAGGCAGGACTCTCAATAAATTAATTCATTATGTAGCTTTCCTAGCTGAACTGAGCTGTGTTGTAGGACTGTGTTTGTTTAAATGGAAGATTAAAGTGTTGTGTGATGCTGAGCTTTTGGTTAAAAAGGTACATGCTGTACTATTGTACAATAAATCTACAGGTTTATTTAAAATGTAAAATGTGTGAGTAATTTACAGGTTCAAAACGTGACCTCTTTGGCTGTGCATGTCTGCAAAGTATGCCATAAACATTCTTCGTGAGGTGCATGTGCCAGTTAATTTGCTGTTTGGACAGAGAAATGAGGCTGGGATTAGTGCCATTATGCCATTGAAAGCCATCCGTAGCCCCTTCGTGCCAGTACATCCTCCTTTTGGAATATACATCTATGAGCGCTTTTCCCATGCAGGTTTTCAAGTAAGGTCATGGGTAAGAATGAGATGCTCTTCATCTATGCACAGTTGGTGGGGACTGGGCATACACTTTGGCGCATCTATCCACTCCACAGTATTTACAGATCTATTCTTTTTCCATATCAATCCTTAGGACTAGAAAGCGCAGTGTGCTTGCAAACCTGTGATACTCTGCATTCCTTATAACTACAATGGTCAGGCTTATAATAACAAAGTCAGTCAAATAAAATCACTACGTCTGAATTATGTTTCCCTTTTCCTAGGTTGTGGTGTCATGTCGATATATGCGAATTCACATATAGTCCTGGCTATTCTTGAACTGGTAATAACATACATTAAAGTGTAAATTAAACCTGAAATGGTATGTAAGAAAGAATTGCTACCAAGTTTCTTTCTCTGAGGTTTTTTTAACAGATCTAACAGGTGTGTTAGAAACACTTAATAACTAGCCCATGAAAGGAATAGGATTCAGAGAAGGGTGACAGATAGGTCTGAAGGAGCTGGAATTTAAAGTTAGAAGGCACAGTTCCCATGAGCCTGATTCTCTCCCACATCTGAGCTTAGATTCACTCAGGCCTGCGGAGGCTGTAGAATAGCAGCGGTTTAATGACTGCCTCTCTAAGAGTTTGAGCAGCCGTCTAGAGCTTCTCAGTAAAGCTGCTCCACCAGAGAAGTGCCCTGCTTCCTACTTGTAGATAGCACTGGAAACACAGGACCCAGAAACATCGCTGCAGTGCTTGCTTTCTGCCTTCCTGAATCTTGCAAAGAGCTCATTCTGATCATCTCCTTGCAGGTATTTTATTCCCCCTGTACATTTCTGTTTATGTAGAGCTACATCTGTTGTGAATAATTTACTGCTTGTTAATTTGACTCATAAGCTCAGGCATTGACACAGCCTCTGTTCCAGTATTTCTGACTTCTAAAATTAAACCCAGAAACCAAAAACACTCAGGAGATTTTCTGAAAGTCATGGCATAAAAAAAGCCAGTGGGTTGGTTTGTCTCCTGGCTTCTGAGGGTTTTGCGTGAGCTTCCTTCAAGTTTCCATTTGTAAAGCCTGCTTTAGGGGGAGAAGAAAATGACAACTGAGAAGTTGATGTAATCCTATGCCTCCAGGGGCTAAGGTTTTGAGCAGTATAGCAAGTATTGGAATAGGCAGTATAAAAATGAGATATTTAGAAACAACTGCTGTTTACTTTTACTAACTGTGATAATAGGAGTATAGTAATTGAGTTAAATGGCCTTGCAATGTTGATCTTTCTTCAGCCTTCCTTATCTTGCCTCTCCATGCCCCAGGCATTATATTTCAGCAATGACTTACTTAAACACATCCACGATTAGGCACCATTTATCACAGTGCTAGATTTTCCCTGAATTAATGGTTAATACTTCATGTTTTTTTATCTTTGTCCTACTTTCATATTCAGTTAAACCACCACAGATTTTTGTAATCACACATCCCTCTATGCACAGTGGAAATTGTCAAAGAGAGAAGCTGAAGAGTTTGGCTCCTGCACTGGGAATGTAGAGGGAATTTGACATCTGGGAATGCACTGGAAGCAGTTTAGTATTGTGAAATAAGTAGATTTTGTAGACCTTTTTGCTAATCATTCTTTAGTAAAGGGATAAATAGGATTATGTGCCTATGGGATTCTAGGAGTGCAGTATGTCCGTGCCTTTAGACTTTAGGTAAAGCTACTCTGGAAAGATTCCCGTTAGTTTCACTAAGGTTTTTATCAGACCCTCAAGCCTGGAATCTGAGTAGTCAGGACTATCTGGTGCCAAGGCTGCTCATTTTGCATTAGCAGTAATAGCTCTTCATCTTTTCCAGGAAAAAGATGCAAAATAATAAAAAAGAAATTAAGTCCACTTTCACAAAGTGCAGAATTGGTCATGGAACTTGTTAAGAGCCATTGCAAGACCTAAAGTAGAAATAATGGAGATTAGCTGGACCAGTGGCAACCTACAGCTCACTGAGCCTCTGAACCGCTGCTCAGTGGAAGATAAAAGGGTAAATCAAGGTGCCATTTCTGTTACATTCACCCACTGAGGATGTGGTCAGGGCCATAATTCAGAGACAAAATATAGAGCAAGATGAACTCACCTGACTGCATCATGGCAGCAATAGAAGGATTCACAGTATTGTAATACCATCCAGTAATGTGAGATTCCAGTTCATGGACTCGGAGGAGCATCTGTCCTGTGCTCTGCCATGGTGCGTGTGCTGGTGTCCAAGGGTGCAGAACCAACATCCCTCATCCGCATTCCAGCACCATTCACACAAAAGGTAAATTAAACACATTTCAGAAACTATAGACAAGATTCAAGAGAGGACTTGGCTGCCAAGAGCAGTACGAAATTACCTCCCTTCAGCTCACTAAATATCTGCTCATGTTGCTTTCCTTGGCTGCTTCCAGTTCTCTTTCTGGGTGTGTCACAAACCCACCCAGCCTGAGCAGCTCAAAGATCACTTTTGCCAAGACCCATCAGGAGTGGATCACAGGGCTTTCTTGTGTTTAAAGATCCTAAATTTGCACTGTGAGGCAGGTCCCCTGGCATGGCCTGGCATCCTGAATCTTCAAGTTTCCAGAATGGGGACCCCACCAGAAGCTTGCTTTTGGCTTGCATGCTTAAGTTTCTTCCAATGGAGGTAGAAGACAGCTGCTACACCTCCCCCCTGGTATTGGAGGAAAGATCTGGCCTATGCCTCCGACTCCACATCAGAGGGTGGCTGGCATATATTAAGACTTGGAGGCTGGGAAGTGCTCCTGGATCCCATAGGTTAGACATGGTCTGAGACATGGTTTCTGAGACAAGGCCTTAGAAACTCAATCTGAAAAGGAATAGCGGTTAACCTAATACCGCTTTCTTTCCCCTTCAGAGTCAGGTAATTTATTTGAAGGTTTATCATGATAGTGATATTTATCCCTGTATATGCATATATCAGCATATCTACTTTGTGTTTCCTATGGGGGCCGGAATGCTTTTTAGTTTAAAGAAGTTTTGGGTAAAATAGAGAAGCAGCTTTGGGGGCAGAAGCACACTGAAACACAATTAACTGGCTTGTGCTGCACAGCATTTATTACTGTGTGGCAAATGAGGGGCATTCACTCCAGTCCCGGTGTTATTAGGTTTTAACAGATGTAATAAAAACTGTTGGGAGGCAGTTTTTGCAGATGTTTAGTGTATAAAAACTTAGGCCCCAGAAAGATCTTGCTGCGAAGTTTATCTTTTGGATTCACTGTGTGCATACGTACATAAATGTGTGTGGGAGAGAAGGAGCAGTGAAAGGATGTACTTCATCTTCTCTAGGCTATTTTAGGTACTTAATTGCTCAGAAATCTTTGAAGGCACCTATTCTGTTTGCCATAAAGGGACCGCAGACTCCTGGTTTTATGAATCACATCTAAATCAGGTGCCCATGTGAGACAAGTGGATCCCAGGCAGATCCTTCTGTTACGGGACTGGGTGCCCCCAGAGGGCAAAGAAGGTGCCCCTCAGCGGGGAGGGCCAGGCAGCACCTCACCAAAGAGGCTAGGGAAGCCTGGCGTCCTGTTACTGCTTACAGGAGTATTTTAAAATATGTAACATAGAGCTCTAATGTAGCCGGTGGCTGTCAAAACGACAACGGCGGCTGCAGCAGGCTCAGCGTGCAGGCTGCCCTGCATCACGTCTGATGCACCAGGTGCCCTTCATGCACTGTATTAAAGTTTGTAGACCTGAATCTTAGTAAAGGGCATTTTGACCTAAAAATCCTATTATTAGCTGTTTTAGTAGGGCTTTTGCAAAAGAAACTTCTGAAGGGAATGCTTTCTTGTGCCTTCTTCAAGAAACTGAAAGCCTAATGAAAAGAAACTGGTTCTGAACTTTGTTATACCAGCACATGATATGTGCCCTTCCAAAGAAGTATAGATTCTGTCTTCAGCTCTCTATTTCCACATATGTCTGACAGACCTCGACATCAGATGCCTGTTAATGTATGTGGTAATATACAAGATGTTAAACATCTGCAAAATCTTCTGATCATTTTTGCAATGTCTCAAAAGTTAGACATAGCTTGCAGGGGATTTCCACTGAAAAGAAACAAAATTTGGAGGACATTCGATGTTAAGTCATTCAATATTTGTTTGCCAATGCACTGGATGGTATTACAAGATGCCAAGATAAATTCAAATTAACATGAAAAATATTCGGTACTATTGGTTGTGGGTTTACATAAGTTGCTGGCGCATTATGTTAAGAATTCTCAGATAAATAGTTGCCAGGAAAAAAGTCCAAATGAAAAAATAATAACTACATATAATACACTTGAACAAGTGTCACAGAAGAATGAAATTTCTACGCAGTGGAATTTTGCTTCAGCAAAGTAATTAAACGTGGAGATGTGTTCACAGACTGTTTCAAAATTAATTGATCTCAAAAACCTCAGTTTAAATTTAAGGAAATTGAAGCCAAGACAAAAATAGAAAACACTATGAATTCCAAAATGGAAATAAGATAAATAAAAATTTAAAAGATTATAAAAAATTGCAGTGAATATTTGTGTACGAAAACAATTTACTTATGATAAAACTGCTGAGATGTCTTAAGTGCCTTTGAAAATTGTAGGTTGAAAAAGAATTTAAAAAAAGGGATTATTGAAAGATAAACAGTAAAATTTTGCAAAACACACTATTCTGCTTCCACTTGAATCTTTCATTTATAAAAACGTCAATGCAGATTTTTATATTTTATGGTATAATGCTTATACTTAAAAGCATTTTTACTAGTTTTGTAGTTTTTATTAATGTAGCCACATAATTGAACCCAGAGTCTAGCAAAGAAAGACTGAACAAGATCAAATAGTTGGCAGCTGAAACTAGGCAAATCCAGAAGCAGAACTAATGTTCAGTATTTTCTTAGTGAGGCTAATTTACCTTTGCAATAGTTCACATAGCTGTACAATAGATTTTTCATCACATGAATTTTTTTAAATAAGACTGTTGTCCTTTTGAAAGACTGTTTAAATGCTGTTTGTGTTCCTTGGCTGAACCAAGGGTACGCCCTTTCAGTTGATTGTCCCATCTGGTTTAATTGTTTCCCGAGGCTTTAGACAATCATACATCCCTTTGAGCTTCTGCTTCATCAATCTAAGAGCATTTTTGGATGCATTAATTACGGGATTCTGAGAATTCAGGCTTGGATTCCGTGGGCAGTATCTGTATGCCATTACAAATATCTGGGTATAGATTTTCCACGTTTGCTTCTGGGCTGGTTCCCTTACTATCTCTGCTCTGAATGAAGCCAACTGAGATTTTTTAGCTTTGATTCTGAACTGAATTTTCAAATACAACAGAACCTGCTGAAATGTTGTAGGAATGCATTTGATTTTAAGATCAATCAAAATGCTTAAAAGGGCTTTCCACCTTCAGTCTTATATGTTTCTCAATTTTCTTGGAATTGCACT
Source organism: Buteo buteo (assembly GCF_964188355.1). Lineage (NCBI taxonomy): Eukaryota > Metazoa > Chordata > Aves > Accipitriformes > Accipitridae > Buteo > Buteo buteo. The sequence continues at coordinate 44,509,219 of NC_134171.1, read as the reverse complement.
AGTCCTAGAATTAACTAATTAAAGACTGGTTTGCTTGCATGATATTTATAATGTCAGCAGCTTCAGCTCCCATAATATCCAAGAAAATTATTTGTATTGCAAGCCTCCATTCCTCTCAAATCCATCTACTTCCATGGGGAGGGATGGGATGTCAAAGCCATGCAATTTTTCTCCCCCTCCCCCCGCCTTCAGCAGTTTGTAATTGTTCTTTCTCCACAAACTCCCTTTTTCATTCCAACATCCCTGAGATGCATGCTAAAATCCTGATATGGCCTGTGCATTGCAGAAGTTGCTGGTTTCCAGGCCAGTAAATGTGAAAGAGATTGCGATACGATGAAATTTATTATCTAAAAGGTGAAACTAAGCTGCTGCTGGTAATAGAAGGTCATAGAGTCACAGAACACACACTGCTTTATTGTTTCTAATGCACAACTTTGTTACTCTGGGCCTTTGGATAGAAATTGTTGAAGGCAATGAGTAGTCTTTATACTTCATGTCCTGCCAGATCTTCACTCAGGAATTCTTCTCCTTGAAGATGGGGCTGGAAAGGTGTGATCATAAACTGCAGTTCAGTTCTTTTTCTGCTTCCTTTTACTCTCAGTTCCTTGCACCATTAAGTCTCTTACATTAGAGCAAACTACTCCATGACAACTAGCACTTTCTTTTAGACAAATGGATACTTAGGTGGATATTGTGCAAATCATAAAAAAGCACTCACAAAAGAAAAACAAAAATTATGAATGTTTTATTTATATACATATACATCTTTATATATCCATATACATATATATACACATCTATGTACATCTATATATATTTAAATATACACATATATTTAGTCTTCTCTGAATTTCAATGCTTCACTTCATTTTCTTCACCTAGTCTTTCATAAAACATCAACAGTAGGGGTTATCTCAGACCTCTGTATTTGTTGGCCAATAATAAATTAACAGCCTTTTCTCTCACTAAACTAGTGGGGGGCACAAGGCCCAGAACTTTCCTTAGCATATTATGGTCAGCCATAGGTGACTCAGACTTCAGGACTATCTGATGGTTTTATTCATATTCTATTTCTCATTTTGCCTTGCAAGGCATATTTTTCCTCCAAGAGAGGATGGCCCATGGAATGGCTTGCTTTGACCTATCCTAATCCCTACCACATCAATTTCAATACTTGAAACACTTCTTCATCCAAATAGTTTGAGCTGCTGCTTTATTGTTTGATAGTCTTGGATTAGGACCTGGGCATTAGAATCAAAACCACATTTAATAATGAGAAGAAATATCAGGATGAGCTTCATTAACTGTAGGCAAGCAGCTAAGAGCACAAACATTCAGGACCACACCCAGTGAAACTCTTTCTTGACCACAGCCGAAGCTGAGAACTTGAAAGCTGCTTGTTTATGGGGATGCTGAATGTACAATGAAAGAAAATAACAAAGTCGCACCACACTTTTAATTTTAAACCAGTTCTTTTCCATGGCATCACACAATTGCATTATGGATTTTCATACCTAAGTAGATTATTGGGGGAGAGGAGGGGAAGCTTAAAAAGGGGATTCTGTTTGATTTACTCTTCTTCTCTACACTTCCCTGTCATGAGCTAAATAACTAATATTCCTTAGCAATTGTTCCTCTAACATCAGAGTCACAATTACCTTTACTGAGATTCTGTCAATATCAGCATATAGTTTCCTTTGATATTTCCCAGATATTTCTTCTAGATATTATGTTAGAAACCTTGAAACTTGACTATGCCTTGAAAGTTTAGGATGCTGAGGTTAGGCTGAAGGTCCACAGAGGCTGTCACTGGCATTGCTGCAGGGAAGCTAGTGGAGGAGTACAAATATTTACCAGCAGTGAATCTGCGCTGTGTGCAACCAAGCAGTAACATGCTGGAATATTTTGAGGCAATAGCTCACATTCATTTTGCTTATCCCAACAATGTCTTTTCTACCTCTTCATAATGTATATGCCTACAATGGTTTGTTTACAATGAGGTTACAAAGAGGGGCCATGAAGAGACATGATGGGAACTAGCTGTGTGGAGATGACACGCCTTTCCCATACAATCTTGCAACTCTCATCTGTGTTGTAAATTTAAGGAGTTTATCTCAATTATTTCCCACTTGCAGAATCAGAATAAGATATAAAGAGAGGACTGAGCTATGACCACATAGAGTAAAATCTGTAGTTTTCTTCAGCTATTCAAGTATTTTGTCTTTCTACCTAGGGGATGGGAAAGAACAAAACAGCAATCTGGGACAAAAAAATGACAGGAAAGCTACAACATGGTTACTTATCTAAGGAATAAATAGATACTTAAATATAAACTGTCTCTTTTGTGTGTGTGTGTGTGTGTGTATCTGGAATGCACTCAGAAACTTAAAATGGGGGAAAAAAATCCCCATGTCATACTTTTCCAAAGAATGTTTTCCCTTTAGAAAATTGCAGATCAAAATAACCAAAAGATAAAATCAAGTTGTGCAAACATTTCCTGTTGCAGCTTTTTTCCCCCCCAAAGTCTTTAATATTTGGAAAACTTGCTTTGAAAAGCTAAAAAAAAAAAAGCTACAAAAAACTTGGATTCTAAGTATCTGGAAAATCTAAGCATAAAATTAAGAACTATGTAAATGCCCTAAATACCCTTTAATTATTACTTGATGACCCAAACTTAAACCAGGATCTGGACATCTATGCTACCTATTACTGCCAAGACTACATTATTATGTTTCCACCTTGAAATTCTGTGAGGTGGGAAATGCATTGTGACTCAAACCATCCCTGCTGCTGGGTAGCATCCTCTGTTACAGAGATGGGACAAACAAATTTTGGCTGATGAGGTGACCATCCTCTGTATCACCCCCTAATCCAAGACTTTTTGTGAGTAAGCAAATCCAGATATTTATGTACCTTATCGTAGGTGTCCCTAGGTGTAAAGATGTGCTGAACTGACTCTCCACCTCCCATTGTGTTTAAAAAGGGATAACAGCCAGAGTCTATTTTCCACTCTATATTTAAAACCATTGACTTCAGTGGAATTACTCTGGATTACAAATGCCATCCTTGGGACTAGAAAATGACCTCGTGTCCCTTTTCTTTCCACCACAAAGATCCTCTTTCCTAGCTTTCACACGTTGAGCAAGGGCAGTTTGGCATGTGCTACTACTGCACATTTCCCTCCTAATTACCTGTTTCCTCCCCTGTGTGCATTTTTGGCATAACGTGTCATGTTCTGAAACCTCACATACCTGAAATATTTGGAAGCACTGAGTTCTGGACACATCTGGTTATTAGATTCAAGATGGCTGCCCCTTTTGTGAATAAAATCCTCACACTACCATAGGAAATTCCACTAAGATTTCCCCTTCAATATTATAATTTTGCCTCCAATATTTTACTCCTTCCTTTTTTAACAAAGAAATATTATAGTAACCATGCAAAACACTGCAGCAGCTTAAGTGGAAGATGTCACTTCTTAGGACAAGAATGTAAAATCCTCTTCTTCCAGGTGGGGACATTCATCTTTCACAGCTAAATTCAGTGTAACTTTTGCCATCCACTGTGGTGAATGCTCAGTAACAGGCTATGGCCTTTGGGAAACAGTTCTGTAGCTGAACGGCTAGCAATCATGTTTTTCCATATACTTTTGCTTTGAAAAATTGTGTGTCGCCATATGATCAGCAAACATTTTCTTGTAAAGTTGTAGTGTAAGCAGCTTGAGAAATCTCTTGTTTGATTTCAGGCAGCTACTGATGCTTGACATCAAACTGGCACACAGAAGTGTGCTTAGTACAAGCTTCATCTTCTGCTCTAGCGTAAGAATTAGTAGGACAGTGTCTTCAGAAGTTTCTTGGCCCTCTTCTACTTCCTTAGAAAAACGTCTTTCCCATGCTAGTAGAGTTCAAATGAAAGACTGGCTGCTAACTCAAATGCTGAATAGCCTTGCTAGAGCTAGCAAACAAACTGAGGCTCATTAATAGGATGCTGTTGAAATCTCTGTGTTATTAGACATCTAACCAGAGGAGTTCTTTCTCCTCTGAATTTTACTGTAAACATCTTGCTATTTCCACTTTGGATTAAAAAAAACCCCAACCCATTAAAAATCATTAGAAAAGGATCCAGTCATATATAATCTCTTCTGTTTGGAACAGTTTTTTCTTTATTTAACAAAAAATCATTTTTATTTTAGAAAAATAAGGCAGATGCTTCCACTTATAGAAAGAATTACTTTCTTTTTATATCTTGCTCTCTGAAGAAAACATTAATTTATTCTATTAATTAATCATGTAGTAAGCTGGTGATCAGCTAATAATTTGTAAGTGCTTTTATATTAGTAAATGGGAAAGTACCAAGCTCTAGTTACAGCAATGGCAGCTTTTTCTGACTACATGCCAAAAGGCTACAGATATACCTGAACTAGGTTAGAAGATGCTGTGTCTGCCTCTGAAAAGTTGTGAATTTAAGGCTGGAAGAAGTTTAAGGATAGTGATAGAATGAGGGAGACATCCACAGGAGGGGATGGAAGAGGTATCCTAAAATCTCTCACTAGTTCTGTATCTGTAGATTACTACATTAAAGACTTAATTCAGCAAGCTGCTTAAGTACTTGCTTCACTTTTATATCTGAGTTGCTGTCCTATTAAAGGGAATGAGAATATTTACATGATTGGTGGTAGGTACGTGTATTGGTATCTTGCTGAATTAGTGTTCAACATATTTTGAAAAAAAGGAATTATAATCACCCTGGAACTCTATTTACACTTGCTACCTTTTCTGTTGGCATAACACCCAACAGCTGCACTAACGAGAGAAGTTACCAGCCCTAATTGTCCTTCACCTCTCTCCCTGCTGGAAGGGACTGGCCTCTCTGATCTGCTGACAGAGCCAGTGTAGTGTTTCATTTAAGATGACATTGGTTAACTTAAACAGTTGTTTTTTTGCTAACTTGGCTCTTTTAGACTGAAATTAATTAGGGCACTAGCTAGCCTCCTCCCCTAGCTCAGCTGTTTATGGGCTGTATGTGTGTTTGCGTCCTGAAGCACAATGTAAGTAATATATGCAGGTCAATAACTAACCAAGACTGAATTTGATAAAGGATGTATTTTGAATATTAATTGTAGTAATAACAGATACATGTGTGTAATGTAGTGGCTAAATAAAAGGGTTCAGGCTATTAAATACATTTATTGTTACTACACCCTATGCAATCTATCATATGATAAGACCAGTAAAGTAAGCAAATGTGTTAACAAGGACAACCAGTAATTCACGACCCAACAGCTAGCAAAAAGAAGGTAAAATCTGCTGGATATGCATAACATTAGGCCCTTGATATATTGTTAAAATGGTGAGGCACTGAAAAGAACAGCTGTAACCAGTTCTCGTAAGACATGGTATTTGTAACTGATGTTGGGGCTTAAGGGAGCTTCTTCAGTTCCATAACTGGGAAGTTGGATTTTGAAAGCAGAGGCACGTTTTTGAGGTACCATTTCCCTTTCTGATCATAGTAAGAATTCTTCCCTGTTCTCCCTTTCCAGTGGCGAGCCTGTTTCTCTCTCAGGTGAACTGGCAGATGGGGTGAGTAGGAAACCATTTTTTTTCTCTTTCACTCGGCATTCACCACAGCACACTGGAGCCCGAGAGAGGACTGGGTGGGAAGGTGGGAGTGCTCAGTGCCAGAGTGGCCTCTCCATGAATCTGGTGGCCAGGGCCTCTGGAATTCAGTGCTAGTGCATTTACTTGTTCCTTTGTAGCCTTAGCTACGTTGTAAGTGAACCTTTGCATTCTGGGTATGGGCCCATTTATGTTTTGAAAGGACTTTTCCAAAAAAAGAAACAGGTGCTTCAGAGGTCTTGGTTTAAAAGCTCAAATTCGTAAACTGGAGTGAGGCCTGTGTGTTTAAATGCGTGGTAGGGGATTGCTCGGCACTCGGTGTTGCGAGACATCAAAATGGCCGAGGTCCACTTTTGCAAGTGCCCAAATATCTCCTGTTCTTGGGCCTGCCGTGCCTCTAGCAGTGTTCGCAGCTGGTGAATTCAGGGACCCTTACCAAGTGAGGTGGGGAAGGATAGCGCTCAGGGGTGGGACACATAACTGCTAGCAGTCCGCTCGGGGTGGCATGCTTGTGGGAAACCCCAGTCTCCCAAACCTACCCTCTCGGAACAGGATTCGGAGGCCCCACGTGGGTCCCTGGGGTGGGGGCTCAGGGCTTGGGGAGCAGGGTGGGAACATTCCGCGGCTCCTGCATGGAGCAATCGGTCTTTTGCGGGCACAAGGAGGACTGTGCCCCCTTGCCATCCAGGGACTTGTCGGTGCAGCTTAGCCACTGTCCTTTTCTTGATAACAGTTCGATTAGTTATAGAAAGCAGCATGAGAAAGATGGGGATCGTTCCCCTCTCCTCAACCCCGTGTCACTCCAGAGCGGGGTGGTTGTGTTGCTGTCCGGGCTGAGGGCTCGCATCCCCTCCAGGGGAGGACTGTTCAATCCAAAGCACCCTTTGCTGCATGAGAACAGTTGAGATGCCTAAAACTGTCAGCGGACATACCCGCTAAGTGCAACAGACTGGTGGTGTTCATCAGAGTGGCTGCTTCTAGAGTAGTGCTTTCTTTACGGTGCTGAATTTCTCAGGAACACCAGTCGTATGTTTCTTGGGATTGAGTAGCCTGGAGGAAATCCGTCTTTCTGCAAGATAAGACGCATTGAGGAAAGCCAGCTAATGGGAAAATTCAGCTGCTTTATGCAATGTAATTCCGTGAGTCTGTTTCTTGGGTTTTACAATATATTCTGCATACACTAGATGGCAATGTAATACCTGCATAAAGAGGTTACCACTGAGCAACAAAAAGTGCTTTCAGGTAGGTACTACAAGCTCTTGCAAAGTAATAGCTTTATCTCAACTGTTTTACTCTTATTGTGATCAAATATTCTAACACAAGGGAAAAACACAGGACCAGTTTAGATCAGTAGAGGTTCACTGAGTTTGATTCTTGCTTGTTCCCATTTGTTTAATAATTTTCAGAACCGTGTATATATTTATCACACAGCTTAATAATTATTTCATAAGGTAGACTCTGCTAGTATGTAATTTAATGTCCTCCACGAGGTTTTGCATCTCTTATCCCTGTTTGACACTAGCTCAAATAGCTTTGAAACATCCTTCCTGTATATTCCCTTTAGAATACTTTAGACATTGCAGATGTTCCCTTTTCATTTCCTCTTTTTCCGATGAGCAAAAGCCTGTGTAATAGCTCAGTAATGTTTCTGGGACACAAGGAAGCTCTGTTGCATGTATATTTCTGGTCCATCTCTTTCTCAGGCTTTGCTGTGGCTTTCTGGATTTAGCCCAGGCATAGATAAGCCTGTGATGATATTTGATTTAACATACACTGTACTGTACTATACTTTTTCATAGGTTTAGGTGATTGTCTCATTCAAATATAGCCAGTATAAAAAGGTTTAATACATCTGAATGTTCAGTAAGGTTGCGTAATATACTGAGAAGCTTTTTCCTCTACTGTCTTTTTTTTTTTTAATTATTACTATTTATTTGTTTCGTATACTATTCAAATAAAATTTAAGGAAAATCTGCTGTCCTGAGCTCATAGCAGAGGTTCTAATTAATTCTTTCTTAGTGCTGCTGTCATCAAGAATCAAATGGGGAAATCACTGCCTTGAAGCTTTTGAATTATAAACCAAAAAGTTAATATTGCAGTTATACCATGTTGAAATTTTAATCTAAGTTTTGATTCAATTCATCCCCCTTGCAGCTTTCTTTATTGTGTAATCAGAATGAAATGCTCCTTAGTTAGTGAAATTCTCATTTTTGTTTTTAGTCAATGAAGGATTAGTGGGACTCTTCAGATGGTATTCTTCAGTATTTCTGGTGTCTAGGTATGAAAAGCTGTGGTAACCAGTAATGCTACATGTTCCTCAAGAACCCGCCCTGTCAAATATCTTTCTACATCCCATATAGCTGCTCAACTTTGTTTCTCAGGTCTTCATTTTCTATCTCCCAATTAATTCGTCTAGTATTTCCCCCACTAGAGCAGTCCCTCTCTCTCTCTGTTTATTATTTCCGTACTGTCCACCCATCTGCTTTTTTTCAGCTACCTTTTCCTTCCTCCCGCCTGGCTTCTGTGTAGAACACACTCACAGGGAACAGGAGCATATACATTGGCTTGCAGGGAATTAACAGAAGTAGTTAGATTTGTTTTCTCCTGGCTGGTTTGGTATTGCTATTTCTTTACACCCATGCTTTGACCCTGTCAAAAGATGAGATAATTAGGAATGCTTAACACTGCATTTCAGTGACTAATTGTTGTCATGTATTTATCCTGGCTGTACCTCTTCCTTCTTGTCTTCTAATGTGATGAAAGCTCCTGCACTATGCTTCCTTCCTTAGCCTCTTTTCTAGCAAGAACCTGCTCTTGCAGTTGAGGTCAACAGTGGAGCTATCCTTGAACACAGCCCTCTATTACAAACCAGCATGGGTTTGCATTGTACTGCAGTATTGCTAGCCTCAGGGTTTTCTTTTAAAGTGAAACAGAAAGCAAAAGTGAAACCAGAATTAAGTCATTAATTTATGGAAAATGCCTTCCCCTAACCGGGTAGTATGGCCTTAGATAAAAGTCAGCTGAAAATTCTCCATGAAATCCTTTTGGTGCTTTTAATTGCTGAAGGGGTCACAGCATAAATTCCTCCATTCCTAATGCCAGACATACCATGGGGCATCTTACATTTGAGACATTTTATTATGTCATATTGTCAGCAAGTTAAAAATACAAATTTTTAAAGCCTATTAAATATATATTAAAAATACCTGTACTTTAACCACAGCTGGTTAGAAAATGTATTTTAACATCTATTGTTTGATTTATGTTTTGATTTGACACTTTGACACAAAGACATTTGTCCTTTTGGTTTCTGAGTGAGAGATTCCTTTGAAGTATAAGGTTAATAGCCTTGGGTGAAAGATGGCTTCACACCTGCATATAGAGCAAGCGATTAATATATTGAAGAGATTAATTTTATACAATTAACTTTTTTACACAAGCAAGGAGCAGTCTTCACTTGAGTGTAGAAAAGCAAGGCAACTTGTGCAGACATATTGTTTCACTCTATAATTTTGGGGCTATAGTCTTATGTCATCAGAATATTATATATCAGATAATTTCCATGCTTTATAAGGTACTGCACAGTTCCAAGTGTTGGAAAAAAGCAGGAGCCATTCCATATGTTATTTTATTTTAACATATAAAGGATGTATATTAGGTAAGGAGTGAAAGGTCAGTGTAATTGGTTTAGCCTCAAGACATAAGTCTTCCATATAAGTAATTTTCACAGTTCTTACTAGCAAATTCTGCAGAGTGGCTTCCTCAAGCAAGAGGAAAATAAAAAATTAAATTTTGTTTAGTGGTAAACTGATTTGATTCCAGAATGACTGACTTGTTGAGATAAAAAATGAAAACTTGCACGTGTCTCTCTTTGATCACAAATTCCCCAACATAAATCAAAATTAAGAAGCATTTAGTAAGTCACAGATGACTGAAATGCTAAAATAACTGTTTTGCAGTGGAGTGTCAGCTCAGGCTCTGTGGCAGTTACTGAATCTCAGCCGATTACTGCTTTGCAATTTCCAGCTGAAATTTTGTTTTCATTTTGTTGCTATTTACAGTTAGTTATGTGAAACGTAACAAATCTGATGTGAATTTTCTCTTTTTTTGCTTTGTTGTAAGTTAGACATATAGTCAGACTGTGCTGATGGTTGCAGTAGCATGTATTTGTTGTCTGTTTAGGTTGGATTTACACTGGCCCATCAAGTCTTTGGGTTGGTTGGTGATGTAGTTCCCTTAAGTTCAAAGCCTTCCCCATAAGGATTTTTTAAAAATTATGTGATTCTATTTCCAAAAAGGAAACCTGTTGTACAAATACATCCCACTGCAAATCTTTTGCGTCTGGCTAGTTACAATGTTCAGACTGGACAGCTTTGATATCTGGCTTTCTGTCTTCCAAGATAAAATGGATTAACTGTGGAGTTAAAAGCAAATCTTGACCAATTTAGTAAGAAATGCCCACAGTACTTATGGTGATCTGCAAAGCTCTTAGGTTTAGAAGACATGGCAGCTGACTGAAATTCCCAGAGAGAAAAGTGACATGGCTATTACCTCGAAAACAAGAAAAATCCAAAAAATCTAAGTAGTAATAATTTTCGCCTCCACACTTCCAGTAATTTGATGTGCATATTTCAGAGAAAATCCTGCAACCCTTTGTTGAGCAATTGTTTCTTCAAGCATTTGCGTTTGCCTTGACGTCTCAGCTTACTGAGGGAGCCTGCCTTGTGAATGAGCTCATTAAGAGCTACGGTATCTGGAAGTCAGACTTCTGTTAAATGTGCCTGAGAATACCATGTGGGCAGTGAAAAGTATGGGTTTTTTTGAAACTTCTTCCAAAATTATGTAAAAAAAAACAAACAACAAAAAACCCAACAAAAACCCACACCATCTTGCTAAGCTGGTGGTAATGGTTATGTTCTCAGAGTGAAACAGGCATTCAGGTTTCTCTTAAAAATTTCATTGAGAATCTCTAATCTTCCTGCCCTAAACACTGGAGAGGAGAGGAAAAGCCAAAACAAAACAATCAAACAAAAAAAAGCACTGCCCCTCCAACCCCTGAACATGAAGAAATATGTTACTTTTTCTTCAGTATACAAATATGTGGCTCTTTTTCTTCAGTATAAACTTGCTTTAATATTTTGGTATATTTAATAAACTGATTCTTAAAAAAAAAAAAGTATTGAAAAGTACATCATGCCTATGTTGTGTGCTGAATTCACTCTTCCTCCCCCTAAGCAAAGGTTGTGTTTATGCTGCATATAAAGCTAAGATGGCCTTTTTCTAAAGAGGCACAGCCAGCATGCTTGTTAAGTCTTTAAGTGGAAGGAAATTAAAACGCAAAGATAAAGGATTAGAGATGGTAGACATAAACAATAAAATATTAAATGTTGATAAAATTGTGATGTGGTATGTATGAATTAGGTAAAAAGAACATCTTTTTTCTTTCCTTTTTTTCTCTCTCCTCTCTAAGAAGCTGCATTTTGTGACTGCTGCTAGCTGAAATATCTTTAGGATCATGAACAGTTTTAGAACTAGAGATCGTTTGATAATCTGAGTATTTGCAAAGCTCCAGGTAATTAAAATGTCCTCCTTTCTATCTGGTGGCGGAAGAGCAGTGAGTACTTCAAACTTATTTCTCATTGCATTTCAGCACTGTCTTTTGGCATCTTCTACAGATTCACTGCAATAATTAGATGGATGAGAAAGAAGCAGTTGCTGTAGCAGCTGACTACTGTTGAGGAATGAAAGAAACATTTGGGGAAGATGAAATAATGGAGGGCACCTGAGAAGGGAGCTCAGGTTTACGAAGAAGTTTCTGGCAGGTGGTAAGGCAGTGATATTGCAAACTCAAGGAGATGCAGAGAAGAAAATATGGGGTTAAATTGACAATGGGGTATTGATGAGGGAAGGATAAAGGTTAGGAGAAATTTGGGAAGGGAATAAAGGAGGTAATGGGTTTGGGGGTGGAGGAGACAGTAGCTGAGGAGAGGAAATGGAGAATGAGCAGCTTTTCAGAGGGAGAACTTGGAAACTTAAACCAACAACAAACCCAAGATATAGTGGCAGGCACTTTAAGCACAGTAACGTTAAGATCATGAGGGGAGACGGGCAGCATCCTGTGCTCAGTCCATGTGCTGAGCCGTGGTTCGTTGTGAAACAAAGCATGGTACAGCACTGAAAGTTTGGGGATGGGGAGGTGTTAGCTCGTGTTGTCCTGGTCCCCTCATAGTGCAGTCACAATTTTAGCTCATAACTCTTCCCGGGAAAGAGAAGACCGTGAGCACTGCAGACAAGCCTGGGGGGAAGCCAGGGTGGCAAAGCCCTCAAGTAGCAACATGCAGAGCTGCCCAGCTCAAGCAGACACGGCTTCAGAGCGGTCTTGTTCGCACTTCACCTGGTTTCTGGTGCTGCTGGAGGCTGTATCCTACTGAACTTGAATGGTGTAAGGCAGCAAGAAGTAAAAAATCTCCAATCCGGAGTGCTGAGAAAGCATTTACGGGAAGTGGTTAATGGCAGTGCGAGGTCTGGTGATTAAAAAGCTTGCTGCAGCCTCACGTCTTTGATCTTACCGTGGTGCTTGTCCCATCGATCATTCCAATTTATTGCCCTATCTATGCACATTTGCTCTTTGTGGAACTATTTACACAATCCGTCCTCATTAGATTATCAGGTGATTTACTCCCCGTCTACACAAAACCAATCCACAATGGGTGATTCCATTGATGTGCAAGTAGGTTTTGTACAGTTCAGTTGATGCTGAAGTAAATTGCAGTGCTATAAACTCGCAGGTTTATAGTATGTGTGTGCGCGCGAATGTGGATTAAGGGATTGACAGAATATCAATTACACTGATGTTGATCACTGTACAGAGCAAACCCTCAAAACAGAAGGAAACTTGGATGAGAAATATTTTAAGTAGTACTATTTTACAGCATGGTGACACAGAATAAAACTTACGTTGAAGCAGATCTTTCTCTCCATGGTTTAATAACATCTAAAACTGAATCTTGTAATCAAGTGTAAAAAAAAAAAAAATATTAAAGAAAAACTTACAAAAATGCCACAAAAGTTAACATTTGGCATACTGGCTTCTTTTTTTCCCAACTCGTAAATGGGGGGGGGGGGGGAATTCCTAAAAATATATTCTTTAACTATAAAGGATTTATTTGGATAAAATATCACAGTAAATACATGTTTCCCAACCTCTGTGCCCGTAAAATAACTTGAATATTACCCAACATTCTTTTGAATTTCCCAAGAGCTTAAACCACTACTTAATTTTAGACGTATTGATTACTGAAAAGAATCGGGTGCCTAACAGAGGGCTGAAAAGAGGAATTGCTAATAGAAATTAAGATAAGGAAGTAAAACCAACACAGAGTAACACATCTAGCCCCATCAGGGCATCTGCAGTGAAAGCTGCCCTGATCTGGATGATGGGGAGGGAATAGTAGCTCTGGGAGCCAGTGAATGGTAATGGGGCTTGCTGTGAAGGCTATAGTGTTCCTTTTGTCTCTGGTCTGCTTGTGCTGCTCAGGAGCAAATACTCTTTTCTGCATTTGAGGGTGGTGCTTCAGTACTTTGCTCTTACATCTACCTGGTAGAAATTGAAAAGAATCTACCTATGTGGTTTTCTGTTTGCGTGGATGTTGCTGTTTAAACTCAGCTCTGGTTCAAGTGTTTCAGAACTACTTTGCTTCTCTTAGTCTTGAGTCTGATCTTCAGAAGAAAAAACAATAATGGTAAGACGTCATTTGTCAGCTGATTAAAAATTAAGTATGGCACAGTGGAGGCAACAAGACTGCAATGTGATTTGACTCATAGGTTCAGGTTACTTTATCAGAGACCCCAGCAATCTGGTGCTGATGCTGGATTGGATTAAGCTGCTTGATATTTTGTATTTGGGATTAGTTATAAAGAGATAAAAATCAGCTCCAGTGGTACTATTATGAAATATTTGACGTCATTGCCTCTCTTAGGCAGTGTCTTAACTTTTTATAAAAGCAGTGAGTGAACAATGAGCATTTAGCAGTTGTACTCTGAAGTGTGGGTGTCTAGCTAGATTTTGAACGGACATACAACATTTTGCTATTTGCTTAGTACTATAGCTGCTCAGGCTTTATTTTTCCCAAGAAAAATGTGGGAGGGGAAAAAAATTACATCTTATAAACTACCAGGAGTAGAAGCCTGGGTTTCACAGAACAGTCTCCAGTAGGGGAAGATAAATTTTCTGATAATGGCAGTATACTTTGTTTCTATAGACAGCAAATTCAAAGAACACTTTAGAGTAAATATCGAGCCATACAATACGTCTCTTGGGATAGACATTAATTTGAATCCTGAATGATGTATCACTCTAATAAAGTCAAAGTCAGAAGGAGCTGAAAAAAGGATTTCCTTCACCTGCTGCTTGGCCTGTCACGCATTTTGGAGATGAAGTAGTGGATTACATTCACACAACTAATGAAAGGTCTTAACAAATGGGAGGATATGCTAAAGAAACAGAGCAGTAGGTCTTGCTTCAATAAGGAACCAACTGTTCCCAAAGTGCTTTTTTTTTTCCTTCCCCCCCATGATTAGTCCATATTTGAGACTGTTGACCCGAGTGATTGTTCCCAAATGATCATCTTTGCTTTTGCTCTGTTTAGACACTATTAATTTAAAGCTGAAGCTCTATGCTTTCCTAAGATAGTTTCACTTGTTCTGCTTGTCTCAATAGGTGTTTTTAGAAGACATGTCTTTAATTAAACTTGGGAGGACTTTAACTAAAACTCCCAGGGAGGGTTTTAGCACAAGGAATGAAGAACTGCTGAAGTTTAAATATTGAAACATTTTGGCAGAAATAATAAAGTACGTTCATTACATTTGCTAGGAAGAAGGAGGCTGGAATTCAACAAACTGAACAATGGCAAAGGTTTAACACTTGGGTATAAGAACATCTTAGAAATAAATGTAAAGGGTGGTGATTTTCCAAGTGGGACTGGAAGTAAAATTAAAATCAGATCAAGATGCATGAAAAGATATTGCATACCATTTTGGACTCGTGTTCTGTGATGCACTGACATTATTTTGGCAGTATGAAAAGTAGCACTTTTATAACTGAGTTCACACTCTCCTACTAATTCCAGCCATAGACCTAGGACAACATAACTGGTGAAGAAAGATGAATATGATGGATTGGATAGAGTGCATGGATTAATAGGTGTCAGAGCAGAGAAAAAATGTGCAATGAAGAGAAATGGGGCATGGGAGGAGAAGGAAAACAGGTGTTGTGGCTTACTAGAATGTTTATGGAATTTGGCACAGAGAATAATTCCATGTTCACTGAAGCTGATGGCAAAGCTCCCATTAACTTTAATCATGCAGAATCCAGACATTTCCCAGGGTATCCAGAAGAAAGTAAGAAAGATTGCAGGGGAGCAAAATAATCATGAAAAGATGGGAACTTGGAGAACAGCAACACCGAAAAATACCAGCTTGTCAGGAGCTGGCCAACAGAATACAGTGATTTATTAATAATAATAATCTTATTCTGTCTTATTGACCAAGTGAGTACAACCTCAAACAAAGGTAGAACTGGTTTAAAGAGTTCCTGTTCTGTCATCTGCATCTATCTAAATAAATGTCCAAATGTCAAGTCCTGTGAATTAGCATGGCTCAGAGCAGTATGTCCAGGCAGTATTTGTTGATTGACTGGGATGATACAGAAAGACTCTGTATTATTCTGTGTAGATGCTTCTAGCAATGATGAACGTCAGACAGTAGTCAACCATTCTTCCTTAAGGAAGAAGAGCTTGTCAGGCAGACATACACTCTAAATTCTGTGTGTTCAGGCTGTTTGCGGGTCCTTAAATTTGGTCAATTCTCTTCCCTATCTAAATGGTCTTTTAAAGGTGACTGAAGGACATCTGGACAGGACTGGTGGGGTTCACTACAAGACATCTATTTTGAATACTACCACTTCAGTAGGAGAGTGACTTCAGTTTTCCTGTTGAAACAACAGTTCTCTCAGTCTGTGCAAAGCCACCAGGCAGCAGGTCTTAAATTTAGTTTTTCCATGTATTGGTGAATGTGCCTTCAAGGTATTATTAGCCTCTGAGCTGTATCTGAGAGTACTTGAAAGTTATAGACTGTAAATAATCTATACACGTTATACAATAGGGAGGAATTCTCAAAAACAAATTAAAAAGAAACCAACCTGATTTCTACTTAAACTATCTATTATTTTCTGTAGAAAAATCAGAATTACAGAAAAAGTGGAAATAAAAAATATTCTGATTAAGGGGTTATGAAACAAGATGCTTGGTGATATCTTGAGAGCTGGGACTGCTTAAAGGAAGGTTTTATGAATAGTGGAGAAAGCGGTATTGTCTTTACTGTTATTACATGGTATAGCCACATTCAGTGGTATATATCCTTTTCTTTATTAGATTGCATGGTTCTGGAAGCAGTGATCTATGATCAGAAAAAGTCTTGGATTAGTTTACTTCTAAAATTCAATTGTCCAAAGTCACAGCACTATGAACTGTTTATAATTATTTTTGAGAAGTATGTGGGAATAGGAAACAAGAATTTTTCATGGACTTTACCTAATAGTTTGGACCTAGGCTAAGGGCCTTATAACAAAAGTAGTCTGTGCCATGGTACCTTTTTGTTTGGTGTCAGTTACAGGATGCACTTGGTGTATGCAAGCTTACAACCAGGGAGAATTCAGCACCATTACTGAAGGAATTGTTGAGAGGGACTAATGCAGCTGACTTTTCTAACAATTATTTCAGGCAACATAACTTTTGGTCTCTGGCACCTGGCTTTGCGCTTCATGAGAGCAGTCAGTGGATGCCAGGCCTACTCAATGAATCCTGTTTCAGCATACATGTGTGCAGCCCTTTCCTATCCCTGTGCGGTTTGGTTGCTGTCACAGCCAAGCGCTGCTGGCCAGGATGGTATTGGCAGCCCTGGCCTCCCTCATTTGTATCAGAGAGCCGGTGACTGGGCTTTTTTGACTGCCTGTCTTTGGTTTGCAGGTTGTGCATCAGGCCAGGATGTCTGTTATCTCTGTTACCAGCTGGCGTCTTCTCTCTGTCTGGTGAAGAGCAGGTTCTCACTACCCCTGCTGATGGCTGTGATGTGGTACCCCTGGGACTGACCCTAGTGCAGATCTTAATTTCTGGCATCTCTGGGAGGGACTTGGTGGCTGCAGCAGCTGTGGCAAGCAGCCAGTTCTGCTGAGGACTGCCACAACTAAAAAGACCATGTATAAACATCATAAAAAGAATCTGAAGGTTGCAATTTTGGCAACCCTGGCTTTTGAGTAGTATGAGATTATTTAGTGTTAACCACGATTTAATTCTTAGCTATCTTGGAACTTGCAGTGTAGTACAATGGCTTGAGCCAGCCTGAAGTGCAAGGACACTGCACAATTAACGATAGCAAATATGCACATACTTTGCATTAATATGTGTTCAGGATCAATGATTATATACATTTGTCTAATTATCATAATTACAATCGAGTTATTTCTCCACATCTGAACAACTGGTACTTTTTGGCTGAGGTATTGAAAACGAAAGTGCCCAGTCATCATCACCTTTACAATGTATTAATTGCATATACTTCTGTCTTGTTCTGTGCCTGGCTTTCATGTGCCCATCCACATATATTTATTTTGTGAAAAGTGTGTAATATTAGATATAGATTTTATAGGCTGTTTTCTTATAAGGAGATCACGGTATTTATGTAACCTAAGAGCAACAAAAAGCAAAGGATGGAGGCAGTGTGCACATCAGCCTGAACATGGAGCTTGCTGAAGCTGTATTTGCTAAGCAGGTGAAGAGCCCTGGGGGCAGGAGGATCTGCTGGTAGCCAAGCACAGCACTGAGTTTGTGAGAAAGCGAGCACTGGACCAGACTAATATCTTACAGGACAAACCTGTTAACCCAGACAATTATTTTTACTCTGACAAAAACTTTACTTGGTGTTTACTTATTCTGTTCCTTTCTCAGAACCTTTCTCTCTTTACAAGTAAACATGAACTACACAGGTCTATAATTTAGATAGATGCACCCATCTTTAACTCTCCTTAAATGTTACTTTTCTGTCTGTTACATTTATTAAGCACTTGACCTCGTTAATGCTGACAGAGACTTCAGCTACCTGAGTGCATGCCAGTACCAACAAGATACTGATTATGACCTTTCCTGGGATTTGAGTGAGCCCTAAATCACAGATCATAAAGGCATGTACGTATTGTCAATGTCTGGGATTATGTGTCTGGGTGTTTGATTACAATGCTGACTGTCCCCAGCATATTCTATGGTCTAGTACTGGAAAGCTCAGCATAATGAATAAGACAGTTGCAAAATTCTGCAATCAAATATGAATTATACGTTTAATTTCATGTTTCATTATGACTGTCTTCAATTTAATTCTCTAAGGCTGTAGAACTTACCTTATGAAAGTTTCTGTGATGAAATATCAATAATCTGCAGTACCCAGAATAGATATTTGAATATAGACTTTAATTTAGTGATAGGAGAAGTATCTTGATTGTAGTAGAGCAGTGAGTTTCACATGGTTTTGAGTGACACTTTGTATAAAGTATTTCACAGCTTTCTGAATAACTTCTTGACAAAACTGTCAAGAAACCTACAGAGAGTTTGTCTCATTTCAAACTTCTAAAATGTCTCTTGGATATAGATGTCTACACGTATGGAACCAAAGAAGCCTCCTCTCTCTCTGTAGTAAATAAAAAGGTTAAACACTGGCATGCCACTCATTTAAAAATGACTCTATTAAGGTACTTTTGACATATTGTGTGTAAATAACTTGGGACTATGTACTATCTTCCCTTGTTCAGGAACACATTTGAAAATGTGCTGATGGCAGGTGTAACAGACCACTACTTAGAAAGTGCTGCTCGTACATTTTGTGTTGTCTACTTCTCCATTTCAAAGTAAATGCACTGTTTCTCCTCTGCCTTCCTCAGACCTTATTTCGCTGATCATAGTTGAAAAATGGAGTCCAATAACCTGAAATTACATTAAAGGGCAGTATCTGTTGCTCTGAAGTGGCAGTAATTGTACCTTGTATTCAAGATTTATGGCAGGGCAAACTTGCTCATCAACTTTGATTTCAGGGGACTATTTAAATCTTTAGCATGAATGTCTATAATCCAGAAACATTTTTGCTTTAAATTACCTGCAATGCCTCATGCCAGCTGAGCAATTCCACCCTGCTGTGAGGATAAACATGTTACATCTGCATTCAGTGCAGTATTTAAAGGTATCGTAGATAGTTCTGTATGGAAATAACAGTGTTCATATAAAAGTGTTAAAAATGAGTCCCTGTGTGTTATTCTTGTGCTCACCTCTGAGCTATTTTTCTTCTGCTGTCCAATTAATCTACTAGAAAATGATAGGTTTACAAACATGCCTCGTGTTAGAATTATGATTCCTAAAGTCTCCAGCTTAGATTTGTGAGCTGTTATGCTAGGAGAAGCCAGTATTGCCGAAAACCCCATCTCCAAGGGAGTGAAATACACAAGTCACACAAAAGCAGAAAGGAAGAAATATTATTATTCTAATCTCAGTATTAAGTAGATAAAGAACCAATCCAATGTAACTGAATGACTTGCCCCAATGTTATCCAAATTTTTTTTTGTAGTAAAGCCAATGAGATGATTTTGATTTCCCTAGTGCTTAACCCCACCCTTCCTTCACAATACCCTTTATTTTAAAACAATCCCTAAATCCTGTTCATATCAAGTGAAAGCAAAAGAAATTTTTGCATCTCAACGCAGACATAGTATTAATTTGCAAAGAATGTCCAAAGCATCTACAGTATAAATCCAGCAATATCAAATAATTTATTGATGTGTTCCTTGTCACCAGGGTCTTTTTATACAGAGTTTTTTGTGAGGTATTTTTCTTTCTTCTTTTAACTATATGTAGAATGATAACTATATGTTAAAGTGTTCAATCTGCTTGCTCATTATTGGCAAGAGAAACAAATTTTGAACCTTCTTCTGGCACACCTCCATCCCTAAATCTGCTGCACATAGCTGTTCTAACGTTTCCTTCTTTCTCTGGAGTAGGCACAATCACTCTTTGTCCTCTACAGAGCAGATCAGTGCACAGGGAAATCTCATCTCAGCCCCAGTACAACTTGACTCCTGTGGTGTTTCAGTACTGAATTCTGGCCATCTGTGTCTTACTGCTTCAGCAAGTTTCCTCTTAGTATTGTCATTAAGCATTTTCTGCACGCAGCCTTTGCACTTGGAAATGAGCAATGTTGTGTTAATCTAATTCTAGTGCATCATCTAGACTGTGTAAATTTGTAGGGACACATTATTTGGACCAGAATACATATTTCTTTTCCATTAAATACATATTTACCCCCTTGCCACTAGTCTTCCAATCACTTTCTGTTCAGGTATTTGTCCTATTGCAGACTGCTAGTTACTTTACTCGGAGGAGAAACCCTGGCTTCCTCAGAAATATAGTGCCTCTTTATTATTGAAAATTATTAATCAGACCATGTCCATTGTAAGACATGATACAAACACATTTATGCAAGAGGAAGGGATCACAAAGCAGTTTAATTTTTGGTGATGTTCAGCTTGGATCCCTGTCACCTGCTGAATATTATGTACATATTCTCCAGTGGTGCAAGAATATAAATGTGCTTTTGAAGAGGTAAGCAAGCTTCTTTTACAGTGACTTTTCTATTGCCATTCAGCAAAGGTGTGTTAGTTGTCTCATTAGAGATCTTAAAAAACCCCCACCAAACCTCACAAAAACAACCGACACAAAACAAAATAAAAAACAATAATGCATTTTCTATTAAAAAATGAAAAGCAAGATTTCCTCTTTGTAATTAATAGTGAAGTAACAACCAGATGTCTCAGTTAGTGATGGGATACTTATTTCATTAGCTATTCTTCACAGCAAACAGATGGTTCCTGCCACAAAACACTAAACATCTAAATACATGATGCAAAATGAGCAGATATGGCAGTCAGGAAATGCAAAGAAACTATACAAGAGGCACCGAGTGCACAACTTAGGTGGCTTGTACGCACAAACCAATGTATGCCTTGATTACCCCCTTAGCTACAGTAAAAGATGGGGGAAGATGGAAGTGGACAGTTCAGTAAAGTAAATCGACAGCTTCTATATAGACTGAAGTGTCACCTGGCTCAGCTTGACACGTGCAGCTGAGAGCAGAGGGCTTTTGGGCATAGGCCTTCTACATTTCCAGTGCTACAGGGTCCTGGAAATTGCTGCAAGTGCAGAGTACTTCCTGCTTCTGGAAAGCCAGTGGTCTGTCTTCTCTTAATTACACGTTTTCATCTGTTTATTGAATTTGAGTTCAATAGAGGGGCCTTAACTATTCCAGAACCATAAACTCATCTCTTTTTGAGCTTGTGAAGCCTGCTCCAAGAAAAGACAGACACGCTAGTGAATGTGTTGATGCATTTCTTTTCTCTTGGCTCTGGAGCACCCTTGATTTTGCAAAATGACTGTTTTGCAGAAAGACCATGAGGGGGTCCACTGCAGACTCTTAACTGCTGTAAGGACAAGTGGTGTCATCTTAGTGATGATGAGGATAATTGCTGTCATACAGCCCTGCCGCCACATGGCTGTTCCCAGCAGCTGGCTGGGCTGGCAGCTGTAGTTTTGTATCTTTTCATCAACAGTACAGCTCCAGAAGCTTATTTTGTGGTTACTTAAGAAACAAGTTTTGTTCAGATTCACTGCCTTCGCTTGTCTTACTGACAGTTTTCCACTGCTCAGTTGCATGATTAGGTTGGTAGGCTCCACACTTTTTAGTAATTTGTGGGCTTGAGTTAATTTAAGTTAAACGTTCAATGGGTTTTTTTGACTGAACATGATGTATGGATGCTGGTTATTTTCTGTTACTCTTTTCATAGTTGGTAGTGACAGAGACCCCTGTGGTAGGGAGCAAGCAATTCTTAGCCTTACTTAATAGTTGTCTCATGTATCTGCATCATGTAATAGGCTACACAACCCTACTGAGTAGAAATAACTTGCTCAACAGAAATAAAGGGAAAGAAATTGCATCATGAGAAGGTGGTTCATAATGACCTGCATGAGATTTGCACAAAAGTGATTTAATCTGATCTATACTGACCCTATTTAAAAAGAAAAAGTCCTCTCAGATGAGTGGAAGAATTCCTCCTGATCCCACTAGGTGTTGGATGTGGGCATTCGTGGACCATTCCCCAAACTTGTTCAGAAAGTTGTAACTTGAGTATTCTGCGAATGACCCAGAATAGGAATTGAATCTCATTTTTTTATTATATTTCATGTCATATGAATTTGTGTATTCCCCCCCCCCGCCCCCCCCCGAGGATGAATGTAACTGTCAGAAGAACTAAATTGGGCATAATGGGTGCTCCACAGCAGCTGAAAGTCCTTGGGTGAAGGACTCCAACTGCTGGCTTGTGCTGTGGTCTGGCACCTGTGAGCCAAGTGTGGTGAGAGCCTTGGATAATGAGAGAGGTTGATGAATGTAGGATAGTTTAGTTTGAGAAAGATTTTTTTTTTTTTTTCCTTTCCTCCTCATAACAGCACAGCAATTTGGAAAATATACAAATACATTTTAAATGTTCAGCTCAGGTTGTCAAATTTATTATTCTTTTAGGTTATTGCAGATTGTAAATTCTTTTTAATCTTTTAATGTTCTGGACATTTGTTTATCAATTCCTTAACTTTAGGAACATCTGTATTTTGTTTTCCCTAGTGTTATTAAGGTTGTCTCACATGCATCAGAATCACTTTCTGAATATCATTATGTGCAGCAGTGCTACCAGATTAGTGATGATTATGCTTATGAACTACCCATACATTTACTTCTCTGTTTTATGCCAGTCTGTAAGCTGGCTGAGTGGATCTGATTTGCAGCATTGCTGTTTTCTGCAATATGCAGATGATTAAGACATATAATTAACTAATGATCTATACAGCAATTCAACAAATTCTTTTGCTCTGATTGCCTACTCCCCACAAAAACCTTTCTGTAGCTTCACAGAAATTTCCGCTCCTGGCTCCTTCAAACCTCAGCTATGAAACATCTTTTAATTTATAAAGGAAATTAATATTCCTCTTTATAGTGGCGGAGGTGGCTGTGCAAACCTCACAGCTTAGCATAGAGCATGAGGGGAAATAAAAACCCTAACAGTCACTAGGTAAAAGAAGAGTTTTTTACAGCTATCCTTTAACTGCAGCCAGCAGAGGTGTCAGCCAGCTATCGTCTGCAAAAGGTAAAGTTATAAACACAGCTTCTGAGGGCAGTGTGACCTGGCGTTTCTGAAGTAACCATAAATGTAACATCTCCTTTAAGTGACAACCTGAAACAATAATAGCGTTTAGGGAAACAATGGCCTGTTAAGAGCAAGTGATGCTGGAACATGAGGAGCGTTGGCCGTCCTTGACTTTCCGACAGCCCGGGAGCCGGTGAGGAAGCACAGATG
Organism: Buteo buteo; assembly: GCF_964188355.1. Lineage (NCBI taxonomy): Eukaryota > Metazoa > Chordata > Aves > Accipitriformes > Accipitridae > Buteo > Buteo buteo. The sequence goes on along the minus strand of NC_134171.1, from coordinate 44,486,110 downwards.
GAGCCAGTCTGCGTAGGCCTCTTCACACTCACTTTTTTTTTTTTTTTTTCAAACAGCAGGAAAATATTGAAGAGTGCCAAAGTCTGAATGAGTCACTCTGCATACAATAGGAAAAATCATAGAGCACTGAAGACCACCTTAGATGTGAGTTCAAAAGAAAAATGTGTATACACATCTTGCATGTATTGCTGATCTTCTTCCTTTAAATCCCCACTATGAATTTTCCAGGAAAACATGTGACAAACAACAAAGAGAAAGTTCTGTGATTTATATTGTATTCTAGAATGGTAGAAGAAAATGTTGGAAAATAATCAGGGCGATGTTTAAAAAAAAATATGGGGGTACATCTCAGAAAAATTGATTTAGAGCCCTACCAATCTCCTATTTAAATCAGTGGCAAACCTCCAACTGGCTTGAGAGAGAGAAGGATCCAGCATGGAGAAAACAGACTGTGAACACATTTTTTAGCTTAGTCCGTCCGTCCCCCCCCCCCCGCTTTTAAATGGCTGAAAATGTAAACGACATTTAATGCAACTGGTTCTCACAGGTAATATGGAAAGCATGCAGTGGTGTTGCAACTAAATATTTCTGTTTTGACAATACCAGAAGCTGCAATAATCCCCCAAAGAAAAGTATAATTACTATGAAGGGTGGGTTTCAGCCACTAGAAGTAAACAAGAAAGCTCATATCCTGAATTAGAGGAAAGGTTTGGAAGAAAAAATCACTATGGTGGAACAGTATGAAAGGCAAGTAAGAAAACTGAGGTTAAAGCCAAAGACCATCTGCAAGAATGGCAAACAAAGACCTGAATATCAGATTTCTTAGGGCCAATGAAACCTTTGACATCAAAGGAGATGTGCTGATTGATTTAAGTGGCTTTGAATTAGGGCTTTTAATTGGATTGAAATTATTATGCCAGAACATATATAGCAGCGAAGGTCTAAAACTAGATTTTTGCAAGCTGGTGGCCTAGTATGTGTGAGGGAGTCATGGTGGAATCAACAACTCAGGAGATGGTTGTATTTATTCTGCAAGTTGAATCATATTTTATATTTTGGTCTCCAGACTGTTTTGTTACATCTTCGTACTCCCTCAGCATTGACTGAAAAGATATTCATGGTTCATAACAGTTGGGCAAAAATTGAATTCCATCTGTTTCTTCCATAATAAGTAACTGGAATGAAGGTCTTAACAGAGGACTCCTCCTTGCTAAATACCACATCAATGCTATTTGTAGTTTTATGTCTGAAACTCTTGCTTAATGTATTTGTACAAAGAAAAACTGCTTTCCTATGCAGAAGTCCATATGATCAGACAGCAGTGCCAGCTGATCATCCAGTCTGGTAAAAAAACCCACAGCCACTTCTGATGTGTAACAGCTCATGTTTTTTTGATGTGTACATCAAGATAATTTTAGTAGGATATGAGTTTTCTGTGGAAAATTGAATGAATGAGAATTCCAGGTCTCTCTAACAAGCACTATAATTGTGACAAATTCTTCCAGAAATATGTGTAGGTTTAAAATGTTTCCAATTCTTTCATAAATTAGACTCTTTAAGCTTTTTCTATCCAACTTTTTTCTTATTTTGTTTTAAATTGTGCTTACTGCTAATCTGCAAGCCAAGTAAAAATTAATGTTTTATGCAAGGACCTAAATGGTAGAATCTGGATGTCAAAAACCATCTGTCATTAGAAACTCAATCTAGTAAAATAGTCAGTTCTATTATTTGGATCTAGAAAGAAAGGTAATACAGAAAATAAACCCGGAGAAACTATACTCATAGACATCAAATACCCACAGCTCTTGTGACTCTTGGGGCTAGGGAGGAAGTAGATCTGGGGAGTATCAGAGCAAAGACAAAGGAAATTGGTAGTGAGTATTGTATTAAAATAGTTTTGTATGTCTGATATAACTGAGGAGAATGTGAGCTGAATCTTAAATGTTATTGCATTTCAGCCACCTCACCCCAGCTTACTCTCTTATGTTACGAAGCTTATTTCCTAAGTTATGTAGAAATTGGCATAAATTCACTGACAGTTTGTTCTAAGTGATACTAGAAAGGGATGAACAGTCCATAGGTATCTGAAAGTAAGCATTGGCAGCCCCTGTTGACACAGAACTCAGCAGTGCAGTTCTTATATCCCAGTCGTTCCCTAATCATTGCCAGAGATACGTAGCTATCTCTAGAGCAAATATTAACTCTGCTGCTAGATGAGATGTTTGTCATTAGAATAGATAAAACAGAAATTTGAGCTGAATATAGTTGTTCCTGACTAAAGGAACTAAAAGGTGGAGTCCAAGAGCTCTGGAATATGCTAGTTTTTCTCTTTTCCTGAGAAAATAATGGTTTGGAAACTATCACGTATTAATCGTTTTCATTATATTTCCTTTCTATGTGCCTCTAACATGTCCTCTCTGTCCAGTTTATGACTTCACATATAATTATAATCTAAAGGTGCAGGTCACCACGTTCAAAATGTTACACCCGTTTCTGGCAACATCCTCATAAATAGCCTGGAGCATATGCTTCCTGTATCGTCCCCTTCTCTTAGGCACAAAGGCTGTTATTGCTGATAACAAATCAGCTTCTCTGTGACTCATGGGAATAAAGAGCCAATACAATCTTAAACGTTTCTGTCTCACCCACAGCCTTACCACTTGATACTGTGTCCTTACTCAGGGCTTCCTAGAATGGCGTGGTCATCACCTCCTGATGCTCTTTGGCATGAGTGAAGTCTAAAATGCCCTTGGGTAAAATGACTTTGCTTTTTGGAACAGAATTTTATTTCCTACATCAGTAGTTTTCACTGATTCCATGGAAACTACTTTCAGGACCTCATCTATTTTCTACTTGAATTTATGGGCGATTTGCCTTTCAGCATTGGAAATATTTTTCCAATCAAATGTTGTTTCTCTGTGAGTGTGTATTTAAAAAAAATAATAATCTTTTAACAAACTAACTCCTAGTCGTCAGAGAGGTGATAAAAAATAGGCTATTTTCAAGAGCTGGTTCTTCTGCCACAGCCTGCTCCTCAGATAAAGTGCTCTGGAGATCAAAAATAGTGAAGGAAAATGCTGTATTTAGACCATTTGAAGCTCGTGGAACATGAAGGGCTCATTGGCTGAGCTAGTAAATGTTTCTTCAGAGAGATTTCATCTATGTCAGTTCTGCACAGTGTGTTTTGTGGATCCTTCACAGCAGGAACTGGGTATTACAATGAAGATTTCTTTTGATTTTTGGCAGAATCTCACAGATTCAGTGCAACCCTTTAAAGCTGTCTTTGTTACAACTTAATGATGCAAAGCAAATTACTTTTTAGCCTAAAGCATATTGCAGGTCTGTTTTTCACCTAGAAAGCAATATTGTTTAAACCTATGACCTCCCCCTGCAAAAAAAAAGAAAAATAAAAAAAACCAGCTGTGGGTCTGATCTTGAAAAGATACAAAATAATAATAATAAAATCCTAACAAAAGTAGCATCAGAACATTATTTTAATACTGTACTTAAAAACATCCTATGAGCTCCTTCCCCTTTAGATTCAACCCAAATATCTAGTTTGAGAACCTAGGCTATTGTTAATTGCTCCTTTCAAGCAGAACTGGTATAATACCCTTGCATTCCTCAATCCATTTAACTGAATGATCAGCCTTACCTTCTGAAATCCAAGGATCATTTCATAGCATGTTGCCACAATGGTTTCCATTTACAACTCAATAAATATATATACATATATATGTATTTTAATGCAAAGCAGGCTGAGAAACATAACTTCAGTGAAGGCAGTGTTTGAGAGGTCTGTGACTAGCAGCGCTGGAATTACTTATAGTCCACATAATCTCTTGTGTTTTGGTAGCTGGTTTCTCTGGGTTTGTCTCTCATTCTCACAAGCATGTCTGTGTAGCTGTCTGCCGGCCGTGGATTTGTTAATACATGTATTGCAAACTCCAGCTGAAACTGGTGGAATCTGAAGTTACGTAGCTTTTACACCAAAAATGTCAGGTCATCAGTAAATATGTTGTAGCTATGAAAATATCAGTTCCTGAGAGGCAAAGTCACTACTCTTTGCTTCAGATTTTTCTTTCCATATATGTTGGACTTGATTTTATTTAAAAATGTCAGTGGAATGAAAAAAAAAACAAAACCAAAAATCCCAAACAGCCCAGGAACCTCAACAGTGAAGCCAAGCAAGTTGTTCAAAATTACAGATTTTTGACTCTTCTGCAAGTAGAAGCATTTGTCCATAAGGAATGAAAACTGGCAAATATAAGCCCCATTTAGATTCAATTTATCACATTCTCAATGCTTTACTGATTAATTAAAAGATCTCACCATGTCCAATGGCACAATAAATTTAGCACATCTAGGAATGACTTTCTGAGCAGGATATACTAACGTCAGGGTTATTTTCTACCTTTCTGTGATAGTGATCCTACTTGCTGCATTATTTTTAGAAAGTTGTCTGTTGATAAAAAGCTCGGTAAGGATGACCTTTGAAGAAGCCAGGATGATACTTTTCCCCTCACACAACAGACTCTGCCTCCCCCCTCAATCCCCCCTCAAAGCAGATGTTCCTGCCTCTTGGTATTAAAGGGTGCTACTTCACAAATAGAAGTCAGTATCCGACTTGATACTGCCATTTTCAGTTTCCTAGGGATTATAGGAAACATCACATGTATTTATGTGTAGTATATTTTTCCATTGTCTGCTTTGTCCCACATCCCACAGATTTTTCTTCTCTTCTGACAGGAAAGCTGATTTCCACACGCTGGTGCTTCTGGGGCAGGCAATAATATAGCCTGGAATCCCCTCCCTCCACTCAATTTAACAGTAAGCTTTAAAGAAACCAAAGTAACCAGCAGGCTTTCTGCAGTGCATTAGTGAGTCGATTTCTTTATGTATTTTTCAATGTCCATTTAAATATCCTCTCTCCTTACCTCCAGTGGGAGGCATTTGAAGTCCTACCTCAGCAGTTATGGAGGTGTATCCAGTGGAGCAATGCAATGTTTTTCTTCCCACTGCACAGAAAGGAAGAATTAAACTCTAGATGTCGGGTTGTCAATGGGTTCCTAGTTCGCCAGGCTCTCAGATCGTCAAGGTGAAATGGGCAGGAGGCATTGGCAAAGCCCAAAGATACACTGTAAGTCACGGTAGGAGGAATCTGGTGTGCTGCTGCTGGGATGAAACAGGCTCTGTGGAGCAGTGTTGCAGCTTCACAGTAGCTTAGGAGAATGGATAGGAGGTTTACTTGGCAATTACCATTCAGTCTGATCCTGGAAGGATCTAACTGTGAGTTTGTCCAAGCTTTCCACAAGATGTCTCAGCATTCAGCACCTCAAAGTGTGAGGGCCAGAAATGGGAAGAAAAGGGAAATGGTTGCTCATGATGACTGCCAAATTTCTGTATTTGTACAAATCTGGCACTTTATAAATAGCATGCTATGTCCTCGTAACAGTTTAATAAACTATAAACATTCGTTACAATGTTTTCTAATCTAAATGTGAAGATTAGTTGTTGTTGGGTTTTGTTTGTTTGTTTTTTAAATGGGACAGGCATTAATTTATTAAAATCTTGGTGGAAGTAGAGAACTATTTCCCTGCTTACCTCCCCTGGGAAACTGGCCCATCAATTTTTAGCTCCTATAAAAGGGGATAGAAGAGAGTTCCCAAGGCCTAGACTTGGAAAGCAGATTGTGGAGGTCCATCTCATCCTACTTAATGCAGTTCAGATGTAGGAGGCTCCACCTACTCTAAAAGATGGTTAGCTTCTAGTGATTTTCCATAACTAGCATAATTAAATCATTTTTAATGCTGTACAGTGTCTGTCTGCAGTGAAATAGTTCTCATGAAGGAACTGACACAGACTGTATATCACAGCATATATGCGTGCAGGAGAAATTTGTTTCTATCATCCTATCTTGACCTCCCTCCTCCAGAATTAAATTTTCAGACACACCCAAGTTTACACTGATCCTTAAAAAACAAGGAGTTATGTTTAAAGGAATACAGAAAAGTCATTCTATTTTTGTCCAACTCTTTGACACAGACTATGGGGGTAATAAGCTTTGAGGAACCGTGGTGTGAGTAATTCCAGTAAGATTTGTAATCACAGGCTGTGTATCCTGTTAGTTAATTTGGAGTACAGAAACAAAGTTCCATCAAAAGTTTGTAGCAGCAAAATGATTTGTCTCCCTTAGGCACCCAACTGAATGCTCAAGGGAATCCGAAATTGGAGAATTAGAGTAGAAAGTGCATGTGGCAGCCCTGAAGCATTGTTTGCCTCAGTATGCTTACCACACAAAGTCACCACAGTTTTTATTACCATAAATTGATTGTGAAATGTGTAGAGTTTTGAGATTTCTTCACAACGTTTCAAATACGCTGGTAGAAGGGGTTTTCACATGATTTTAATGCAATTTGATCTCCATCTCAACTGGATCTAATGATGTGTCATATTATCCTTTTTGTTTGATCAAACATGTCCTTTCAAAGTAAATCTTTTTGTGATCCTCTCCTTTCACCGCATTTTGGTTTGTACTTGGGAGTGCATGAGTTAGACTGCATTGCTTGTCCAGTGTAAGCACCCTGAAACCCATACAGCACCAATGGCAGGTCCTCTGTACTACTTGCCAATGTATAGTTATCCTGTATGTACACTGAATCACGTATTCGCGTAACTGAGCATATACCCTGGAGCAGTTTTCTATTCTCCGTAATTACTTGGGGTTTAGTCTGTCAGGCTGGTGCACATCTCCTAATTCACTTAAAGCATCTTCCTTTTCGCAAGCATGGAAGAATGAGACGTCAAACTTTGAGCAAGCCAGCACTGTGCAGCACACAGCGCACTCTTCCCGAACCACGCTGGGACTCTGTGTTCAAGTGGCATGGCAACTGCTGCTATGGAAACTGCTTCCACGATGACCGGTGTCCTAACTCCCCTATTTTATCAGCAAGCTATTGCACTTTCAGAATATCCAATCATACATTTGCCTTAACGAGTAGGACGACGCAAGAAAGTCACTAATTCAACTTTGGTTAGTAAATGTGACTGGTTTGTTTTTTTTTTTTTTCAGAGTGTACATTAAAATAATTTCACTGTTTCTTTCTTAGTTTATCTCCATTATGTTCAGTTTTGCCAATAGTTTCCCAAGTACTGAGTATGTTAACATCTGTCTGAAAAGCTGCTGGTGATAACCCTGAAGATTCTTTTTTTTTTTTTTCCTCCTTGAGTCCTCAGTATTGAATCTGAACAGTGAAGCTGGTACAGATGGAAAATAGAGAAGGGGAAATGTGAATATGTAAGAACCTGGAAAATGAGCATTGCCAAAGTCCCCTGCACAATGCCAAATGGAGAAGCTTGGTAGTAATTAGCGACCATCCCACCTCATGGAGCTGAGGACTGAGAGTGTCCTTTTAATATTTTCTCCTCTGCGATACCCCTGCTCATATCACTTTGAGGTATCCTGAGAAATCATTGCATAATTCAGGACCAGGGGAACTAACTGAGCGACCAGTCACTTCACTGGCTTGCTGCGTGACCTTGTATTGTTTCACTTCTGTGTGATGTTATTCTTTCCTCTCTAAATTCTGTTTAAAAATAATTTTTTCATAAATGATTCCTGAAGTGTAATTAACATTTGCAAAGGATTTTGTTTCACACAAAAAAGCAATGTAACAGCATCATGACATGACAATTACTACTTGGCTTTATACATTTATTATTTGTCTGCAAATAGCTTTTTGGCTCAACCAAAAGGAGTGCTGGATGCAAAAATTCAGTGTCAGCAACTTCATATCCTCCCTATTGCCTTACTCACTTCTTTCTTGAAAAATCTCACTTGTGTTCTTAATTTTACTGGATGCTTGCTGATCAGTTTTCTCATCACAGCAGACAAATTGTGTTCTGCAGACAACACTTTCATACTTGTTGGTGGCAGGGATGGAACCATGTTGTTTTATCAGATTAGCAAATGTGATCTGGGAGAACTTCAGTTTATCTTAATAATCTCCATTTTCCAATTATTATTTTATGTTTCCTTAACTGATCTTTTAAAGAGCTGCCTTTCCACATGCTTTGGATTCTGCCTTGTTTATTTACCAGGATAAGTAAAACTAACATAAAAAGAATCTGGCATAAGAGTCTTCTCTGCTTGGTGCTGCGGTATCAGGGAGTGAGGACGGTACAGTGCCACCGTCAGAGAGGGTGCTGTATCCCATTGTCTCTGCACTATAGAGATGCTCTGCAAAAGTCACTGGATGATCTTCAAAATACCACAGCAATGTCATTAAAGATTTGCCAAGTACGATGATTGGGGGACTGTACAAAACACTATTTCAGGACTACTGGAAATTTCCATGAAACACAGGGAGATGTGAAAAAAAACCCAAAACCTGAAAAACATTGCAGGTTATAAGCGAAATGTTTTAGTAAAGATTTGTGGATGTATAGGGATCACAGAACTTTGAGAGAAGCTTTCCACAGAAAGAGAATAAGATGATGCTACAACATCTGATGCCTCAAATATATAAAAGAGTCAGGGTTTTCTATGCATAATTATTTATACATGCATATGTCAACTTTCTATTGCATATCATGTGTTAAGTGTAAACTGGACATCCTCCTTCATTCCAGATAAGGATTCCCTATACTTTATATATGGCTGCAGCAAAGAAAAAATTAAGAATAAACATAGGGCTTGGTTCTCCAGTAGAAAAAGGCTTTGTAAACCAATAGTAGTCATTTGCTTAATGAGAAGCTAAGCAGAATATTTCTGCCAGCCCTGCTGGTGTAAGGGATTCAGAAGCAGTGTGTGGCCAAGGAACATAAGGAAGAGTGACCTTGGTATCCTTAAATCTGTTTTTCTGTTTCTTCTCTCTTTTGGTGAAGCTGTGCTAACTTGGAGAATTTGTCTTATTGTGATCCAAATGAGAAATAATATACTAGCCAAAGCTGCAAAACAAAAATTAAGTACCTTTGAAGTTGTTAAAATTATTTTAAAATACAGTTTTGAACATTTTTCTTAGTAGTTTTATCCTAAAGAATAAATGGTGAGTATGGTTACATTTTAAAAGCCACTTTAAATCCAGATTTGATAACACTTTTTTTGTTCTACTTGCTCTCATCTGTCTTTTTCTTTTTTCTTTTTTGTTATGCTGATGTTTTTTTTCTGCTGTAATAATGTGACGGAGGCTGTTTCTGTTGTCTGTTGCCTATATGTCTTTTTATAGAATTTACTACTTGGTCAAGCCTTGTTTTCTTTTTGATTCTTTCTCCTGTCAGTTTTAGCTCTTTCCCCCCTCCTATTCTTCTTTTTCTTCTTATATCTTATATATTTATCCCTCTTTTCCAATAGTAATTTTTTTCCATCTTACCTGGGAACTCCTAAAATATAACTATTATTGTTTTACCTTTTAACCTCTATTTTAAAATAATTTTTTAATGTTATGTGTAGCTATGTAGAATATATAGAATTATGCCCATATATCTAATTCTGATTTAAGTGAAAAATTAAATAATTTCTTTTTTTTATGTGATCTAACAGGATCAAATTAATTGACATGATCTCACAGGGTCAAGCAGAGAGTTTGCTAGTACTTACAGTTTGCCTAGCAGAAAAACTGAACAGATTTTTTTGACATCAGGGACATTGGATATTACTTCAGAAGGGCAGAAAATGATAAAGTTAGTGTCTATCTTTAAAGGGACTGAAAAAGAATTATTATCGATGAGTCAGCTTTGATTCAATGCATGGAAAAATACTGGAACTAAAAATCTAGCCAAGTATTTGTAAGTACTTTAAAAAAGGAGAGCAACAAAAGGAGGTAAGTTGTAGTCAACACAGGCCTGTCAAAAATATATTCAATCTATTTAATTTCCATCAGGACTGGCTAATACCCCTTTTCAGTAGAAAAAAGGTAATAGATATTATTACATCAGTAAAGCCGTGGATATTCTTATAAGCAAAGGAAATGCAGTCTAGATGCAAGATGAATCGTTAGAAGATGAATTCAGACTCAAAGACTACACTCAGCAATTTTCTGTGGTCCACTGTCAACTCTTTTAATTAGCTGCCTGGCTAGTAGCTTAGAGAGAGTGTTCTCTTACTGTCTTTGTAGATGGCATCCTTCTGGGAGAGTCAGCAAGCGCTTTCAAGTAGGAGTTGGACTTTGAGATAAGCATTAGCCCTGGGAGCGTTGTGGTATTGCGTCTTTCACCCAGGGTACAGGAGAGGACCACCATCTTTCCCAAGAGTTCAGTTTAGCTGATACGGATCACAAATGAACCTAGTTTACAGCTAATGTCATACAAAAATCTGTCAGTGGGGAGTGCTGTCAGTGTGACAAGGTATGCAATAGCTTCCACTCAGAGATGTGAGAGCCTTGGAGCTGGTTTGTGGTGTCAGCCTTGGGGCCCCACTCCTTCTGGAGGGACGGGCTTTTGGAGGTGGTCGTTGGGTGAGCAGCCAAAATGATCAGAACCTATGAAACTGGGAAAGGACTGGACTGTATAAACCTTTGTTGAATCTAGAGGAGACAAGAAGAAAGCACGTTAAGTCTTCAAATAAGTAAAATGTTTCTGCTAAAGCTGTCTGCTGTGGATTAAGCAAGAAGCAATGAATTAATGGCAGCAGGAAAGGTTTCTGTTAGATTTTAGCAAAATGTGATGGCTGATTGTAAGGTTAAATAAGTATTGGGATGGATTCTTGCAAAAGGGTTTCATTACTAAGGGCTTTAATGGAGAAATTAGAGAATATCTGTCAGGAATAGCTGACATGCAGTTTGATCCTGCTTGGTGGAGGTAGAGAGCTTAATGAATGACCTTTTTATTTTCCTTCCAGCTTTATGTTTTAAGATTTTATGATCAGAAGAAAAGATTCCAGAGCAAAAAGATAGCTTTATATTTCAGTCCTGCTGCTCACTGAGATTTTGGACATGGAGAGTGTTCTGAAGAGCTGAATTTCACATTTTGAAAATAGGCACATGTGAAGTTTGTTTGACAAGATACAAGAAAATTTAAAGATGGGCCCATGCAACCTTTAGAAGACCTCTATCTCCTTTTCTGTAATATGCTATCAATTAGGGTGATTCTTCCTCTCCGTAATGCCACGGTGTCGTTTGATTTATGGACTGGCTGATGTTTTTCAAAGATTTTCTTTTTTCCCCCTTCATCTATAAAAAGGGCTCTCTTGGAGGCTTTTGATTAACATGGAACAAAGAAACATTATTTCACTTGTGAGAATATTTTTGTGGTACTAGAAATATTCTCAAGGGTGTGAACTTTATGGGGAGTGTTTAGCAGCACAGATTCCACCTATTTTCCCACATTCGCTTTGTAATTTGAAGTTGGAGTTTAAAATTCAAGCATTACCACTCAAAGTTTTCCCTAGTAAAACCCTATTAAAACCATATTTCTGAAACAAAAATTACAGTATGACCAAAACAGTTGGAATGTTCTCACTAAGGCGTATCTGCAATACTTGATAGCTATTGGCATTTTAGATTTATGAAGGGCCAGCTGCAAGAGTTTCACAAAACAGAACTTTTTTTATTATTAACTTTTGATTTGTTTATTATTAATAATTAGCAGAAACATGCATTAGAAAACAAATTGCACAACATGATAAGCTAATGAGTATTTCCACTCTAGTAAATTCCTTGTGCCAAACATTTGATTGTGCATTTGCATAATGACTTCATTTCCTCATAAGTGGTCAGAAAAATGCCCCCCCCAAGTACAAAATTATTTCTTGCTTTGATTTTTTTTTAAGTTTATAAGATTAATAAACATCATGAAACTGACTTTAAGCATATATCAGAAATTAGTTTTGTTGGTTGCTAGTAATCCGCTGTCAGAAAGCCATCAACTCATCCATGTGATCTTTAACTTTGAAAAATACATTCTTTTCTTTTTTTCAGATATGTGTAGCTAATTGTTATTTAATTGTTTACAGGACTACCAGGAGAACTACTGAAATTTGTTCAGTTGTTCAAGAGAGCTTGCCAGCTCATGCACCAATATTGACATTCATCCAGTTTCCCACCATAGGGAGTTTCTTTTCTATTTCTCATTGGTATTTAGTTCTACCAAATATCTACCCAATGCCTCATTGGGATTTATCTAAAAATTTAGCAATATTTTAATAAATCATTGCTTCACTTATTTTTTTTAATACATCTTTGATTAGGATGAAAAGTTGGAGCATTTTATAACATGCTTGTAAGAACCTATTTCTGTACATGGGAATACATTATTATTGGCAGTGTGATGAAACAAACAGTTTATTAAATATGTGTAAGTCCATTTGCTTTAGGGAAGAACCATTTGGAAGACCAAAGTACTCACAGGTTTCTGGTTTTTGCAATGCCACTGGCTGATCTTGACATAGTTTCTATAATCAGATTTATCTAAGTGTTCCTTTTTTTATTGAGGGAGATGTATCTGATCCAGTGCAATTCTATCAAAGTACCAGCGGTGCAAATCACACTTTATTGAATGTATAAAATGGATTCCATTGATTGACTGTAGTTTAAATTCTGAGGCAATATATGAAAAAGTCCTCAGCATGTTTACATACTAGAAGTAATAATAGAACTGGATAATATTTTCAAAATATCTTGTTTATTAGAGCATGCTGTTTAAGATTGTGATACCAAAGTATAACACTATCAATGCATATTTTATCACATGGATATGAACTATCAGTAAGATTTTAAATTTAGTAATTAATAAAAATTGCTGTAGATTTGTAGTGGGATTTAAACCAGTACTATTTTCTGCAGCAAGTTTATCCCAAAGAATAGTCCTGTTTCCTAGCCATTGCTGTTCAATGACATGCGCTCTCATTCTTTTGTTGCACTTGAAGATTAACTTTAGATTAAAGGTAGGAACCATGGTGAAACTGTTTATATCAATGACACAGCTCCCTTTGATGTCAATAAACCCATGCTCCATTATCCTTATATTTGTGTTTCAGGTCCCATGTGCATATATGACATGGTAGAGGTTGTAATCTCACATAGGTCTGTGTTTGTTAATTGTGCAAATGTAAGCTTACAGTATAAAACAGGTGCTTAACAAATACCTGTTTGAAAACAGTAAATTAGAACTATAGTCCTACAGGACCATCTTTTCAAAACTGGTAATCTAATTTGGCTTTCTGCATTTGAACCTGCAAGCAACATCAGTAAAAAAGTGAATAGGTGCTTATTCTGAGTCTTGTTCAAAACCATTTCAGTGAATGACATGCACCTATTAAGATCAGTGGGCTTTGGCTCACATCCCGTCTCATGCCTGTGGGGGTTGAGATATGTAAAATAGATGAATACATAGGTTTAATGGGCAATCAGGTCAGAAGAATGTCACCCGGCATGGTTACTATCCAGCTACGACTTTCTCACTTATGAGGTCTTTATGTCTCTCAAACCCTTAAGGAAGTGGCATGAAAGATGCAGAGCTTTCCTTTCTGACTGTTCCAGCAAAATGCTTAAATTTGGTAAAGCTGCACAATATTGTCTGACAGTTCTGAAGCTCATCTAAAAGTCTATGTATGAATTTATTGTTTTGCATGGCAGCAGTCAAGGCCATTTACTGTAAAATGGACAGAAAAGTTAAATATGACTTAGAAAGCTGACTCTTCAAGAAAGCAGGTATAGAGGTAAATTCAACTCTATAGGATATATTTAGTAAGCACTCCTGAAAGTTAAATAAACAAGCAATCTAGTTTTGACTGGTTTTCAAAATCTGATATCCCTGATGTTTGGGAAAAATGTACCAGGAATATTTTTGTGAAATTCATGTTCCTATTTCAGGCTTAATGTTTAATGTCTGTCTTGTCTGCTAGGTCCTCAATGTGAAGGGCTGAGTATGCTGTCTTTCATCTACCAAAACTCTGAACTTCTTGCTTCGCTTTAAAGATGAACAAATCAAGATATCATTTATGATAGGGCTAAGACTTTCCTGACATCTCATTTCTCTGCCAATAAGAAAATTTTATCTTCCTAATATGGACCAGATTCTGCACTAGTGATCGAATAAAAGCATGGGATGACAGTGTTGTCACTTTTTAAAGAGAAAATTGTGAGAGAACTATTGATGAATATTTATTATAATAACTTGTCTTTCCTGACATGGTATCAATAGTCGCATGAATCAGAATTATTTCTCTAAATAAGGATTTAGTCTACTGCAAACTCCCTTGAGATTTTAGGAATCAGGCGTTTGTCTCTCCTGTAATATTTCTCCATTTTCTGCCTTGGAAAAACCTGGTCTCAAGCAGGTCTGTACTGCTTCTATGCTGGCAGAGAAGGAATATTCTGGGGAGCAGGGAACATCTCAAGGTATTTGGAAACTTACCTTTGTAGACTCACTCCATCCTGGGTGAGGAATATCTTGATGCTAACTACTTGCTTGGAAATTATGGTAATCCACTGTAAGATAAAATACGGATAAAAATATGTTATCAGTTCATACATACTAAACAATATAATTTAAAAATTTCATTCTGATGGGTAACAAAGTGAAAGGAAACCCCACCATTACAATCTACTTGGGGACAGATCAAACCAAAAAAATGTTTCACTGATGTGAGAGGCTTTGGTTACCAGAACCATTCAGACAGGGCTTTCACTTTGCTGTCATCTCAGTAACAGTTACAGCTGTTTGTGTGGATGTGTTATAAAATAGATCCACAAAATAATTCAGGTTAAGAGTAAACTCCTCACAGTGTTATTATTTAACAGTATAATTTCTTTATAAAGTGTGTATGTTTCAGTGCAAAGTGCCTCCATCCTCTAAGACTTGTAATTGGTCTCCTATAGACTGTCAAAAATACTTCATATATACATCTAGATGAGATTAACGCATGCGCCCCACAACAGGCTGTTGACTGAGCCTAGACATATTAGTAATTAAACACTTCAGGATCATAATGTGTATGAAGCAACCATGGCCAAAATCTATATTGGAGAAAGCTTTCAAGAATATTCTTTGCAAGTAAATTCTAACACTGATTACCTCTGTGATGTAAACCTAAGACCTCAATATACAAGAGACCACATATCAAATAAATATGAATAAAATATAAATGATATTAGGTTCTCATTCATTTGGTGTTTGTTTTTGTTTTGTTTTGTTTTGTTTTTTTTCTCAGCAGCAATGGGCTTTTCATCCAGATATATAAATAATATAAAGAATGAAATCGAAGTGCTGATAAGAAATCACAGATCAAATTACTTTCAGAGCCTGGATAAGTTTTCTGTAATGGGTTTTTTTGGGGTGTTTTTTTTTTTCTTTTTTTTTTCCTGGTACACCCACATATCTAATTCTCTCCAACTCCCAAATCTTGTACAGTCTCAGAATAACATCAAATCAATACACATCCAATACTCTTGCTTTTGCCTCAACAGAAAAGAGCTAATGGTGCTGACAGTTGAAAAGCTTTCCAGTTGGCCCAATGTGGAATAAATTATCCTGAAAAAGAAGTAGAACTCTTTTCCAGCTATGCTATTATTGTAGTACATTCCATCAGCAATACCTTTAAGTGTTTAATAATACATTACAGCACAGAGAATAGACTAATGGAGGAATCTACCCTTACTACAGAAAAACTGGTGCATACTTTGTGTCTCCTGCTTTTTCTAAGAAAAGTACTCCTCAAAGCAGGAACTGTGATTTTTATATTGTAGCTTCAAGCATTGATTCTTTAAGAAGTAAACATATTTAATGTAAAATGCCTGTGTAATTTCCTTAGGAAGTAGTTTAGCAAGAAAAAGGAGTGTAGCATTATGTTGCATTTTCTAAACATAGGTGCTAACGATGACTTTATTTCAAGAGGGTTCTTAAGCATGTGTCTCACTTTAATTCTGTAAATCTATTGATGCTATTATGACTTCTTATGTATTAGGATGATACACGTGTACTAAAGGATGTGGTCTTGCCACAAAAGGAGAAAGGATTTAATCTTGTGTCTCTCATTTGTTCTTCCTTCCTCTACTGTTTTTTCTTTGCAAATGCCCTTGCCTTTATGTCTTCCTCCCCAGAGATTTGACTTCATCTTCTGCCATTCCAGTACTTATCTATCCAGTTACTTCTCCAGAGAGGTAATCACACACATTTTGTTGATCAGAAGTGTTAGATGCAATACTAGTTTGGGCAATACCTATTACCTCATCGCTATCCCCAACCCTCTCTGTGTTGCTACCTCTTCACCAGTGTCAACACAATCATTTGTAGAGTTGTGCAGTGAAACACCTCAGGGTGAAAAAACATAAACAGGATTTAATAGGCATTATTTAATAAATTCTGTTTTCAAGTTACTCATCTGGTTCATAGTGCAGTCTCAGACCTGGCTGGTTAGCACAACTGAGTTGCAGTTAACCGCAGTTAACCACTGTACAACAGTGGAAATAAGTGGGCAGTCACGGAGTAATGCTTAATCTGGTATTTCTGCTCGTGCTTCATACCTGGGAATAAGGCCTGCAGGCAGCACTGCTTTAAGGTCTACTAGAAATGAAGGCAGCCTGATTTCCAGATGAGAAGTTGTAAAGTCTGTGGGGTAACTGTAGCAGCTGTAGTTGAGGACAGCCTGACCTCTCCCATTTAGGAGAAAACTATCTGCATAGCAGTCAAAAATCAAGAGATTGTGTCAACTGATAATCATAAATGGTTTCTAAAAAGTTATTAAATCCATAGGACTTCAGGCCATAAACTATTGGAGTTTGCTTGTTTATAACTTTAAACTTCTCATTAAACTTCTGCCTGTAAAAAGTTGAGATACATGCTGTACTTACAAAATACTTTCTGAGATCCCATGTGAAGTCAAGCTTTGATATTGTGATGCCAAGTTACAGAATTGCATTGAAAAGTCTGGGGCCTGGCAGAGATACTGTAGATCTCATATGAGGGTGACTCCATCATCCTATTCCTGAAATGAGATTTTCCCCCAAACTCAGCATCCTGAAGTTAGAAAATAGCTGAAAACCAACAGTATTGATAAGTGATTTTGTGTGTGTATACGAATCTTGAAATGTGCAGGTTTTTTTCCTACTCCTTTTATATTTTTTTTCTGATTGTATAATGTGCATAATGGTATTCACCTGCAGGTTTTGGTAGTAACACTGTCTGCACTGGAGGATGATGGAAATTCCTTAAGTCTAACTTTTCAGAACATCTTTCAGAGTGAAACTCATCAGGTAGTGTTGTGGTTTAACCCCAGCCAGCAACTAAGCACCACATAGCTGCTCACTCACTTCCCCCCCACCCAGTGGGGTGGGGGAGAGAATCGGAAGGAAAAAAAGTAAAAGTCATGGGTTGAGATTAGAACAGTTTAATAAAACAGAAAGGAAGAAAATAATGATGATAATAATAACAACAATAATAAAATGACAATAATAATAATAAAAAAAGAATTGGAATATACAAAACAAGGAATGAACAATGCAATTGCTCACTGCTCACCACTCATCAACTGATGCCCAGTTAGTTCCCAAGCTGCGATCCACCCCCCTGCCCCCACTCCCCCCAGTTTATATACTGGACATGACATCACATGATATGCAATAGCCCTTTGGCCAGTTTGGGTCAGCTGCCCTGGCTGTGTCCCCTCCCAACTTCTTGTGCCCCTCCAGCCTTCTTGCCAGCTGGGCATGAGAAGCTGAAAAATCCTTGACTTAGTCTAAACACTACTTAGCAACAACTGAAAATTTCGGTGTGTTATCAACATTCTTCACATACTGAATCCAAGAAATAACACTATACCAGCTACTAGAAAGAAAATTAACTCTATCCCAGCCAAAAACAGAAAAGATAGTTATATAAAAAATATAAAACTGGATTGTTCCTTTTTAAGAATCAGAAACTTTTCCCACCAAAATGTATGGTAATTTTTAAATACGAGCTGAGTTTTATTATTTATATGGTATCAACAAAAGGATTATTTTCAAATTTGTATTTAGTTCACATATCATGAACAGAAAACATAAACAGTCACAGGATCAATTATTTATTCTGGCCAAGTTTCAGCTAACTTTCCATATATTTTTTAAAATAAGATAAAGATTTTTGTAGATGCTCTGTTTTGTTCTTTTAAATGTTCTTGGCATAAAGGATAGGCATAGAAAAGACATTCTACAGGAAGCTCTTTGCTCTCAGATTTTACCATTTGTTCTTAAGAGCTAGATATACAGATTGGGACAGCAAAAGAATAGAAGGAAATAATAAAAAACCAACAAACCCCAACCAAAAAACAACCAACAAAAATCCCCTAACAAGATTGTTTGTGGGGGTTGTAAATCAGAAGATCGACTACCATAAGCAAAGAGCTATTATTCTTTATCAGTTAGTGGGTCGCAAATGTTTCATTTCCATTTATTTAGTATTGCTTTTGGTTTGCAACCACACCATGGCTATGTTTTACAAGATTAGAATTCACCTGGGTAATTACACCCTATTAGCAAGGTTAAAAGGGCAATAAGAAAGAGAGAGAGTGGGAGAAATATAAAGCATTGGTGGTGTTTTAGTACCAAGAATGGATGGGAAACTGCATGAACTTCACAGTGAAATTGGGATATAGCCAGGGAGATGAAGACATTATTCCATCCCTTTTCAGTTATCTGGGATGAATATGTTTTTTTTGTTTTTTGGGGTTTGTTTTTGTAAAAGAAGTCTGAACTGTAATGGTAAATTCATCCACTCCAGATTGTGGGCATGTTATTCATGGCTGTGATATGACATATTTCCTGATGTCATGGTGGTAATGTTCTCCACTAATTCCTGGATTTATTGCCACACTAAATGAGTTTGTCATATGCTCATCATAAAAGAATCCCCATCAGATTGTCCAGCTGTAGCAAATCCCAGTTGCATTTGTCTTAATTTTAGGAAATTCTGGTTTGTTGCACAAGCATCCACAGAAATGCTGAATACCTTATATCAGCTGATTTTATTTCAAAGATATTATCCTATATGATATTATCTACTAGTATATGCCATCCTCCTACATTGCAAGTAACTGGAACACGTAAGATCTCAGACCAAGAGAAAGTTTACTAACTTTCCTAACGTCAAATATGAAAACCTTGACTCTTTGGTATTTTGGTAAAAGGAGCTCTCTACAGTCTTGAGAGTTTTTGATTGATTTGGCACGTATCTAGCTTAAAAAAAAAAAAAAGCTCTTCTTGCCTATGAAACCCAACTCTGGAAGTAATACTGAATGAGGAACGAATGACTGGGCTGGCTGATGCTAAGGGTGGAAGAAAAAGAGAGCCATGGAAAATGTAGAGGTATTTTTCTATGATTCCCATTGCTATGGATATATATTATCATCACGTAACTAGAATCAATACATTGGTCTAGAGCTCTGGTTCTGTGTCTGCGTTGCAGTTGGAGTTTATTGTTTGTAGAACAGTGACCCTAAAAACTGTGAACACAGCGCAGGTTTCCCAAGGTGCCCAGTCCTCTTCACATGCAGAAAGGGTGATTCCTCCAATGAGCAAGCTGTAATTATCCAAGTGTTAGGGGCAGAAGGGTGCTAGCTGAGATGCACAGAGGTCCAAAGAACAGAAGATTCTAACTCTGTCATGAATCAAGTTTAAAATTACCATATTTGAGATTTTCAGGTTTGGATCTGAATTTTGTCCATTCTTTGGATTTATGAAGAATTCTGTTTCTACCAAGTGTATCTGTACACTTTCTCCTGAAGAATGTAAATTTACTTCAGTAAGCTAGCTGCTTCTCAATAGCAAAATATATCATAGTTCCCACAACACTTCTCATGCCTTCCATTTTTTTAAAGTTTCCAAAGCTTACCATCTTGTTATAGATGACAAAATTAAGGACACGAAATATTTACATAGTGTTGCTTTTTACTTATCCATTCTGCAGTTTCCATAGTTCAAGATAATTCCATGTATTCTTCCTGATGGCAAGTGCATTCATTTATTATTTACTTGGATTGGTAGTGTACAGCAAGGATGCATGGAAATGAAAGGATGGATGTATGAGGGAAGACTAGTTATACCTACTTGACCATCAGCCTGTAAATGACTAGAGCTCTGTATAATTTGTTGAAATATTTGGGAAAATTTCTGCTAAACCTTTTTTCTTATTATTTTGTTAAAAAAAAAAGGAAACTACTTTTGACTAGCAACCAAAAACTGGCAATGAATGAAAAGTAAGGAAAAGGAAAGGAAATATAACTGAAGAGCTGGAAAAGCTGGAACAGAAGCAGTGTCTGAATTTTCTTACTCACATCAAATTCTCTCAGTTTCAGCTTTCCACCCAGACACTTTGTAGGACTGCGATCATATTGTATTTGCTAAGAGATATGCTTGCCATTTTTCTTCCTTTTCTTCTGCTTAACTGTTGATAGGAATTACAAACCATCTCCTTTGTACTTGGTGCTAAAGTGAAGTTGCAGATCTGGCAGTTTAGCTTGGTGCTGATGGCTACCTTCCATTTCACCCAAAGGGAGTTCTTCTCACTGTTTTGATAAATTATAGTTGTTGCCAACAGATTCTTTCCTTCCCTTTCTTCAGCACTGCAATCCAGCTGTCTGTTGAGTACGGGGAAAATAGCCCAAGGTTAAAGCAAGAAGGACATTTTGCTCTTGCTGGAAAGCTAAGTGAGGAGAGTGACTCTGCCTGAAGAAAAGGACTTATCCAAAATATTCTTATTTAAAGATCTTTTCATTCCACTTGACATTCATGAGTCTACTGGTGGTAGTTATGTTGTTAGTGTATAACTATAAATTCAAGGCAATCATGATAGCAATTTTTCTTAAAGCAAATTAACTCTAGTGGAAACTCAAAATTTTTCTGAAATTTTTGGCATTTCTTTAAGGCATGTGCTTGCCTTTAACAGTAGCTATTAGACACCATTTGTTTCAGGAAAGAAGTTTTTTGTTTAAGATGGGTACAATCAGGTCTCCTCCTCTATAACAAACTGGTGTGTCACCTTATGAGGAAAGACGTATCTGAGATCAATGCTCTTGAAATAAATCTGAAGTTTGATTCTTACCATCTAGTCCATACTCAACTTGAGGATCTTGTCATTAGAGGTTAGCCTTTGATGAACCACAACTTCAGCTTAAGCACTGGATAGCAACACTATTAGTTAGAGAACTCTAATTCAGACTGCAGTACCTCAAGACACTGATATGTATGTTTTGAGTTGTAAGAAAGTCTGTAAAAATAATTATTTATATAGGAAAGAAAATTAAATGGTCACCAAATACTTGCTCAATATTATTTCAGCTGGTGAATTTATGGATGCTAAGCACTTGCTAAAGGTTTAATGTATTGTTAGTCTTGAAGGGTTTTGTCAAGAAAGTGATAAGTAGCCTTTAACTGTCAGAGCAATCAAGAATCAAAAGAAAGATTCCAGCTGACTCCTCATAGAGCTGCAAATAAGAGTAGCCTCTCTTTGTGCTACTGGTTCAAACTATACCTTGCTGCTGGTCGGCTTAATGTAAGTTTGACCTTCATTGATCTGTAGTCAGAACTTTCTGCTGAAGATGAAGAGAGCCAAGAAAGGTTAACTTTCTAATATTGTCATAAAAGTTTTCCTGCATCAAACCTATGGAAGCAAGTTGCTTTAAAATTGTTAGTTCCTTTAATGACCTTGCTATAAGTTCTTTGGTGTAAGATCTTAAAACATCTGCCAGAGCCTAACCACAAATGTTCACAGTCCCATATGACATTTTTCCGTTCTCTTAATAAAAGTACTAAAATGAAAGAACATTTTTGCTTAACTCTACTGCTGTCATATGCAGAAAGCAGGTGAAAAGTTAATGCAAAAAGGGAAAAGCATAATTGTAAAGAAAAGCTTTGTAGTATGTGGTTCAAGAGCATGCCGGTTAGTGAAACAAGGTATTAGCATGGAAACAATGCCAGAGTAATATTGATTTCTTGCAGTGAACTAATAAAACTTCTCCTGTTCTCCCAGCGGCTTTGCATGAGGCTGATTTAAAGATTAGTGTCTTCATCAAATTGAAATTTGACCCTAAATTTATAGTTGAACCGATGCCTGTGGTATTTGCTTGCTAGCGCTACACCTGAATTAAATCCCAGGTGATACATTAGTTGTAAAGGCACTCCTGAAAATACAGTCTTTAGAAGATAATTCACAAATTTAGAAAGTAAATCACAATGGCAGGCCAGTATCATTTTCTGCATGGTTGTATCCTTCTCAGAATACACCCTACTAAAGTTGAAGGAAGACAAAAGTGGTGATGGAAGATTGGCTGTCACCTTTACACAAAACTATAGATGTTACTTTTACAGATTGAATTCTGTAAAATTTTAAGACTTTAAATTCTTGCCCGAGTGTGAAACACTAACTATGTATCTCACACGTAATTGACATTTAAGCATAGTTTTAAATCAAAACCAATTGTTCAGAAATCTCTAAACAATGTTCTGCAGGTAGTGATTTTTTGTGTTACAAGCAAGCTTTCTGCCAGTAAAGTATTATTTTTTTCTCATGCTCTTGATATTATTTGGGACTGACTCTGCATGGGGGATATATTTCCCTAAATCTCAGTTTGATTTCCATTAAGAATTAAAGAATTATTAAGTGTCTTTTGCCTCCAGTTTCAGTGAACAAAGGGCTAAGCACTAAAATTGTTGCTCTTGCATTGATGCCATGGGATTATACTTAGGTTCCCTTCTTATTTTGAGTAGTAAATCCAAGAAATGTAACACTGTACAACTCTTACAATTAAAAAGGGGTTCCTTTTGCATCTCATTATCATATTGCTTGGCTGAGTTTTTAAAAAATAAGCCAGATTTAGCCAGAGAAGATTAAAGACTGAACTCTTATGCTGGAAGAGCTTTATGCAACCCTTTGCAGTAGGATGCTCCACTTTGCCCCATAGCTATCTGTCTCCACTTAAGTCACCTGCCAGCTAATACATGCAGTTCTCATTTGTTACCATGAAAACATGAATAAATCTTAGGCATCGCTTCATTTCCATCACTTGCTTGAGGCTCAGCAAGCATATCACATTGCCTCATGCCGCTTTTCCTGACCTTGTATCCTGGAGAACTTTGAACATCTTAATATTTAAGCATGAATGATGCATAGTGAGAACACGTTAATCAAGAATCAAACACTTCTGAAAATAAAACTGTTGTGGGCAGTGAATCATCTTCATTCAGTAGCATTGGTATTGATTTTCTGTAAACCAGCTGTTGCCAGTTTTACATGATCACAGATTTCTGAGCAATGAGCATGCTAATGGGGTTAAACATATAGCAGAATGACTAGGTATACTGTATTTTAGAAATGCAGTTTTTAAAATGTGATAATGAATCCTTAGATCATGACAGAGACATAAAATACTAGGGAGTCTGGCAGTGAATTTTGGCCCATGTACAGATCTGGCCTGAGATGTGGGTAATTAGCTTAAGACTTGAATTACGATTTAAGAATTTAAAAGCTCAGTAGATGATTTCTGTCTCCTAGAGAAAGAATAAGAAAGCCTTCAGCATTTTAAATGCACAATCAATCACCAAGGATAAAATTTACACAGTAAAGCTCCTACTTGCTACCTTGAACAGAGAAGAACTGTTTCCTCAAATGGGTACTGATGGCCAATGACCACCGTCTGGGTTAGTAAAAGCCAGAGAGTTTTGCCTGCTTTCCACCTCTGTGCTGGTATTTAAAAAGACGTAGAGCTAAAAGCAGAAAGAAAGTCTCACACAGTGATAAAAAGCCTAGCAAGGTCTTGGACTCAGTTTATCCACCCAGGTCTTCTGGGTTCAGTGCAAGTTTCCCTCAGTTGCACCGTGCTGGCCTAGCCCATCCCTTAGTGTGGTGGGATGGGCTTTTCCCTCGCCCTTTTCCTGAAGTGTGGTGATGCTGCTCTCAGGATCTACTTGCTCACGTACGACTGTACCTGTCTCTCTCACCACACTCACCAGTGCTGAGTTTGTACAGAACCATCACGGCCACCCCTGCACTTGTGGGGTGGATGTGCCAGAGGTGGCAAAGCGCTAAGGCACTTCACGCAGCAAACCTCTGAAGGAAAAGCTTCATCGAAAGAATAAGTTAAAGTGATTACAGGTATTTCTCCCTGCAGCTGCCTTAAAAAATTTAAGCACTTAGTATGAAATAGTGTTGCTATTATGTATCTTCTCAACAGGATTAATTATTGTTGGGAAGTGTAAATTTTTTACATTAAAGTCTTAATGCTAGTAATAATAAACATATTAGGTGTATGTAATTATAGAATTTCACTACAGAAACAGCAAGTATACTTGTACATTGAAGAAACCTTTGTTTCTTTGTGCATTGAATGCAAGTTTATATAAAGCAAAATGCTACTCTAAGCCAGTGTGATTTGTTCTTCCAATTGAATTTAGTATCTTATTAGAAAATACCACTTTTGGTACCTTTGTATACCTTTAAGTTTTCATATGAGTTTAAAAAAAGTTCCTTAAGGAACAAAATAATTTTAAAAAGAACCAGTTACTTAATGATGCTTTCTGCATTTCTTACCTTTATTCAGTCCAGTACACTAAAAGGATTTAGGAAATTTCTTCCTTGTTCTTAAGTCCCAGAGACTGTATTAAAAGCAGAACAATTGAACACATTGCTACGTAGATTTTAGTAAATCAACTAATTTTTACTTGAAAAAAATTGCATTTAGACTCCATCATATGTGATAGTTTACTCAAAATACATAGCATTATTTTAGTTAGTCAGGTAATGAGATCTAATATTTTTCAAAGGTTTGTATTGGCAAAATCAGCAATTTTATTATTAAGACTGTTTACAGAAAGCTGAAGTCATAAATGCTAAGTGACCGCATGCTTCTGCTTCAAATACCTTTTCACAAAGCTTTTGTGGTGTTCATGCAGCTTTACTCTGGGCCTTAAGACTGCTGCTCATGCCTTAGCTTTATTTAGCCTCTTGAAAAGAGGTGGGGGGAGAAAGATCAGACTTTTCCTGCTGAGTGTATAGGCTTGAGTCATCTCTTTTCATCTCACTACCTTTTGCAGAACTGGCAGAAAGAATCCAAGCTGGTGAGGGAAAACAGGTTTTGATATTTCTGGGTAACAACTCCAGTGTTGGCTATGTGGTTCTTTCATCCAAGGCACTTTTATTTTCAAAATGAATAGCTGTCACAATAAATAATCTTTACAGGTTTCAAAAAGCATTATTTGCTCTGTTGAATCTCCTCTATGATTTTGATTCAAATATCAAAAACTTTTCACAGAGGTGGGAAAGCCTTTTCATTCCCAAACTGGGGAAACAGTTTCAGTGGTATAGCAATCGAGCCAGCTTTGCTTACAGAAAGGAATGCAGTTCTCCAGTCGCTATGATGGAAAAAAATTACAAGTCATTTCTGCTGTCGCTCTTGTGGCTGTGGTTTCTTTTTCATGGTTCTGTTTCAATCCCTGTGACCTTGCAGCTGCTGCAGCCATTTTGCTTGGTCTCAGAAATGAGGCTTTAGCATTTTTTTCCTTTATGCTGTGAAGACCGTGACCCATTGACTTGTTATGATTTTTTAAAAGCTCTCCATAGAGTTTAATCCAGTTGTTCACATCTGGAAAGTAGAAACAGAACTGTCTGAATATTTTTTTTTGCAGTGAGTGGGGGGAATGAGGAGGGGAGGAGAGGTAAAGAAAAAGATCGAGATTTGGATTTTAATTACTTTTACTGCTTGCTGAACTAGTATTAGTGGTTTGTAGAAATCTAACCTACACAGAAAGAGAGGCCCAGTTTTATTCTTCAGGCAATCAAAGTCTAACCCTGGGAAAACAGTTTTAAGATCATTTTACCTGCTCAGATATGGATGCACCAAGGCAGAAAACAGAAGAAAAGGTAGCAGAAGATTCAGGGGCCAGACAGACCCTCTGTGAGCAGTCAGTCCCATTGGCCCCCCATGCACCCCAGACCCCAGGGCTGCACAGCAGAGTCCCCTCTGGAAGAGCATCCCTCTCTGCAGTAGAGGTGTCACAGCCTTTCTGGGCCACCTCTCTGCCAGGCTCATTGCCGTTTCCTGGGGTCTAAGGCAATAGTCACTGCAGAATTTATTTGATTGGGCTCAGTGCAGCACTTTATCTCTCCTAACAGTGTGCCTCAGTAGTGAAGTGCAGCTGATGAAGCAGGAGAAGGTGCTCTGGTATCAATAGCTGCTATCTAATCCAAGAGGCAAGCTGCATTTCAACCAAAAAATACAACAGAAAAGTCAACACCCAATTATCATACTGAAGCAGAGTGAAAATCAGTGAAGATGAAAGATAGATACCCTTTAATAAATAAACCTTGAGGTTTCTCAAGTGATTGAAACAACTTTACTGTACAAAAATCTCCATAGCAAGACACGCTTATATGGCTGCTAGCCAAAAAGAAAATACTCCCACATTAAAATATGCCTTCATCCAGATTAAATACAACTTTTTGAGGTTACTAGGGGTTTCTGCTAAAATAAAATGACTCTGTCAGAAGTGGAACAATCATCTCCTTAGAAACCTTTATTGGTGGGAATAGACTTTACAGGGGCTCAGGGCCTCGGTGGCTGCACTCCAGCCAGTTAGCTCCTTCCCGCTTACTCAAAATGGATTCAGACAGGTAGCAGAAAAAAGCTTTGGGGTTTGTGTGTTGGTTTTGTTGTTGTTGGGTTGGTTTTTTTTAATGAATTTTTTGGTATTATTTGAAATCATTTGTTCATTTAGTGCTGAATTTTCCAACCCCTTCGCCCAGCCCCACACACTTCCCCCTATTTCTAGGGGGGGGAAATTAGTTGCAGTGGGAGCCAGTGAGCTGGACAGCGAGACCACATATTTTACAATCTAGATGTTTTCATTATGCTAATTTGAGTGTAAGACCTGTAATTGCATTGCTGATTGTCAGTGTGTTAACAGTACAGGACACCATCACATACTTCTCCAAGTATTACAAAAAGCAGAAACAAAAGAGAGAAATAATTTACAAACTAGAAATCTCATGTGGTTCGTGTTTACTGGCACTATCTACAAGCTGACGCAACCTATAAATCTACAATGTTGATGAAAGTTTATTTATTGCTGTGCAGTCAGTGAAATTAGTAATGTTCAGGGCAGTAGTTTTCTTACTGAAACAGTAAGAAAATTAGATACTTTTACTGGCAAACAACTAGGGAGTTATACAATGAGATCTAGGAAATCTATCAATTTGTTAGTAGTATAGAAGTGGTGGAGCTAATCTGGGAAAATGCAAGTCAGCAAAAATATTTCTAGTGAAGAAAAATTTATAATACAACATGGAGCTTACTGTCCATATAAGACCTGAACTTTGACATGTGATAAGAAAAGACCGGATTTATCTGGCTGCAACAATGAGGTGATATTCATTCCTGTATAATTAGATGTGGTAATATCTACGTGAATACATTTGGTCCTGAACACCAGAAATGCAGAAGAACACCAAAATACCTTAAATAAAGGGAATGATCAAACATAACGGTATTTGTAGATACAGCTAGGTGGCAGGTAAGGAAAGTAAGGTCAGTACAGCTGCATGAAGAATGAAACAGCAGAAGAGGTAATATTCTATAATATTCTATTCTAGAATATTATAGGATTTTGCATCATCAAGTTCATCATGAATTGTCATCGTCATCCTAATCCTCTGAAAATGACTGAGAAGTGATATTTCTTAGCAATAATAAAGTGGCATAACTTAAAGCACTGAAAATAAACTGAAGGTAAAAATGTAATATTTTCAAAGGTTATAGTAAATGAATAAATGAAACAATTGCAAGCATCTTTGGAACTACTGTATGTGCATTACTAAACTGATCTGTTATACTTTGCATATTTTCGCAATTTATTCATTGTCATCTTTTCACAAGTCAATATTTTCTGCTTTACCTTTTTGTAGTAAGATTGATCAACATAGTTCTGACTTAGTAGTCTATCTAACAAGGTCTTACCCTAAAAGCTTCTACCTCTTTTATGTTGTAGGTATACTAAAATGAGGCATTATGAAATACAATATTTAGAAGTTGTCAGACGTGTCATAATGGTTGTTTCTAACTCTTTCTATGAAACTAGTTCTACATGTATGTCATTGATTCTTAATATTTTATTATCTGATTCTTTCCAAGACTTCTCTCATATTCATTCATTCATTCTGTAGATTGGAAAACTTATGGATAACTTGGATTTACTCCTACCAAAAAAAAAAAAGTACTATATAGAAACCATTTTACAGGGCCGTACACCTTGATCAAATGCTGATTGTGCCTGAGCTATAAATAAAGAAATATATGGGTTCACTGTTCATTCCAGAACAGGAAATATGAGATCCAAATCTTATTAGTATAAAGGTTGAATAGAAACAACTTTAGAAAGAGAGTTAAAGTAAATGGAAGGAAATCAAAAGCCAAAGATGTTAATATTTTTTTCTATTACTGTATTTTTGTTCTCTTGATGGTGAAAAAACTGTCACTAAATTTCATATTGAGCAGTGTGTTCTACTTATTAATGTTGTTAGATATTAATATTCAATCTGTTTGGACAAGAGAAGCTCAGAAGTGATATTTCTACCCTGGCATTTCAAAATCATATAAGGTATTTGTTGATTTTTTTTTTTTCTGGCAATGTTCACTTTTTCCAGTAACTTGGACAACAAAAGTACTGTAGCTGCATAAACATGAGAAATATAAAGAAAACAGTTGATTTTCCTTTAAAATGTATCAATAAAAAGTGGGTTACAGGGTGAGTTTGAATATATCTTAGTGGGTATTACTAGGAGTATGGATTAATTTGAGAGCACAAAATTTCTCAAGTGTACCATCTGTTATTTTTAGATTGTACCTTTATTAATGAGAAATTTGCTCAGTGAAGATTTTGAACAGAGCTTATATAGCCCAGTCAAATGGGACCCCCATATATACCATTTACCAGTGGTATAAATAGCAGTTTGTTTTTTTTCTTTTTCTTTACTGACTACATCAGCTCCCGTTTGAAGTACTCACAGTAACTGCATAAAAATACAGAAGTTGTCAGAGGTGTCTCTGAAACATCAGATGATCTTATTCAGATACGAATAAATTTTTAATATTAGAGGTAGAATTATTTCCTCTAAAGCCAAGTTTGTGAATGGCCATTGTATTCTCAGTGGTCTGAATACTTTAAACTTTGAAGGAAATTAAAAACCTTATCAGAATTTGAAGTTTTGGCCTATCACTACCTCTTCATAAGAGCAAATTCAGATTTAGTAAAATCATTGTGCTTAATAATAGCATGGAAGATGTCTTTGTCACTTCTGAGGCAGTAGGATAGGACTGAGCTGTGCTGCTGGTTGCAAAAGCTGTGCATTTGCTTTGTGTGTGTTTGGAACACAAGCATTGTGTCTGTGATGTGATAAGAATAATAAGCAATTCTCCTTATTTCAGGTAGTTCCAGGCTATTACTGCCTACCATATAGAGAAGGTCACTGCGATTTCATTGGTATGGCGCCAGTCAGTGAAATTTAGTTGTTTGGGAAAGCATTTTGCTCTGCATTTGGTTTTGCTCAAAAATAATTGGGAACTGCCAATTCTAAAGTTGTGAAGTTAAAAATGAAACTCTAATCTAAAGTCTATAAAAGCAAACACACACTGGAGATTCAATCCTTCAGACAAAAACTGTTATCACTGAAATGAACAAAACCAAAATTATTTTTGCTAGCATTATGACAGCTTTTTGCCCTTTGCGGGATTTCTGAAATACATACAATAAGGCAAATAGTTGTACAACATTTTTTATATAAAACTCTAACAACGCTTTAAAAATATGCATGACTCACACTGACTTTTTCATCTCACACATGTGTTATAACCATGACTAGATGAACAAACTCACATACAGAGGCATAGTTTGAGAATAGTGGTGGAAATGGCCAGAAAGACAGGGTTTTGAACCATCAGTGGCACTTGCCGCTGGCACATTGCCACCAAAGATGAGGAAAAGGCCAAGGTACTTAATGCCTTCTTTGCCTCAGTCTTTAATAGGGAGGCCAGTTATCCTCAGGGTACTCTGCCCCTTGAGCTGGAAGACAGGGACAGAGAGCAGAATATACCCCCCATAATCCAGGAGGAAGCAGTTAATGACCTGCTATGCTACCTGGACACTCACAAGTCTATGGGACCAGATGAGATCCATCTGAGAGTACTGAGGGAGCTGGCAGAGGAGCTTGCCAAGCCACTCTCCATCATTTATCAGCAGTCCTGGTCAACAGGGGAGGTCCCATAGGACTGGAGGCTTGCCAACGTGGCGCCCATTTACAAGAAGGCTTGGAAAGAGGATCCAGGGAACTACAGACCTGGCAGCCTGACCTTGGTACCTGGGAAGATTATGGAGCAGTTCATCTTGAGTGTGCTCACACAGCATGTGCAGGACAACCAGGGGATCAGGCCCAGCCAGCATGGTTTCATGAAAGGCAGGTCCTGCTTGACCAACCCGATCTCCTTCTATGACCAGGTGACCCACCTAGTGGATGAGGGAAAGGCTGTGGATGTTGTCTGCCTGGACTTCAGCAAGGCCTTTGACACCGTCTCTCACAGCATACTCCTTGAGAAGCTGGCGTCTCATGGCTTAGACAAGTGTACTCTTCACTGGGAAATAAACTGGCTGGATAGACGAGCCCAGAGAGTTGTGGTGACCGGAGTTAAATCCAGTTAGCGGCCGGCCACAAGTTGTGTTCCCCAGGACTCAGTATTGAGGCCACTTCTCTTTAATATCTTTGCCAATGATCTGGACAAGGGGATCGAGTGCACCCTCAGTAAGTTTGCAGATGACACCAAGTTGGGAGGGAGGGTGGGTTCATCTGCTTGAGGGTAGGGAGGCTCTACAGAGGGATCTGGACAGGCTGGATCAATGGGCCGAGGCCAATCGTATGAGGTTCAACAAGGCCAAGTGCCGGGTCCTGCACTTTGGTCACAGCAACCCCATGCAGCGCTACAGGCTTGGGGAAGAGTGGCTGGAAAGCTGCCCGGCAGAGAGAGACCTGGGGGTGCTGGTTGACAGCCGGCTGAATATGAGCCAGCAGAGTGCCCAGGTGGCCAAGAAGGCCAACGGCATCCTGGCCTGTATCAGAAATAGTGTGGCCAGCAGGAGCAGGGAGGTGGTTGTTCCCCTGTACTGGGCACTGGTGAGGCCGCCCCTCGAGTCCTGTGTTCAGTTTTGGGCCCCTCACTACAGGAAAGTCATTGAGGTGCTGGAGGGTGTCCAGAGAAGGGCAACCAAGTTGGTGAGGGGCCTGGAGCACAAGCCTTGTGAGGAGCAGCTGAGGGAACTGGGGTTGTTTAGCCTGGAGAAAAGGAGGCTGAGGGGAGACCTTATCACTCCCTACAACTACCTGAAAAGAGGTTGTAGCGAGGTGGGTACTGGTCTCTTCTCCCAGGTAACAACTGATAGGACGAGAGTAAATGGCCTCAAGTTACACCAGGGGAGGTTTAGGTTGGATATTAGGAAAAATTTCTTTACTGAAAGGGTTGTCAGGCATTGGAACAGGCTGCCCAAGGAAGTGGTGGAGTCACCATCCCTGGGGGTGTTAAAAAAATGTGTAGATGTGGCACTTCAGGACATGGTTTAGTGGGCATGGTGGTGTTGGGTTGACGGTTGGACTCGATCATCTTAAAGGTCTCTTCCAACCTAAACAATTCTATGATTCTATGAAAGATTCTTGTGTCTTTCTGTCACTTTACAAGGAAGATGGATTTTGATTTTGCAGATATTCATGCAGAAGGGTTTGTGATAATGTTCTACTTAATACTGAAGAAGACTGCATTGTTAACCCAAGCAGGTAAACCCAATGTGTCACAGCCCTTCTGGAATGATCTGACTTGCTTGAAAATCAGAAGAGCTTTGCTATAGAAATACTATAGTCTCTTTATTGTCTCCTGTTTTTTGTTAGGTTTCATGGCTTCTAAATTTTTCTTTTTAACTATGAGGTCTAGGATTGGCAAGGGTTGGGGGTGTGGTTATTTTTGCTTTGTTTTGTTTTAAATAAAATCTCAGATTCTGCCATGATTACGCACTTCCTGAAGCTGTTTGTCTGTAAAATACTAACCACTGTTGCGACATGGCAACTCTGGCAGAAGGAGGAAACCCTCCGCTGTGAAGACCCTGGGGCCAGAGGAGGTGCTCAGCACTACATAGAGCTCTTCTCTGGCTGGGAGTGAAAGTATTCCTCCAGCACAGAACCAGGAGGAATATTCTTCCTAATAAATGGAAGGAGTTGCAGGAAACAAAATGACATCTGAATCTTTTCAGCAGCATTATTGTACACACAACAGTTGACAGGCCTCCAAAAAGTGAAGCAAATATTTCAGAAGTCTCACTGTACATGTTATCTGCTCCTCTATGGATTGAAGATAGATTAACTGAAGTGAGTTCTTCCAGTTTGCAATTCTCCCATGACTAGATAAATAACAATAATAAAATTAAAAGCAGTGCTGCCCTGGGGACAGTAAGTCTCTCAAGATTACTAGTTTGTATTTTTACTGCGTCAGCAAGGATGTAGATTTGTAAATATCCCAGACTACCCAAAAGGGCAATAAGTTATTCATCTTTTGTTGTTTTCTTACGTAATATACTTCCTTATTTTCAGTAGAGAAGGAAATATAATGCTGAGAACCAGTGCTAGAAGTTGCCTACTCAGAGTCTTTCTCATAAATACAAGTGAGTCAGAAGTTGCCAATTTGTTCAGGAAAAGCTATGTAACACCACCACACAGAGATGAAAGAAATGTATTTTCTTAAGGATGCCTTGTACTACCAGAGTTTTAAAGGCTGATTAATTATAAAGGTCAGAAGTTAATGTTTGTTTTCAGCATAAAAACTCTGCTTTGGGAAAAACTTGAGTCATTTACTGTAGGCAGTCAAGACTTGGATTACATTAATTTATAGCTTGTATTCTGCCATACATTGTTGTGAAAAATGCCTCCAAAATGTTATTATGTTGAAATGATAGTGTCATAGGAAAGCATGTGTAATGAAGTCTGTGCTAAAGGATGTAGGTATCATTCTGGCCTCATTAAAGTAAAAGAGTTTCACTGTAGGCCTCAGTGAAGTTATGATTTCCACCCACCCCATCTCTACTAGACAGCTACCAGTCTTAAACTGACAGATCTGGCTGGGGTTTTCAGTAAAATCTTTCTCAATTGCTAGCTAAATTGCTTCTTTATGTGTCTTATTTCTACCATCATGTTAGCTGTAGTATCCAGGAAGCTTTTCAGCTGACTGGCTGCTGAATGCTTATTTCATGCCTACAGGACTCCATGGGCACAGTTTAGTTGCCTAAACTTCGTTATTTAGTGCTGTTTGGACTGCTCTGATGTATCTGAAATACTTGGGCAAAAGAGAGAAGGTCTTGGAAGATGCAAGAATACATGTGAATTCAGTCCAATGAGCCCTCAGTTAAAGAATGTGGCTAATGTATAAGGATATTAAAACACTATCCTGCAAAAATGTGCAATTTCAGTAAAGCCTTTGTGTTTTATTTTGCCTTTTTGGTTTAGAGTCTTTCAAATATTTCTTCTGAAAGTAGATTTTTCTTTTAAAATGAACACAGTTTAGCAAATAAAAATGGGATTTAAAGTCTATACATAATATTGAACTCATGGAAGACGAATTCTGTTTTTTAATTTTTTAAAAATAAACTTAAAATATTGACTTGGTTTCAGCGTGACCACATTTCCCACATGGTATTCTTTAGTTCAGGGCCTCAATTAACATAAATCCACCATTTGCTCAGCCCTTGACTCATGGCAATTACTGCTTTCCCACACAAATACTATGGCAAGGAGATTTCTTTTGGAGTAATTTTCTTAAACCTTATTCCAATCTGAAGGAGGGATGGGATTTAAAAGGCGCTGTTTTCCTTTGTGTCTTGTCAAGTTTGAAGACAGTAGTTTGAGCCAAAGCATTGCCCCCTGGCATTGTCAGACCTCTGACTCCTCCCCAGCATTGTATTAGTAACCTGGACTTCTGGCAAAGAGCTGTAGATTCCAGGGGCTGCTGGATGGTAGCTGAAGATTAAAAACAAATCCTCAAGCGATATTGAAGCTCCCATCTCCAACGTCTTTAGCTTCTATGCAACTCTGAGTGCTTGGGCTTTAACTAGGTGGAATAAGTCCAGTTGTCAGAAAGTGAACGGCATGCCAGAATAGGTCTGCTCTGGATAATGACATTTCTTCTCATTTTATGGCCTTGGTGTGAAGTTCTGATGCCATTTAGTAATAATGTTGCCTTGAACTGAACAGATTCAAGATTTGCTTTTATTTTTTTCTCTTGAAACTGGAGCTATGTTGGCTTATCTATATTGCTGTTATAGAAACTTTTGTCAGCCTTTTGCCAAGATAAATAATTCTCTTAGTAACATAAATTGAGAAGATTTCATCTCATTCTGAGTCTAAATAATCTACTGATCTGTTTATCTAATCAGCCCACTTTCTTTCTAATCGGTTACATTGACATCTGAATTTGAGTCTGTTATATGATAGATTAAACCTAATCAAATTGTCCTCTAACACTTTGGTATTTTTCTCAAACTTCCCTCTCTGTTTCTTACCTACACAAGATGTTTCAGAGTGGAGATTTAAACTATCCCAGACTGGCTTATATTATTTTTTTATTCAAGCTACAGGTTTCCAAACTGCAGCCTATTTTAAGCAAATTCTCTCTTTAGTAAATATCTCTGAAAAATCAAGTTACCTTTTGATCAGTGCTTTCAACTAGTGATGCTGTTTTGTGGAAGTGCTAGCATTATTAAGTATTATATCCAGATGTTTATATTTAAAATCATTCTTCTTATCTCATTGATTTTATTTGTAAAAATCAGGAATACAGCACTCAATTCAATCTTTTGGGGAGAGGCAAAGTTATAAAAGCACAACAAAACAGAAAGAAATGCAGTTTACAGTTAAAAAGTTCAGTTTTCTCAGTGTAGTTTTATCACACATTATTCAGAATTTGTCAAACTTTTAGCTAAAGTATGTTAACTGAAGTGACCTAGAGTTATTGTTCAATAGATACAATCATTCTTATTGTCTGTTTCTTACTGTGTGTGGCTTTTTATTTGTTAGGTTAGACATGTTAGGTTCTTTGTTTCTGCCTACTTTTCTGTTCACCATGTTAGAGGGATTGTCCCCCTACAAGTTACTCACATAAGTAATGACATTTTAATCCCTCTAAACTGCTAGAAACCCATTATATTCCAAAGTTTTCTGAGTCTATGGGTTTTATTCTGATTTTATTTTTCTGAGTAAGTAGAATATCTTCATGAAGAAAGGATAGCTCTCCGATTAAGATACGGTGTAAATATCACTGTAATTCATCTAGCCTCTGTGATATGTTCTTGCATCATCCTCAGTCAAGTCTGTTTCTTTTTTTGGAAGAACTAGAAGATCTTTTTTCTGCTTTAAAAAAGAAAAGGTAAAGGCTTTACATTCTTTTTCCCAGGTTTCTGTGACACCTCTGTAGGAATCTGTATATCCTGGCTTCTAATCCCTCAGAAAAGGGGGAAATGATCCACTGAGGTAGTGGTAGTAACTTCAAAGAATGAGTCCCTAGAACATTTTAGCTGAGAAAACAATACTTTCTTTATTCCTACTTGAAAGAGTTCAATCACAGCCTGGATAATTGCAGCTGTATTTGCTGTTCTTCATGTGCCTATATCTATTTTTTCCATATAAAAAGGAATGATAGTATTCACATGTAGGATTAATGTTAGTAAGAAATCATGAGATGGAGGATGCCATGGAACTGAAAAATGTTCTGAGTATATTTCCAAAGTCCTGATTTTTGTGTTTTTCCCTCTGGATATGAGTGAATTTCCTGACTAAATTGTAACTGGGTCAATGAGTAGATAATTTATTCACATGACTACAAGTATTTTTTTGGAGTTGTTGTTTTCACTGTTTTTCTTCTTGTTTATCATTGTTTATATTTAATGATATTGTCATATGTTCAGCTAATTTCCATTGCCTACTAGGTATGGCTTAGTTAACTACCATGTGTGTAGGAACCAGGGAGCAGGTCTTGCAAGGTTCTGTATGGTGTAAATTTTCCTTGACACCAGTAAAGTTCAGCACTTTCATTGCCTCCCAGGACTGTAATGGAAGATATGAAAATATTTTATTGCTCCATTTTAATATTTATAGTTTTGCCTTTCATGTGATGGGATTTGAAACCACACTATAAAGCGACAATGAAATGTGAAACTTCCAAGAGTTTGATTTTTGTATTGAAGGCATCATAGTGTTCCTGTTGAGAAAAGTGGTAATGTGCTGCAATTAGTAACTGAGCTGCAAAGAAGCAGCAGAATTATTCTTCTGAATACAGAATACTCATAAAAAATATACAGTCCAAGGAGTTTTTATTGGTTGGCGGCCACAGAACTTCGTTTTGCCTGGATCAGAACTATGTTGGCTTTCTGGTATTTTTCCTTAATACTCTTTAACAGTTCAGTTTAATCTAATTTTGATGTTTAATATTCCTTTGTTTAAATAGTATCTAGTTTTAAGAAAAATATTTTAAAGGGTATAATTGCACCCTCAGGTTTACATTAACGTCCTGTGAAATAAGATATATGCTAGATTAGTACTGATCAGAAATTAACTACTACCATGAGGCCTCTGTGTTTCATCTTGCATTGTTAACCTGCAAAAAGGGTGAAATTCAGGAAAACATCTAACTTCCCCCTCTTCTTACCAACACAGAATTTGTAATACTTGCAGCAAACCTGATGCCATTTCAATGCAAAAACTGAAAAGGAATATCATGTTTACTGCGATTAATAGCAGAATGAAATAATCTCTGTTGAAAAGCTACACATGAAAGCAAAAAGCCTGCATCTTCAAAAGCACTGAATATAATACCCTTCTGTCCAGCCTGTAGGATTTCTTCCTGGAGTCTCACCACACACTATGACAAAAATCCGGACACTGAGATATCACATGAAGAATCAGGCTCTAGTTTTGTGCCTGGTCACTTTATTCTGAGGCCACATAAGTCATCAATTAGCTTATTTGCTACTGGCTGTATATTTGTAGTCACAGCATATCCTATCCAGCAATTGACCAAGCCTTACTTGCGAAAACTGCCTTCTCCCACTCCCTCCCATCCCCTAAACTAAATAATGCTTTTCCAGGATGTTAGAAAATATTTCTGAGTTATTGGAGGAGAGTTTTGGAGTACAATCAAAGCCAAACAGGAAATATCGAATCTACTTTGGTTTTGTCAAACAGATGTTTCAATTTTTTGCCTGAAATCACAAAGGAACTTAGGTGCCATTCACAAGGTAAGACGTAAGATAGGTTTATCTCCTATAACTTGTTAGGCAGTATACAGGCCAGAGCAGATATCTGAATACAAGCATGTGAGGAAAGTGTTCCAATTTCCAGATTTTAGAGTAATACAACACTGCTGCTTCTTCTATTAGTATTCCTCCTCCACTATTCAGTGATTTAGAATTTGATTTTTATTTTCTAAGAATAGCTTCCAAATTACTATTCCAACTGCTTTATTCAAACTTGAGTTAATGATGAACACTGTACCCTTTCCATAGGTGATATTGCTAGATAAAGAAGTTTTATCCTGCCTTTCATCCTCTCCACAGATTTTTGGGAAAGTGAATGACAATAATATGTTTTCCTGTATGTTCATGGCAAAATAGAAAAAATGATCATCCAAGCCTGGATCTGTTTGTTAAATACACTCAATATTTTCCTTTCTGTGCCCTCAGAAAAGAACTCTCTCTATATATATTAAAAAAAAAAAAGAAAAAAAAAAAGAGTAGGCTGGGAAGCTGATTTTACATTATTACACATGTGCAATTTCCATTGGAAACCATAGTAATTTTTCATGTAATGGAGTTTAAAAACAAAATTAAAACCATTCAAAAGTAATTTCTCTATAGCAAGCTGTAAGTCCTCTACTTTTCCTACAATGTATATGAAAATTCTTTGTAATTTTGTATGAAATGAGTCCTTTCAAACAAAGCTGTATTTTATTGGATCTCATGTAAATTACATTATAATATGTTTTTAATTGGAGAAAGAAAGGTAATGGCAGACTTACTGTGTTATGCAAACCAGACCTTTCAAACATGCAGAATAATTTATAGTAACTTGAACTTTTTAAAGTGTAAAAGGATCCCTTGCTTCTTATTTGAGCTTGTTGAAGAGGTCAATATTTGTAAAGCCTGTTATAGTGGACTAAAGGCTCCTCTGAGAAGAAGAATTTTTTCCCTCAGTTTTGGCCTCTCTTGTTTCATTAGCTGGTCTTAGTCCTTGAAGCTGCATCTTTTACTCATAATAACACTTCTACATAGGAACTCCATATGCTTCACAAACAATAATTGATTTAGCTCTGCAATATTTCAATGAGGACTGCAGTTGATGGGTGGGAATTGTGTTCAAGGAGACCTGGCATAATCACTGAAGAACTGTGTGTGATCTTCTGGCATAAGATGTCGGTCTCTCAAACCCCAGCCCTGTTCCTTAGCCACAGATTAAGGAACAGATAAGATGATGGTAGGTATTATAATGTGTTTACAGTGTTAAGCTCAGTAGGACGTAGAAGGTTGTATGTTAGAATAGTGTAACTTCTATAGTTTTATGGGGGTGTCTTCAACACTTTCGACTTACAATACTACCATAGTAGAAATATTCAGTGTGACTAATATTTATATTTCATTCTGCATTCTAATTTTCAACTTCATATCAATCTCTTGAAAAAGGCATGTTTCTGCCTGATTTCTTCATCTGAGAAACATAAGCAGGTACTTAATTCTTGTACTAAGACAGAGGTATGGAAGGGTATTAAATGTTTTGAAGATAAAAATCACTGCATTCTTCCATCCCTACCTGATTTGCTCAACAGACTATGCCACAGAGACTAAAATACTAATTTTTTACATTACTTTTATAAAGTAATTTCTTGCTTTTTTAAAATAACACTGCTCTTG
This sequence comes from Buteo buteo, assembly GCF_964188355.1. Taxonomy (NCBI): domain Eukaryota; kingdom Metazoa; phylum Chordata; class Aves; order Accipitriformes; family Accipitridae; genus Buteo; species Buteo buteo. Next base: position 44,447,171 of record NC_134171.1, on the reverse strand, counting down.
GTTTAAGTATTACTGACTCAAACAAACTGATGAAAATGAATTTGTCGTGCATACTCTGTTGCTAAACAGGCTAAGCTCTTTGTGAGTTCAAAGGCTAAACAATTGCCAGAATGAAATTTAAACTTGTCTCTGTTAAACATCTGTGCTCTCAGAGTTACCAGTGATGTGTCCCTTTGACCTGTTTCATTTGAACTTTGCTGGAAGTGAATTTTCAAACTACTAAATCTAACTTCAGGGTGTGAATCATTGCTGGGTGATGATAGGTAATTGGATGGTGAACTCACAAGGGGCATGAGAGTACCGGAGCTCCTATGTTCTCAAAGGAAAAAAACAAAAAATTGTAAATGCAAGTTGGGAATGGGTGAGGGTGGAGTTTCTCTTTATTATAAAGAAAGCAGATTTTGCAGTGTGTTTGTTTTATGACAGTTAGTTTTTATATCAACTGATCAAATATTTTTACATATCATGGAGTAATATATGTGATGATAACACAGAAAGATACGGGGGTGGATGAAACATTCTTATTTGTAGCATGCAAATAAATCTATTTAAGCAGAAATTTTGAGCAGAATAAGCAGGAGCTTATTCTGCTGTTGCAGGACTTGTAACATTCAAGAAGCATTAGGACTTCTGGATGGCTAGACCTGGGAGAGGGCAATCCTTACCCACAGGCTACTTGGCAGCTTATCGGTTCTTGTGTACCCAGTGGCTAAAAGATACTACCTTAACCAGCAGAGCATGGGATAGATGATGTGATATGCACAGCCTCATCGTGCAAAGATGGGCTTTACTAGTTCTTACTACTTTTATTTCTATATGAAAGAGGCAGGATTTGCCTCTGTGTGCTGATGAAATTTGCTTGTGAATTTTCTGACTAGAACTATCCCATTCTACTAATGAAATTGGTTTCACCTATATCCAATTCTACTGTTGAAATCAGTTTCACCTGTATTTTCTGAAACTTGGGAAACCACATCAGCCTTGGGTTTTGTAGCATTCAAGTCATTGTGTCAAATTCTCCTCTTGGTAACAGTCCTACTGACATGATGAGTTTGCTGGTGTTTTGAAACATATACGCTATCTACTATACATGTTTGCAATCTTGTTTCCATCTGAAATGACTTGTGTTAATTATTTTGTCCCTGATATGATAGAACAGCCTTCTGCTGGGAATGTATTATCAGTGTGTTTCTGTGTAGATGTAAGTTAAGAAAAGTGTGTATTGCTCCACAGGGAGAAAGATGGGTGAGAAGTGGGTGAGGTTTATTGTTGCAGTGAACTATACTAATGGGGATTCAAAACTTAGCGGAAAAGGACACTTTGGGATTCATTCAACAACATTCATAACCTTGGCACTGATCCCAGTGTATCAGTGTTGAACTGAATAAAACAAATATTGGATTGCTGAACGGAGCTTTCTGAAGTGTCTTGCATGTGTTTCTGCTTTACATGGTAAATATTTGTGGATCTGTTTTTAGTTAATGTTATTGACACAGATTAGGTGAGGAAAAGAGACCGAAACTCAAAAAACATTCAGAAGCTTGCTTAAACTATTAGTTTATCCCTTCTAATGCTCTGTGGTACTACTTCAGTATGTATTTATTTCTGTAGAAATACCAGAGTGTCTGATATGTATTTCCTAACCCTAGCACATTTAATAGCACTTCTGAGAGAAAAGCTTACTGTATGATTGATATAATATTTTACTGAAGACACAATGAAAAACAAAAGGAACAAAAAGTAATAAAAGCCTTATTGCATCTTTGAATCTTATTTCTTTAATGATGTATTGCATGATTAGAAGAATAGGAGGATGTGCAACTATTTTCTGTCTAATTAAAAAAAGATCTAAATAATGTTGCATTGAACCTCCCATTTTAGAACTTTTTTTTTTTCTGAAGAAGTCCATTGCACTCTGGTTCCTGAATATTATGTCAGTGCAGGTTTTCCCATTATGGAAGCCCATCTGTACAGCTTTTCAGCCAGTAACTATGTGTTCTTTTCCAACTGAAACAAAATGGCTTCAGCAGCGCCACACTTTCTGTTACCTTCACCCACACACAGGCACACTGGGCTGTGATAGCATTTGGCAGTTTTTTCAGATGTTTCTTCATAAGTACTTGTGCCTGCTTTCTTTCTCATGTTTGCCTCTGTGAGAACGGCTTACAGCTATGTTTATAGGAACAATGCTCTGTAGAAAAGACCCCCAAATAATGTAAATGTTATGTTACTAATTTATTAGCTGCTATTGTGAATTTGGAGGTAGAGTTTTATTAGGAGCACTTGTGCAAATAGTCATGGTTCATAATATGAAGCCTGAAACACAGTGTCTTTAAAGCCCCTAAATCTAAGCGGCACTAGTCAGCCTGTCATTGCAGACTGTCCTTGGTAGGTTTGACAGCAAGTGGCTTTTAAAATTTTCTTACTGTGGACAATAAGTAGGCTAATAAAAACACTCACCTCAGCCCATGTTGAAGTTGTACACTACGTTGCCAGTACAGAAAAGCAAAAGCAGCAAAAAATTATCATCTCAAACACTAAGCAGAGACCAACATTTAGTGTGTCCTGCCCTACTTTCCTCAGCAGTCTCTGTGCAGCTGTGAAATCAGCACTGTTGGAGTGGTAGTCCCACCTGGACACCAGTGCCCGTGAATAGTTCACAAGGAGATTTGCAAAAGGTAGAAGTAGACATCCCTTCTCTGTCTCTGGGCTTTCTCTGCAGCAGCTGTTGTTGATAAGACACTGCTGTGTTCATGGAGGTCGAACAAGCATTACAGGTGATGGCTGGACATCTCTCTGGAGGGATTTTTCTCTGGCTGAAACATGACCCCTCCATTACTGTAGCTCCTGTCTGAGAGTCTAAAAATAATCCCTTTTCAATCTTCTATGTTGTGAATCATGCAGTCAATACATGAGTTGGTCAGAGAGCTGCCAGCCTATGTCTCACTTCAATTGTTTCCTTGTAACTAAAAAAAGAAAATCACAAACCATCTAATTTTATGTCTTAATGGAAAGACTCTTCCTTTTATATTGCTTTCTCAGTTGAAAATATGCAGCAAAATATATAATAATAAATAGACATCGAAACAGCCTGAACACATTTCTTTCTCTACCAAGAATATTGGAGCAAATACATAGTAGAGGGAAGTCGTATTAGAAGGTGCTCACGTAAGAGTAAATATTGGATTGAAACCATATTTCCATTCCCCACCTTGCTAAAGTTGCTAATGAAAAATACCTGGTAAGTTTCCCTGCTATTACATTCAGAATTCTTTGCTTTATATCTATATTTGATAAAATATGATGTTCTGAGGTTTACAATCTAGGAACCAAGTGTTCTGGGAGACATGCATTTTTCTGGAACAGAATACAAGCAATAAATCACAGGAAAGGAAGTCTCTGGAGTAGAAAAAGATAAAGCTCATGAGGAGAAACAAACAAATGTGGTAGGCATATGTGGCTATCTATACACATTCACAAAACTTAACCTCATCCAGCTTTGGTCTCCTTAGTGGAAAACTTGCTGAAGTGAAAGCTAAATTTAAAGTTCATTTGGATGTGTGTGATATTGCACCTTTAAAAGATGAATATTTACTGTCTCCTAAGTTTGTCTTTTAATGGCATTTGTGCATTCAACACCAGGTAGAGCATACTAACAGTTTCTAGCCCTACTCAAGCTGTTATTGTTGGCATATTCTTGCACCAGTACATAATCATTTTGGCAATCACGAGTGTGGCCAGTAGTGATTCTGGCCAATGGGTGTAGCTGTGAGAATATGTAGAAGTTCATTGGCTAGGTAACGTCCTGTCAGAATTTCCATTGCACATTATGCCGCTGGTAGGGTTTTAAATATTGGTCTTCAATAGTTCCTTTTGGGCTGAAAGCTGTCATGCATGAGTCTTGTGTTGTTTGCAATTAAAAACCAGTAATTTGGGATCTGAAATACCATGTTTCATGATTCAAGTTGCATTTGTACCTACACAATCTGAATTCTTTTTTTGTAGATACAGGTTTTGGTTTTGATTTGAAATTTGATTGTCTAAACCCCACTCCAACTGGCAAAGGGAGTAATAATGATTTTCCTATTCCTTTTTTTTTCCTTCTTCTTTAAAACCCACCCCAAAACACCCAAAGTAATTGTAAGATCAAATTGGAAACCTCAGTAAATGCAGTTTCCAAGTGATTAGTGTGTGAGGAGGCTATTCATAGAGATATTAGTCAATCGAAAAAGTTATGTGAGGAACAGTTTACTTGTTGAAGTATCTTCCCTCCTAAGGGACAACAGCGATCAGTGAAAATCAGTATCCTTTTGTATGACAAGTGAGGGATATATCCTTTCCTTCCCTTGACCCCATAGTCCCACGGCAGCAGTGGAGATCCTTGCATGCACCTCAGCTGGGCCTGAACTGAGCAGTGCGTGCCTTCAGTAAGCTGACCAGAACAGCAAGAGCTCAAGGAGGCGTTTGAGGCGTATATCTTCAGGGCCTGCTGAGCCCTGCAGAGATTGGCAAGGCTGTGGGAGAGCCCAGGGAGTCCCTGAAAGCCTTGTTTTAGTAGCACAGGATCCAGACTCATGGGCTATGATGCTTTTGGCCATCAGCTTTCTTGTGACTTGTTTCTGAGGAGCGGGGTGTAGGAAGGTGGCTTTCTACCCATGGAAAAATATATCTTCTGGTTCAGTGGTGAAATACACAGAGAGCCCTGACTTTCAGGCTCTGATGTTGGCATGTGGACCTCTAGCCCCAACACAAAGGATCACAGATGATGAGAAGCTGCATCTCTATGACAGGACTTCTTGGAAATTTTGAGCTGTACCCCACTGCTGGCTTATATCCCTTACCTTATGTGCCCTGTGTGTGGCTTTCAGTTTTAGACTTGCACCAGCGTTGTTCAAGTAGCTTGCATATGCCAGCTCTGCTGACGTCTTCTCATTTTGCCACTTGGAAATTCTCCTAGAAGGAAGCTTACAGATGCAGGCATGGCCCTAGTACTGGAAGCCTGTTGGGCAGGATTCTGGTCTCTGGCAGTCATGGCATAGTACATGAGGGGGGAGGGAGCCTGCTGTTTGCGTCTTTTGGTTGCATGCTGTTGCGTTGGGACATGAAGTCAGGTCATGAAAGGCATAGCACATTATAAAACACATGGGAATATTAAGTTTGGGCAGGCTGGAAAAAAAGAAATTGCAGGAGGTTGTGTTGGCAGTTTATGTATGTTTAGGACACCAGTACATATTGTCTCCTCTTTAGCATCTCTTTTTCCTTAACATAAAACCTCTGTATTTCCCCTTAAAGTAGAGTCCAGGCAAAAAGTAATAGAAACATATTGGGTGGCTGTGGGAGATAGACATGTGATACTCCACTATGGCAGTGTAAATGCAGGTCAAAGCTACTACAGCATTTCAATAACTGTAGGCACAGGTGGCAGCTGAACAGTGGTTTCCACGTCAGCACTTGCAGAATCCTGCCTAGTTCTTTTTTTGCATCAGATGCTTAGGAAAATTTCATAGTTATTGCTAGTGAACTTAATTGCAACAGCCGTTTGGTCTTAAACTGGAACAAATACCACAGCAGTCAGTTTGAGAGTAAGCATTTGGCCCCACAGCATAGCACAACAACCTAGCCATGTCAGTGGGGCAGTCAGTCAGAGGTAACTAGCCTGCATGAAAAAAAAAAGTGCAAGGCAGGAACACCAGGATACAATTCTGGTACCAAAATGGCTCAGATAGTCTCCCATAACAGTGCATTATGCAGTGCAGATAAAGTATCTAGGCCAGGGCAGGCATTCCCACTTCCAATGTTTAGTAAATTAGTCCCTCTATGTTTTGACCAAGTGCAGGAGTCCTTAAAATGCTACAAGTCTTTGGGGGTTTATTGAAATATTTAATCTTATAAAGTGTGCTCATTGAAGGCAGGTATTGCTGTCATCACTACAGATGCAGTTCTCATCACTACATCACTGAAAGTTTCTCCCAGGACTAGTATCTGAATGTTCTGTCCTTACTTCTCTAAGCAGAGAGGCAACTGAATTCAAAACCCCTCATTCTCATCTTGGTATCTTTAGACTCTTTGCTACCACATTTTTAACAACATCACATATAAAATGAATACTCTTTGTGACAATTTTCTGTATTTGCATATTCTCAAGCTTAGATCACACTTGGAGCTAACCTTGTACTTCAGCATCCAATCCATTTTAAATGTATTTCACAGTCTCACTTTCCTTGATCAGAAGCATCTAGCTCGAGGCATTTATACATTATTCATAAAAACACATACAAAAATTATATTGGATCAATATTCACAAACCAGCAGGGTTTCAAATAACATGTAGGCATTTAGCTCTAAGCTATTAAAGTCTGTTCCAGTTTTGAAAGAACTATTACTTTTAAATCCTCGTAAATCTGTGGGAAATGATAATATTGATCCTTTTTATTTTTGTCTTGCTGCACATTCAATTTATATCCTACAGAGTGCACTATGTAACTTTTCCTGAAGCAAAAGGGACAGGATCATCTATACAGGAAACAGCTATGATATACTGCGTATATAAAATAACTTTATAGTTGGACAGTGATTAAAAATAAAATGTGCATTGAATTAATCTCATATTTCTGTGTTCCTATACATTGTCAAGAATCCCTGAGTAATGTGCTTATCAGGAATTGACAGAGTATTATGCAAACATTGACTTTTTATTGCAGCTTCAATCTGGATTTATGCCAAAAAACCTCTGTTATATAGTTATTTCGAGTAATGAGAGGCATTTATAATGCATTGAAGCATGAACAAATTTTGGAGGCAACTTTTATATCTCTCTGAGGTCTTTAGTTTGCTGAGACCCTGCAGTTGAAGTCTTCCAGGCCCAAGGATTTCTACAATAGTTAGATTTCAGATTTTTTTTATGTATTAATTAGGGATTTTTCATTGTATGGAGACATATTTTAGGCACTCCCAGTCATTTTGAGAATTGTTTAGGATTCTAGGTTGGTTCAGAACCGGAACTGCAGTTTCCTGGAAAACTAAAAATTAAACACACATGCATAAAATATCCTTCTAAAGCAGAACTTTGGAATGAGGTGATGAAATTTCAGGTGGAGTAGAAGGTCCAAAATTTTCTTTTGAAGAAATCACAGCATGTTTTTCAGCTGCTTTTACAAGCTCCCCACAATGTTCGGAAAACAGCAGCAGTACAGGAAGTGTTTGAACACTGGTCCTTCTGAGCACCTGTGGTGTTAGAGAGTCCATTCGTTGAGCAGTTCTGGAGCCCCAAAGCTGGAAGCTAGTTTTCAGACTTTCGAGTCTCGAGCAATTTGCCAGAGGAATTGCAGAGGAATTCATCTGGCAAGCTAGAAGAAAACCAGGCACATTTATGATCAGACCTGTCCAGTTTTCATAGGAATTTTGTTGGAATTGATATATTCCTGGGGAGCAGTTGATTTCCAAGGAACTGGCATTTTTGTTTAGAAGAACATTCTGTCAGAAAATACAGAGCTATCTCTACCACCGGGTTTGGCTGCCATTCTTAGAAATGGTCGGCAAAGATCTCAACGTGTCTGTGTAGAGAATGTTATTGTTTTCCTTTGTAGAGATGAGTTAAGCACTGCCACAGACAAAAGCTTCAGTCTCCTTTGCAACAGTCTGCTTTGACAGCCAGGTCTCCTCTGTAGCTCACATTCATGCATTTGGAAAATACAATTTTCCCCACATCTGTTACAGGGAAGACAAGCATGTTGATAGGCATTTATCTCATCATTTCAAGCAACAGCAGCAGTGGGGTTCTTTTTGAGCAGAAGAGTGGATAACAGCTTCTTCTTCTCTCTATTTGTATAAATAGTTTCAGAGATGCTGATGGCTCTATGCCCTATAGCATTGACTGGTTTTGAATTTAAATCTGCTGTACAAATAAGGGCAAGTGCTATTCTCTTTCAATACAGTTCTCATTTTTAACAACACAATTCTGGACAGAAAGAGAATGAGTTTAGTATTGCTTCAATTTGGGCCTAGGCTGGAAAAATAGGATGGCCTCCTTCTTTTCTTGGTAATTCTATTATCAGCTCCGTTGATGACTATAGACATTGCTTTTTATCCTCAACACAGCTTTAGTAATATCTAGACAAATTTGAAATTATTTACAGCAAAAATTGTCTAGGTTACAAGGTCTTAGGGTAGTACCTAAATAATTTTAGTGTGTACACGCTTAGGTACTTGCGATGTTCAAATAGAAAATAATGCATCTGCAATGATATGCAGGTGATATATCTGTATATGGCATGTATTGGGTTTGTGTGGCAAGGTTTTGGTAGCGGAGGGGGTTACAAGGGTGGCTTCTGTGAGAAGCTGCTAGAAGCTTCCCCTATGTCTGACAGAGCCAATGTCAGCTGGCTCTAAGACAGACCCGCCGCTGGCCAAGGCTGAGCCCATCAGCGACAGTTGTAGTGCCTCTGGGAGAACAGATTTAAGAAGGGGGGGGAAAGTTGCTGGGACACAGAAACTGCAGCAGGAGACAGGAGTGAGAACATAGGAGAGAAACAGCCCTGCAGACCCCAAGGTCAGTGAAGAAGGAGGGGGAGGAGATGCTCCAGGCGCCGGAGCAGAGATTCCCCTGCAGCCTGTGGTGAAGACCCTGGTGAGGCAGGCTGTCCCCCTGCAGTCCAGGGAGGTCCACAGTGGAGCAGATCTCCACCTGCAGCCTGGGGAGGACCCCACGCCGGAGCAGGTGGGTGCCCGAAGGAGGTTGTGACCCTGTGGGAAGCCCATGCTGGAGCAGGCTCCTGGCAGGACCTGTGGACCCGTGGAGAGAGAAGACCATGCGGGAGCAGGTTTTCTGGCAGGACTTGTGACCCCATGGGGACTCATGCTGGAGCAGTCTGTGCCTGAAGGACTGCACCTCATGGAAGGGGCCCATGCTGGAGAAGTTCATGAAGAACTGCAGCCCATGGGAAGGACTCACATTGGAGAAGTTCATGGGGGCCTGTCTCCCGTGGGAGAGACCCCACGCTGGAGCAGGGGAAGAGTGTGAGGAGTCCTGCCCCTGAAAAGGAGGGAGTGGCAGAGACAAGGTGTGATGAACTGACCGTAACCCCCATCCTTGTCCCCTTGTGCCGCTGTGAGGGAAGAGGTAGAGCAAATCAGGAGTAAAGTTAAGCCTGGGAAGAAGGGAGGGGTGGGAGGAAGGTGGTTTTTAAGATTTGGTTTTATTTCTCATTACCCTACTGTGGTTGATCGGCAATAAATTAAGTTAATTTTCCCCAAGTCAAGTCTGTTTTGCCCATGACGGTAATTGGTGAGTGATCTCTCCCTGTACTTATCTTGACCCACGAGCATCTCGTTTTATTTTCTCTCCCCTGTCCAGCTGAGAAGGGGAGTGATAGAGTGGCTTTGGTGGACACCTGGCCTCCAGCCAGGGTCAACCTACATCATGGCATCACAGCAGATTAAGTGTCAAAATTCTGTGCTCTCCCTTTAGAACAAAACCCAATGTAAATACTTCATTGCAGAGCGGACTGGTCACAAACTGAAGTTCTATATTGAATTCCTGTAAAAAAGACATAATGGTTTTTGGCATTGGAAATTCAAATGCCTGGCAGATGGACTGTGTTCAGTTTATAAGCAAAAAGATGAGTATTTTCTTAATTGCCAGTAGCGCAACTGAAGCTAGTGCCTTAAATTCAAGAAGAGTATATTTGGTCACATGCCCAGAGTCATAGAGATGCTGCATTTAGAATTAAAATAGGGAATATTTTATGTACAACTAGATGGAAAACATTGTTTTCTGTTACAATTAATGAAACATTAATTGCTTTTCTTTGGTCTTATTGGTTTAAGTAAGTGAGAACCGAAATTCAAATGGTGAGATCAACTGCTCAGTTGGATCACCTACCTGACTGACCAGTACCTTCTTCACAGATTAACACTGCATTTTGACACTGACATACTCATAATTTCCAGTTCTGCTGGTGGATGAGGCTGGTTTTCATAGTATCTCAGGAGTTTTTTCCTGATAGGAATAGATAAAGAATACTTCAGGCTAAATTAGATCTAGTTAAAAAAGTAACTGCATTTTTCTCACGGAATAGTACAGCCTTTTTTCAGAAATATCTTCTCCCTTGATAAATACTGTTTTCAATTCTTTTTTTTTTTTATTGGGAAACTACAGTAAAATGTACAGAAAGGAGTTTGGGTTTTTTGTGGTTTTTTTTCGTTTGTTTTAAATCCCTACATCTCCAGTTTTGAATTTTGTTTTCCCTTTCTCCCTCATTTGGCTATGGAATAAAAAAAAAAAGTATGTCATCTGGGACTTTCATGTATATGTTGCCTTTTATTCTAACTTTTCAAAACTTTGTCAAGCTTAGAAAAATAATTATGGGAAAAAGAAAAAAAAAGTTTTGAAACTTTGCCACTGTGTACTTAAAGTATGGAGATATTTTGAAAAGACAAAGGGAAGAGGGGAAATATGAACATTATTCTTTTTATTGTAGCTAGTATCAAAGCAAAGGGGGGAACAACACAACCTTAAGAATCTGATATTTAAACGTTTGTGATTTCAATGTCTTGTAATTTTTTTCAAACTCTTGTCTGGAAAACAATACATAGCTTTAAAGTTTGGAAGTATTTGCTAAATGGTTTTGCAATAACTTAATGAGCTATAGAAGAACAGGAACCATTTTAAGATCATTAAGGTATGAGCTTAACTTGGTCACCTTCTCAATGCTGTCAGGTCCAATTCTTCAAGGACCAGAAAGTACTCAGCAGTGACCGCTCAGTAATGTAGCTCCATTTATATCAATTAGGCTATAGGAATCTACCCCAGCTGTTGATCTGACCTACATTTAGTGCCTGTCACTAACAGCTATGAGCAGGTTTTATTCTTGTTGTCACTGAAGAACCTCACAGTTAAATTAAATTAGGTGTAACATAGAACACCCAAGAAAAGAATTACTTCTGTGACTGAAAACTTAGCCAAATAATGGCTTACGAGCCATTAAATAAATTATATTTGGCTTCATAGCAGGACAGAACAAAGAGAGAAATAATTCAAATTTATTTCTGCCAGACAGACTCAAAAATTTTCAAGACACAGTTTTTTTTCTTTTTTTTTACAAGAGAAGACCACAAAGAACTGTGTACTTGTCCGTGTCTCTTTTTAAGCAGCCTATTAATGTGGTGTACTGACACTTGATACAGCTTTTGAAGTGGTGTTAGCTGCATACTTGGGACGAGAAAAGCTTTTTCAATATCTTATTCTGTTTTGCAAAATGCGAATTATTTTCACCGAGTCAAGCACTTTTGTGTTTTGTTTTTCACAGAGGTATGTTTGCTCATCTAACCTGACAAATTTTTTTTTTTTTAGTTCAGTTTCTAAAGCTACCTCATAACTAGTCTTAAAAAAATTCTGTCCACAGTTAGGTCTTGCAACGTAAAGTACTAGGAATGTGACATATTATTATGAACTTAAAGAGAAAATGAACGTGCAGTAGTCAATATTGACCACTTACATAGTGCTTAATTTTGAATAGAAAAGGTTTCCCTTGAGACACAGAAATGAAAATGTTATTGAAATTGTTGACATGTTTCCATCGTATTTTTAAGAACTATGGATCAAAAGGTGAAAGCAGCCATAAAACTCATGCAAAATGGTAACATCTTTCACAAAATTTCAATACCAGTAAACCTTATCTCTTCCTGCAGAATCCACCGAGGCCATCTTCCCATGCAGAGCTAGCTCCACTACAGTGCAAAAGCAGTATTCTGTATATTTTAACTCCACCCCACACTGAAGTCCCTTAGTGCAGTATTCTTTGGCTGTCATTCACTAACCAGAAGCCAAATCATCTGTGTTTGTGTAACTTGGTAAAAGAGAACTTTTAAATTCTATTCAGTTTAAAGGAGCTTCTGCTTCTAGGTCAGACAGACAATAACTTTTCTCTTTATTGTAAAGCCTTACGTGCTGGATCAGTAATTCTAGGCCATCTGAACAATAATATCTGAACATTATGGTATCATTTATGTATTCCCAAGGAAGTAAAATGATTGCCTGAAGTATATTTTTCAGTCAGTCTTCAGTGAGGTCAGATTTTTTTCCCTGAATAATTCTCCCTTGAAAATTTGAGGCAACATAAATGAATTGCATATGTAAAGACTCAGATTCACATGTCAACTTATCTCAGCAACCACTTAAATCTCTGTTCACTATCTAGCTATGGATATACAAATGTAAGAATTCATTTGTCAATGCAGATGACTCAAGAAAAGTGCGCCTACCGTCTTGAAGTTCTACATAATTATTTTTGCACTAACTTTCTATAAGTAATAAGCTTGTATATGATTATTTCAGCAATCACTTGCTAGCACTTCTAAATTAAATACTCATGTTTAATACAACTCAGGTGTTCTTTACATCTTGCATGAAATAGATGGTCATCTTTCCCAGTCAGAAATGTCTAGGTTATTCTTATGCCATATAGGAAAGAAGCTTTAAACCCCTATCAAATTCCATTCTTTTTTATCAGTGATGCCTCACCATGTCAGTCTGGCATGTGATCAGGTTATGAAGTAGAAAATTGAGACCCAGAAGGTGATTACAAGGTATCTGTATCCATGTTGTTGAAAAAGGTTTTCCATGGATTACATTTTACCTAGCCTTAATATCTGCCTCTGACTGAACAACAAAAAGCAGAGCTTCTGGACTTTGAGGCTACAAGCCAATCTGATAACTCAGAGTTTTGCTCTGTAGGAAAACTGAAATTGATCAGCTATTGTGATTTAAAACACGTCCCATGTTTTGCTACTTAAGAATGGGTCCCCAAAACATGTCACTAGAAAATAAGAAAAATTGATTCTGAAATAGCTACCATCAATGCCTAAGGGAAAAAAACCACAAAAAACCATCTCAGATCTTGCAGTCATGTCTAGAGAGGTAAAACAGGGTTTCTAGTCCATTAAAATTTTGCTTAGATGTTTTTAGTCTGAACTGGATGGATGCCAGGATTTTTCTAATTTCTGGTAGAAATTAGCCAGAATTTCCAAGCAAACTTTGTTTTGGAAACATCAGAGCATGCATGGTCTTCCCTAAAGGAAAGTTATTATACACTGGCTATCCAGCTATGTGCTGCAATTGCTCTATTAAACTGGCAGGCTTGTCTGGTTTATCTCTGTGAATGTCATTTTCAATGGGCAGTAGGAGGAGGTCCTAAAATCTTTCACCTCAAGTCCTGGGTGACTTCATTTGAGCAGAATTTGCAGCATGTCCACTGCCAAGCAAGAATTCTTGCTCCCCAGAGCTACAGAGCTTCAGGTTGGTCCTGGATTTTCCAGGCTCTGAATCTTAGCTTTGCAACAGGTTGCCCCAAGTGTAATAACCTGTGAAAAATAAAAGAAGGAAAGCAGGGAAGAAGAAGTGGGCTGCCCAAGAGCCCAGGAGTAGGCTGGGCAAAGGTTTACTTGGGCCCTGTCCTGAATCCAGTGTCCCTTAAGTCTTCAGAGTAAAACCCTTCAGTCCTGAAAAGTTGTTGGGGTTTCTTTTGATTCACTGGTTGGTTTTTAAAGTATTTTTTTTTTCTTTTTTTTTCCTCAGAAAATTTCCAGCTAGCCCCTCTGTGGAGTGAATTAAATTTAGGTGACGCATGCTGGTTCTGTTATTGGCTAGAAGCCAATTTTCCTTAGATATTCTGTAAATGCTTGGAAATTTCTCTGAACAGAAAATTGATGTCCACCAAGGTGTTACCAAATGCTTGACCTCACTCAGGAAGATGGAAAAGAGTTAATCACTGACTTAAAAGTAGCAGTTGACCAGGTACTAGTGGCTGCATTTCATAGAAATCAGTCTATATATTTGGAACTTTAAAAGGACCAGTTTCCCAAAATTTAATGCCTTGTTGCTGTAAGTAACAGGGTCCATAAATTCAAAAGAGGTAATGTTCATGGAAGCTGGCAACTGATTAGACAATCCACCGGATGCTCAAAAAAACAAGATTTCATAGACATGAAGAAGTTATGCTGGGCAGAAAATAGCCTGGCTGTAAGAAAGTGTTGAAATGGTGCTACAAAATAGAATACAAAATAAAACAAGTTTTCTGATGAATTTAAATAATTAATGGCAATGAATATAACTTAAAAGTTTAAAAATGTGTCTGACTAACAAGAAACTTAAAGGCAGATTCATGCCAAGACAATCAGAAGTTGTTTAAAACACAAAGAACAAACCAGGAATTCCATTTCTAGACGCAGATGGTAAAATCATAGATCATCAATGCAAAACAGGTAAAATAGTCAATAGATACTTCTATTATATATTTGGAACTAAGCTGTAGCTATCAAAAAATTATAGTATAGAATTACATTATAAAACAATTAGAAAATTTACCTCCTGTGGTAGAATGGGGAATGAAACAGCATCTGTCCGCCCCCATGCCCCCTCAGATCAATAGACCTAAATTAACTAACTCTCACAAACTTTAAGAGAACTAACAGAGCCATATGACAAGCCAGTACTGTTTGTTTGGATTTTTACAAACTTTGTAAGTTATTATACTATTATATTGTTTATTCTTTATTCTAGTGCCTAATTCTACCTACATATTTCTTTTTTAGAAGTTACTCTAAAGAAATTTTATTGAGAGCTACAATCATACTTATTTTATAGATATATCTATCCCACCCATTGAGGGATATTGCTCCACATGTTGAGAGGCTGATGGGTTGGGTAGGTCACTTCTGTGAGCTTTTCTTTAATTTATCAACTTTCATTAATTTTCATATTCAGTTACTGTTCTGTTCTAGGAGTATTTTGGGGGGTATGAGTTTATATTCATTTCTTTGGGCTGAAGCTGGAGCATTTCCTGCATCATTTCAGAGCTGAGACATTGAGTTCCATTGGCCAGAGGACTGTAACTAGTTAGCAGATGTCAAATCACAAACCTTTCTCATAAAAGTTATGGAAGTGCTAAATTGGCAAAGATTGAGATGAAGTCACTGTATTTAACTGATGCTTTGCTATAACATCCTTGAAGTTCATGATCAAACATATCCCAATGCATTATGCATCTGCTCAAATATATCACTGCTTAGCAGTATGTTTTTATTGGATTCAGCCCATGCAAATACCCTTCCTAGGGGTAACATTTTACACAAATTATATTAATTTCTTCTATGAGCTGTTAGGCTGGAAGTGAAGTCTCCTGTAGAAGAAATAATTGTAAGATTAACCTAAGATCACAGGTTTTATTTATTGCATTTCAGTCAGGAAAAAAATTAAAAATGTGTTTATTGCATTACAGATTAAAATAAATAACTTCAGGAATAACAATGCCACAGGAGTCTTCTCTCCATTTTCGACTCATTTCAGCCAGAAATATCCCTGCTATGTTGTGCTTAGGTCCTGACCTTCTTATAGTTTATAATAAAAGGGTGTTCTTGCTATTGAGCCTCTATTCAGCATGAAGAACTACTCTCAAACCTTATTTCCACTGTAAAAGGTTTCTTTTCATGCTTGCCTGCCACATCCTTTTGAGCCACTGTGATATACTCTGTAACCTCTCGTGGTTCATGCTTTATCACCAGAAATAAAATTGAAATAGCTCTTCACCTAATTTTGGCTGATAAATTTGGCTGTGTTTCCCCAGGGTAAAGACATGGCAAGTTTTAGGTGAAGACTCCATAATGAAAAGCCTAAGCTGGTAAAGCCATATATATTCAGTTATTAAAAGATTATGAAGAGCTCTTTCCATGACAAAGAATAAAACTGAAATTGGACGGTGGCAGTATCATGAGCTGGTAGGCACAAGACCTCAGTGACAGGCATGGAAGAGAAGCAACCTGAAGGGAATAAGCTCCCTCACTTGTAAATGCAGACTGGGGATAATGAGCTAGTGCGGGCTGCTGTGTGTCCTCTGCAGCTTTGGCAGTCTCTGTGTGGAGCGTGTCGGCACGATGCACGGCCACCGGCCTTCTACCTATAGTGCTGCTTTGTGGATGGCTTGAAAGCTGCTGCTTGCCCAAACAGGATTTGTATTAGGTTATGATTTCTGAATGCTTCCAAGGCACCCTGCGGCTGCACTCACACACAGCTGTCATTTTTGCAGCGTTTCAGTCATACGTTTTACACGATGGTGTTATGTGCCATTGCTTCGTCACAGACGAGGAGTAGAAAGTTGTAGGGCAGGAGAAGGAAATGAACATCTGAAGGTGGAGGATTAGAGTGGAACTTGGGAAATGCTTATAGGAGCTCTGTTGCTGGAGAAATCATCTTGTGGAATTATACTCTAAATGTGGAATTAAACGTAGCTGCAAGAGACTTCCCTGAACACTGCCCAGCTCCTATGACAGGAGTTCACCTCTAACCAGAAGCACTACTAGCATGGATGTGACTGTGATCTGCACGTAGGGCTGGGATATGGGAAAACCAAAGGCAGTAATGTCTTTTCCAACTGTAGAAGATATGTGCTCTTCTGCAAAAAGCTGCTGTAGAGAGCCATTTTACTGCAGGCAGGAATCTTACCAAATGCTTACATATGACATAATATATAATTTGCTTTCATAACAGTAAATTGTGCTCAAACAAGGACATCTAATTTTATTTAAAAAAAAAAAAAGGTTGAAAGGACATTGGCACAAGAAAAAGGTTGGTTGATTATTTTTAAAAGAAGTTACTTTATTATCTTAGTTATCACTGGAGAATGTGGTAAGCATTATGATTTAGCTGGTTTAATGTTCCAATTTGAGGATTTTCCAACAGAGTCCCTTCCTGCCCAACACATTCAGATGAGTCTCCCCTGGGTTTTTTGATTCATAGGTACAACTGCTTCTCTGACGTGCATAATGTCCCTGGCCACAGGAAAGTTTGGCATTAGCAGGTACAATTCCTTCTGAAGCCCGTGAGATATCCACCAAAGTTGAGAGCTGGGTTTTACTCCTGAACTGTAATAGGACCAAAAACTTCTCCGTATGGTGCAACTGAGAACACATGATATCTCGAATCTTTGTTCACCTTATAACTAGAAATCGTATGTGCAGCTTGCTGTGAATATGGTAGCACGTTTCAGGAATATAATTGTAAAGGAAAACATGATGAATGACCTTGTGTGCTATCTTCACTACTGGTTAGCTTTGATGGTTTTACATGTGTTATTACTTTCTCTCTAACAATTTAATCTTGTATATTTGCCCTTGAATTTGACACTAATGTATGCAACATTTGTGGGGGCTTTTTTTTCCCAGATGGGGAAAGTCATTGTTACAGAACACAAAAAAAAAAAAAATCAATTTCTTAAAAAAATATAACTTGGCTTTGATCCAGTAAAAAAAAAAAAAAAAAAAAAAAAAGCTGCTGTCATTATTAGCAAACCCAAGGGAACCATAAAATTTTCACTGGTGCCCAGATGAAAACATTTGCTTTCTGCTCAAGCTGTTATTTTAAATCTGTCTAAAATTTAAATTTAAATAAGATGTGTCTGAAAAAACTTGTTGAACTGATGTTTTATTTAGATATTCTTTATCTCCTACTGAACAGAGATTCTCCCTATAAACTATACTTATGGGAAATAGTTTGCTTTTGTCTCCAAGCTCTTTTGCATTTAGGACATAGAATAAAATCAGTAGCAGTTCTCTTGCAAAATACTTGTTGCAACAGGGCCGTGTTTTATTTTCTACTAGTCCTATCAATCGGTACTTTCAGGATTTAAAAACATATTTCTAACTTTAAAAGGGAATTAAGCTATTGCTAATAATTTAATGAAATCATTAGCCTTTCCATTTAGCATTAGGAATTCAGCATTGTACTTCTGAGAAAGTGACCTCAATATAAATTGAAATAGAAAATCTCTGGAAACAAAAGGCAGCAAGTAGGGCTTTTCTTTCTTGCTGAACCAATTGCCAAAAGCCCTAAAACAGGCTAATGAATTTCACTAGATTTAAAAAAACCTAACAAACTTTGATTAGCTTGAATATTCTCAATACTAATTACTTGCTTTTTACAGGGACAATATATTTGTTGTACTTTTCTCCATTCTCTGTCTACAGCATCTCAGTATTTGCCTCTGTCTCCTTAAACTTCTCAAGCTGCTGTTTTCAGAAAATGTGTTTTTAGAGCATCTTTGGCTTCCCTGGGCATTTTCTCCCAGTTGTGCTCTCCTGCCATTTTTCTGCTAATCTCAAAGACTCTGCACACATGTTCCCATCTAGTAAAATTTTTTTTCCTCAGTCTTGGAAATTTCTTTCAGGCTGTTAGCATGATAAGCTTAACTAGAAAAACAGACAGATAAGGTGGGATATTATTTTGTTGCTTGGATACCATCAATCAAACACCCAGTATAGACTATGGAAGATGGTGCTATTTTTCTTCCTTCTCCAATTTTCTCTTGAAATTTGTAGGGCTCTGCACTAGAATCTCAACACTGATCATATATGTGTTCAATGGATGTATGGACAAGGTTGGTGAGTAATGTTCAATTAGATGCTCACTGTGAAACTGTCAGTGGAGAATTTAGCCTTTTCATGTTTCAGTATAGAAACTGAGTCTGTTGTCACCAAAGAGCAACTAGGTAGAAGAAAGAAAGATTTTAACACTGGCTGCAGAGAGATTGTATCTAAACGGCTTGGATGTTTTAGATGTTTAGCTCCAGTCTGATATAGTATCACATACACAAGTAATTCCTGTAAGAGGCAACAGGTTTTAATTAAATTAGAGCATATTCCTGAAAGTAAACCCATGCTTTTAAGTGATTTTCTAAGTAAAACTGTTTCCATGAATGAGGGCCTTAGAGTGTAGGTCAGTAAATACTGTGCTTTTCCCTGTTGATGCATCGCTGTGGAAGGACAATTGGAACAGAAAGGTCTTTCTCCAACCACAGGGAGCACTCAGTTAGTCTCGACTCCTTGCCTTGGAGATAGATGTAGTTAGGAATCACAGTGATGTCCTACTTTATGAGCTGGGACATTCTCCCAGGTTCAAGAGACAGTTTATTATTATGAAGACTGGTAAATAATGCACATTATTTTTCAACATGCTCAGAACTTGGAATGAATGTTGATTGTACAGCTCCACTAGAAAATAATTCAGTCATCGAAGATCATTTTAGGTGATGACACATTTCCAGGGGTATTTCCGTGTTGCACGGATATTTTCCTTAAGACATCTTTGTAAACATTGGTCTATAAAGTGGTGAAGATATTTTACAGAATACACATTGGATGTGGTGTTTCTCGGATAGAGAAATTAAGCCTCTCTTTTTCTGTTGAATCACCTGTTACTGCCTTTTCATTAGAGTTTGTAAGGAAAAGCCCTGTCTGAAATTACCACTTAATTAATTAATAAAGCTTGAGTCAACACAGCTAAATCCTGCCTTATATTTAAAAAACTTTTATATCTAATATGATTTTCCAGAGGAAACTGAATACAAATATACAATATCCATGTTCCGCTCATGATTGTTTTTCATTATGGTCTCCGATGGCTATCAGGATTTTCTTTTGATGATTACTAAAGCCAACGCTTTAAAGAAATCTTTTCAAATAAACAAGTATCTATTGTTATGTTCAAGTGCTTGTGTGGTCAAACACTTCTGCTGAATAAACTTTGCTTAAATTTCTGTCACTGATTTATATGGAACTTTATTATGCTTGAATATTTGAATCTGATGGTTCCTCCCGGTCTGTCAAGTTTCAACAAGTACCAAAACTACAGTACCAAGCATTTATAAATGTAACTTATAAATCAATCTGATGTGTGCAGAGACCAGATAAACGTACATCAGCTCAGGTTTCTCATCAGCATTTCTGATGTTAGATACTGAGGCAGAACAACAAAATTAGCATTGGCTCTCTGCAGGGGTGGCTTCAAAGAAAAACTACAGACAACTCTTGGGTCTTATTTTGCAACATGGATCATCTTCATACATGAGATGGATCTCTTTTTCCAAACAAATGTTTACTAAGAATACATGTTACAACAACTTCTCTTGTGAATATAAATGTGTTTTGAAAAAGTTATGCTTTCATTTGGTAGAGTTAAACCACATTCTGTAAGTGAAAGAAAATGCCCCAGTAAAAGCACAAAATTTACTCAGCATAACTGGGCCCTGAATAAGAGATTTTAAAAGGCACCTGCTAAACTCAGGCCCACTTCTCTTCCCATCCCTGAGCAACCAAGGTCTGCCAGCAAAAATCAGTAGCATAAACTTTGCCTAATATTAGTTCACATAGCTATCAAAAATTAGCTATTTTGTAATATCTAACAGTTTTCTTCAGTTAGTCTGACCACATTTACTAGTCAGGAGGTAGAGGTCTGCTTGCTTTGTAACAATGCTGATGGTGAGCACTGAAGTCAGCAAACTGTCTCCATTCAAGAAATAGGTTAATTTCTTTTGTTCTAATGTTAGCCAATGATTTGGTTAAAACATAAAGAGCTGGCTCACGAGTAGTTTCTATTATTTCTTACACTTCTGTAATTTTAGGCTTTTACATGGATTTGTTTTTTAGGCCTGTGGATTAAATTAATATTGATTTGATAATTAGCACTTTCATGCAAGGGTCCTGATACTGCAAATGTTTTCAGAAGTTATCCAACTTACAAGGGAGGGTTTACAGGGCAGTTAGCAGAGAAGTTAGCACAGTTTTTTGATGTTGTGTCAGAACATCTGGGTTTAGCACCAACCTAACACTGTCATATGGAAGCAGTATATTTCCTTAAACTGGCATTTGGCTTTGTTTTACAAAATTCTTATTACAGAATTTATAGAAGATAATAAACATAAAAGGTCTCTACAGCTTAGTATAAAAACTTCTGTATGGTTTATTTCAATGTATAAATTTATTTTCTTGCTTGTTCTCAAGTACTTCTAAAACAACAAAGTTATGAACCTCTATATTCAAATATTAATTAGAATTCATTTAAAAATTATTGACTGTCAATCAAAGCTGTAAATTGTCCACTGAATTCTTTCACTTGTGATTAAAGGGTCTTAGGAGTGACTGTTTTCAGGAGTCATTCAAAATAGTCATCAGAGCATAGGCAGAAGATGAGTTGTCTCAGTGCCCTAGAGATGCTGTTGGTTGGAGGGAACATATATTGTAACCTAAGGCACATTGCCTGAGTCCAAACCTAAAGCCAGGCTACAAGAAACAAGTGAACAAGAAAAACGTACTTCACTGAATTTTTTTTTTAATTAACAAATCCTAATGCAAATTTGCTTGTAGATTCCTTTTTCTGAATTGTCAGAACTGAACGGCACTTTTCTACTTTCTTTATAGTCTCTCTTTCTCTCTGCTGTCCAACTACGATGTGCATGTACATACAAAAAAAGACATACTAATGAAGGTCTATTACCCCTTAGACAGTGTCATGGCAATTAGGGCACTTTCTGGAGGTAGGAAAGGTTGCTCAAACTCTCTTTAAGTTTCTCTAGCTCAGAGAAAAGAATGAAATAAGACTTTTTACTGTTCTTGGTGAGCAACATAATATTTGGACAATCTGTATTTCAGCGGCAATCTGTAGCAGTCCTGCAGTATTGCTTGTGGACACAGGAAATTGGACACTTAAAAGTCATCTGAGGCTGAAAATGAGAGTGTAGTATAAACGACCAGCAAAGGTGGCAAAACTTCACTTTCATTTACAGTAGGGAGAGGTGGACCACCTTCGTGATTTGGTTTATGGGCATCTGGTTTTCATCTGCAAACTTTTGTCCTTTTATTTTAAAAAAATAAGTTTGAAATGTCTCCTTTGGTGTGTGTAGGGGGAAGGTTCTGGTTTGCTTTTGTTAGGATCTTACACCAATTTTTTGCTTGTCTGGGGAAAAAAAAAGGGTTTCTCTGTTTGTTTGTTTGTTTCAGGCTGACCTAGGATGTTTTTAGTTTTCAGTCCAAACACTGGAACAAAAGTCCTCTCCAAACCTGCCCCACACCCCCAGCCCTCTTTGTGTAACTTTACACCAGAACAGAACTGTAAGCCAGCTTGTCTGGCCCATATTTCCAAGGACAGTCTGATATTTTTTAAGTATCTTCACATCAAACAAAACCGCTAATAAAAGCAAGGCATTTTTTGCATTTTAATTCCAAATGAAGGTAGAGGAAGGAAAAATGAAACGTGTGTGTACTGAAGAGCAAAAACTGACAGGAGAGGTAAATAATCTTCCAAGTTTGCATAGAGTAGAAATGAGGCATTGTAACAACATAATATATTTAAAAATATAGCTCCTTTAATCATCTTGCTGACTTGAATTTCAGCTTCAGTGAGGCTCAAGATCTTGCTAAAGAAATGTCTTTTCCTTGTTGTTTGTGACAGGAGAAAACAGCACTATTAATGACAAGGAATTATTAGGGAAATATCTTGGCATTTTTAATGTAAGAAAGGAAGCAAATCATAGTCATATGTATCTTTTGTCCGGCTCTTAATTATCTCTATCATGTTGGAAGTTTTTATTCGGAAGTCTGTGTTGACTCTAATGATTAGGGCCAGAAATCCTACAGCTGACAGGAAAGTGACCTATAAATAATGATCTATGATGGACTTGTCATTTAGTCACTAAATGAAATATTCTAGTACCTGCTTCCTTTGTCTTGTTTCTCAGTTTCCATCTTCTCTAAGGTTATTCTTTTTGACATATCCCGCTAGCTATCTGGTAGGAATAGGTTTTCTTTGTCTTGTAAATGTTTTCCATTTCCACCAGAAAAGTACCACTGAAAATATTATCGGAATTATTTTTGTAAACAAGAACCCCACTTGAATACAACTGGATACAGTTAGTACTGGATTTCCAAGTCAAAGTTAAATAATTTTTTTTTTAAATAAAGGTTTATAAATACATGTACACAGATACATTAAGAAACAGGACTAGAAGGAGTTGCTTACAATGCAGTATGAATTCTGGAGTTTTGACCAAATGAAAAAGTCAGAATTTAGTAAGAATATAAATCTGCAACACATCAAATACACTATAGTAATTACCTGCATGCATTCTCTAACTACCACACTGTATAAAGAAAATCAGCCAGCTCATGGTAAGAGCCCTCTTAGCCAATAATAAAACAGTTCTTCAGCAAGGAGTAAATTATTTAATTTCATTTAGTAATGGTGAAAAATGTGCATATGGGATGACAACACCATGTAGCAGATGGTCTCTGAGTTTGCATCCCAGCTTTTTATGGGGTAACTTGTGCGGTCATGTCTTTAATGATAAGAATCCAACGCTTCCCCTGATACCTCTAACTGATAATTCCTAAAAGGATCTGTGCCAGGTCCGTCCACAAAAAGGGGACATTCTTGTTATTGAGGTGGAGAAAGATGTTGGGAGAGAGAAATCTAGCACCCCTGTAGTCCATGTGAATTTCACTATTGAATTCGCTGAATCCAGGATTTCACCCCAAACTTGCAGTTCAGATCTCCCTTGTTTACTCTGAGTAATGAGGCAAACAGAAACACCCATGCCAAATGTGCTTGGTTAACACGCTCTCAGCAAGCCTGCCAAAAGTGAACTCCCCTTGCAACACAGTTCAGTAAGCATTATACACATAGCATTAGCAGTTGACACTGCTTAAAGTACCTTCCAGTACCTAAAGGGGGCCTACAAGAAAGCTGGTGAGGAACTTTTTACAAGGGCATGTAGTGACAGGACAAGGGGTAATGGTTTTAAACTGAAAGAGGGTAGATTTAGATTAGATAAGATATTAGGAAGAAATTCTTCACTGTGAGTGTGGTGAGGCACTGGAACAGGTTGCCCAGAGAAGTTGTGGATGTCCCATCCCTGGAAGTGTTCAAGGCCAGGCTGGATGGGGCTTTGAGCAACCTGGTCTAGTGGAAGGTGTCCCTGCCCATGGCAGGGGGTTGGAACTAGATGATCTTTAAGGTCCCTTCTAACCCAAACCATTCTATGATTCTGTGATTAACAGGCTACAATAGAACACTGCGTGAAAGAAGAACCATAAAAACTGGGGTTTGTACCATCTGTTTCTGTAAAACTTGCAGAAATTTATGTTGGCAAATAAATTAGGGTAGGCTTAATGCAAAGTAATAAGTCAGTTATTTTGACTTTTGTTTTTGTTTGTAAGCTTACATCATCGACATGAAAAGGTGGTATGACTGCAAGATCCCCAGTGTTGTATCTGCCAGTCTCACCTTCCCTCTTTTTTGAAGCAAAGGTGATTTACTACAGGAAAAGGAATTATAAATTTGTCTAAAAGTGGCTTAGTAGACCAGATACTTCCTCTTGAGATTATGCTTTGTTGATGGAATAAATTACAATATTTTTTGTTTCTAGTTGAATCTCAAGGATAACTTTTTTCTCATGTGTAATTCAGCTCACTGTGTTTGAGTAACTCAATACATACACTGTTCACTCATCACTTGAATTCCAATTTTTTAGTCTACATCATTTTCTGTTGACCTACAGTAGAAAGTATACTGTGATCTGTGCCATGGCCATTACTTGTAATGTCTAGAAAACAATTGGAGTGACTAACACATGTCTTTGAAGACTACTCATATATGAAAACTATGCTTATGATTTCATTTGCTTTAGTAAGGTTGTACATCTGCTCATAAAAATGTCGATTCTTGGCTGAGCTGGAAATGATGTTTTTCAACTGCAGTGCTGCAGTTCTGCTCATCTGGCTGGTCACACACTACCACAAAAAAGAGGAATCATAGTTCATAACTGGAGATGGAGCTATTCCACTCTTCTTTCCCTTTTGTTTAGCAAGCTTCAACAAATGAGGAGATACAGCAATAGGTGATGAAAGGCATGCTTGTAACAGTGCTAAAATTAAAAGCCTTACAAATATCAATGCTGAATCAACTTTCTATTTCTTTCCTTCTCTAATCAGCTGTACAAAACAGTCCGGGGGATATATAGTATAATAGCTGAAAGCAAGTGGATAGAAACACAATGTAGGTGATATAAACTTTGGGTGGCCAAAAATGTGTACAATGAGGGAACCAACGGTTTTATACTTGTACTCCAAGCATTTGCTTTAATGGCCACAATTGTGTCCGATGGAATCAGCTACATTTCAGTCAAACTCTTCATAATGGGCCCTGTCTACACACTTATTTTCATTAGAAAGAGTGTAGATTCCACACCATGACCTGGATAGTCTGAATGGCATGTATAGTATTCAATATAATATTAATATTGAAATTAGTTATGATCACTCTGTGACAGCAGATGAATGAAAGCACATTAATATACCCAATGCACCAGATATTTCCTTTCAGACTGTTCAGGTTATCACCTGGACAACTAAAGGAGTCCACTGCATTCACTACCTGATTTCTAACTCATCCTTGTGTAAAACAAACCTCTTCACAATGTGACAAGCAGCTTACTATAGTGAAAGTATCCTAAAGGTATAGTTTCTCATACAGACAGTGTTTGATTGCTGCAAAGGATACAGTAAAGGTGATATTAAGAGTACACAGCCTATAATGAAATAAGTTGGTGCATACATACTTTAATCTGTAAAAAACCCTTTACCATAACAATAATTGAAGGAAATAAAGCCTTTGGATTTACCACCAGTTGCCTAGTCGAGAGGACCCAAGTTTGTTCAAGCTTAGGCTCTATCTTCCAGGATACTAGTGAGCAATTAATTTTAATTTTAGGATATTTCTATAAGCACAGGACCTAAAATTTATATAGGAGTGCTTGGCCTATTATCCATCTGTTAGTAAACAACACATTATCTTTTCTTTTCCAAGTGATGGCTGGCCATTTCCTCATTTGCCCATCTGCTTTTGTAACCTTTTATAAAAGGATTGGAAAAAATCCCTTTTTTTCCATGTTTAGTTAAGAAATCTGAGATTCTGAACCATTTCTCAGACTCCTTTAGATGCATCATTTAAAACCACACCTAGTAAGCTGTTAGGGGTTAGTAGCACACCAGAAATATGTAGATTTTCAACGATGCAGGAAATAGAGTTTGGATTTCTTGGTCTTACCATTGCAGAGAGTGTTACTCAGCAGAAAATATTTGTTTGCAAAAAAGCTTTCTTTTCCAGATGTGAGTTTCAAGATCGCATCAGTGCAAAAGATTTGAAATGCTTTCCTTTTCAGCAAAACAATTTTAATGGATGATTTTCTGATTAACTTACAGCACTTGCCAAAGCTTTTGCATAACTCTTCAGTTCTAATATATTTGACTGAAGAGTAGCCTGCGGAGTAATGTCAAATAAACGCATATTTCAAACAAGAGCAGGGGGAAATGTAATTTTCCACCCACTAACAGGCTGACCATATATTCAGAAGTGGTATTTGGCAGGAGCTTGATTCAATAAGTTATGAATAGCCGCTGCCCACTGTTTTACTACACCCCCTACATAGGGCTGCAGTGAGGACCTGCAAAGTCTACAATTGCAAAGGGGACCTAAATTCCAGGATTGTAGGAGTCCAATATCTGAGATCAGCAGGAGAACTATGAAGCTTGCAATGAACAAGGAAGAAGCAGAACTCTAATCAAGACTGAATCAATGCTGATGTGATGATTTGAAATCCAACTTTAAAAATAAAACAATAACAGATCTGGTTCTATACGGTCTGATATTGCCACCCAGCCTGAATTACTGTTGATAGCTCATAATTTTATTGCACCAGCACGCCTGATTGCTGTCACTGTGCTAGAGATTTGATACTTCTGAAATTCAAACTGGGAAGGAGAGTAGATCATATCTGAAAATAAACTATCAAGTGAAAATTTCTGTGGCAGAGGCTTGTTTACCACATCTTCAGATGGGCAGCTCAGAGAGTCTGGAGGTTGCTGAGTATGAATTCCATGAGAAAAGAATTATAGGTGCTATTAATACTTAGCAATTTCCATCTCTAAATCTGTACAATGTAACTGAGCATTTTTCTTCTACCTTATGGGTTTAGAAACCAACATGTACAGCATTTAAGGAGAGATTTTGCAAAAGGGCATGAAAAAGGAGTTTGAATCCCAATTTCCTACTGTGGCAGAAGCCCAAGCCCACATAGGACTTGATCTAGAAAAAAACCAAAACAAAACCACTGGAAAGTCTTCCACTGATTCCAATTGGATTTGAAACAGACCTACAAGTCAGCTTCAGAACTTAGAGACAGAGAGGTATAACAGAGCCCTTCCTACATCTGCTAGCTAACGGCCAAAGCAAAACAGTGCAACGGTAACTGCTTCAGACAGGTATAACTTAAATCAAAGGAGTGATCTTCCACATTATTTTCTCCCTTGAAAAACTACAAACTGTCCTAATGTTGCAAGAAATATGAGCTGATTCTATGATATTTAAAAAAAAAAAGTTATATACATGACCTTTTAACCTTAATTAAAATGGACACTGTGAGGATGCTGCTGGAGAGAAGCACCTGCCACAGATATGAACACCATGAGTTACAGAGCGTGGGTTCCTCTCTTTGTGATGGGATATTGCTTAGCTGCAAGAGCAGCCCCTATGGAACCTTGCTCAGTTCCTTTTGAAATAGTGTAATCTGGAGAACTGTTGTCAGTCTGTGTAAGCAGCATTGGTCTGTGCATGCAGCCTCCTATTACGGTGTTGCTCTGATATGTGCTATTGTACTTTCCTTTTAATCTTTGATACCCTTTGTAGTGTTTCAGTTTTTCTCTTCTGAAGGGTACAATACTGATCGGTCTTGTGGAGGACCCCAAACTGCAATCCTTTGTTTAACAGCACTTAATGAGTAAGAATGAGGTGCTGCTTCCTTTATTCTGTTATACTGCTCGATATTTCACAGCAGAGTCACTCAGGCCACCAAAATCCACTGGAGGGCTATTTTTCCTCTCTACTTTGTGCAGAAGTGGAAAAATATCAATTAGAAAGTGTACTGATGCTTTCTGGATAGGACTTCTGAGTGCAAAGTGCAGTCCAAAAGACATTGGGAGAAAAAAGACATAAAGAGCACTGCAGAGAATAAGGTAACAGTAAGACAGTATGTGCCTATAGGCTGGTTGCATTGAAATGAACAGCTCATTAAAATGAGGCAGGTTTGTGTAACCAGTTATACTCTTTGTAGTTCTCAATTTTAACACCTTAGCCATCAAAAATGTCAATTTGGCTAGCATCAGTTTGGTTTCTAGTCTAGTGCGGGGCCATCTCCAATCCTCAGGCACTGTCAGAAATACTTTCCTCTAAAACAAACTAACTTCCATGACATTACTTCTGTGTCTACAGGTTTAGGAACATCAGCACTGCACTGCTGATCTTTCAGACTTTGGCAATACAATAAAACAATTACAAATTAGGTGGGGTTTCCCTTTTGCTTTAGAGATCTTGAGCACACCTACTTCCATCCTGACAGCAGCTACTTGACATTCCAACCATATTAGGGGCAGCTAATGCCATAAGAACAACGGCAAATCCACCCAAAAACATTTTGGAAAAGCAACAGACAGGCTCTAACTGTTTCAGCTGTGTTGGTCAAAAAAATCCCCCAAGTCTACAAAAATCTAGATCTAGCCATGTTCTGGCCAGTTGTTTCAAGATGCCAGGACCCAGCCCATCGGTACTTTATTTACATTCCTATGGTAGTACATGGCTCAATTCACATGCTAGTGTATTTATGTAATATATACATGTAATAGAATTCCAACTGATGTGGCATACAGTCACTTTAAAACTGAGTAAACTGTATTGAAATCAGGGAGACATGAGGTGGAATATGCTATTAAGATAGGGTAACAGAGAAAGCCCAAAAGGAAATTGCAAAAAATACTTTTAAAAAATAGTTTTCTTTCACCGATCTTAATTTTTTTTGTAGTGGTTTAATTCGTTGTATCTCCCTCCATGCCTCATAAGAATGACATCTGTTCTTACTGATAGCCTGCAAACTGCACATCTGCTATTAGAATTTCATATTGGATACCTTCTGTCTTCATCCCGACTTATTTATATATTTAAGGAGTTATGTTTGGTTTTGAATATACAAGCTCTTTGAAAGAAAAGTTTGTGTAAGATCACACAACCTTGGAGTGACCTGACTCTGGATTTCAGGCCCTCCTACAGTGTCTGTCTATAGTTATATCTTTATTTGTATGTGTGTGTGTTTGTGTATATATATAAAATAAGTTTATAAGCAAGTTACAGAAGCTGAGTTGTAAGAAAATATAGGTGAAATTCATCTAAGTTCATTTTGCGTAATTAAATGGGCTGACTTTGGGCCTACATGGAGCTTAAAGACCATGTCCTATTGAAATCTGACTGTTCTTCATCTACAGCAGGTGGTTCAAAGAAAAATGCTCCTCTAGTACATTTTAGCTTTGGGCTGTCTATTTCCAGAGAGATCCATAAACTTTCTAAAACAGATGGCTACATTGAGAGCTTGCCAGAAACCTAGGGACCACACTTAGTCTACATAAAAACATGAACAAAATCACTATTTCTACTTATAAAACCTCTAATAACTGAATTGAACTGAACTGCTGCTGTTTAACCCCAACATTGTTGGGTTTTATTGTAAAAAACTGTGGGGGTAAGTGGTGATGACAGTCCTAGTTTAAGACCTTTCCAGGTAGCACCTTAGATAACCCTTTCTTTGTTCAAAAAAACATGAGGGACCTTAGTAGAAACTATTTAATTGAGTATGCTGGCAATCCGTGCTTTAGTCCTCTGAAGCGAGGAAATGGGATTTCCTGACATGGTTTGCCAATGCAAAAGGCATTACGTGCTACTAAGGGAGCCCCTGGCCCACCCAGTGCCAGGAGGCTCATTTAACAGTTTTGCTAACATGGTTTTCAGTGCAAGATACACTGCTTCTCTAGCTCGTTAACCTCTTCTGTGTTCTGAATATACCGGATACAAGGGAAAACTATGCTGCATGCACTGGTATATATACCAGGTATGACTAAGACCAATAGCTTTTTCTTTATTCAATGAGAGTCAAGCAAAAATAGAAGATGTAACAACGATTGCTTACTATAGCTTTCTGCTGACATTCAAATATGGAAATGTTTTTTATTTTGTCTTCAATCTTTGAGCTATCCAGCTAACCTTGAATATTACCAGGAAGAAGTGCCACCTAAATCTCAGAGGCATATACATCAGAACACAGCATATTGTAGCCGCTGTTCTTAACAGGTTTTTGAGCAGCTGCTGAAACTGAAGGAATGAAATGTATATTAAACCAATGCAGCAATAAAGACCAAAAAGTTTTGTCCTAGCAGGGGGCTGAGTACACTTTGTATCATACAGTGTTTACTCCTTCTGCTTTCTCCTCTTGTTCAAACAGCAGGACTTCAAGGCAGACAGCCAAGATGGATTCAGCCCTTCGCTGAGGCTGATTCCACAAGTTTGCCATCCTTTCATGGGTACTAGGCTATACATTTGCAGAAGAGAGCTTGATCGACACTTCAGTGTGATGAAGCATAAACTCAATATTTGGATGCTACGTTTACTGGTAGCATGAAAAAATGAAAATTCCTTACTAGTGTCTTCCGAGCTGCCTGAAGCCTCCTGTGCAGCCTGACCTAGAGCTGACCTTGCACAGACACAGTAGAGGTTTCTAGTTAGCTCGTTAGGCAGCAAAGGAATCTGTATGCAGGGTGAAGCTTGGGGGTCCCGTGCAAAGTACTGTCAGAGGGGGGGTCTTTACTGACCTCTTTCTTTAACTTTGAAATCCATGTGTGAGATTTGTCTTTTAATGACTGATGGGATTTGCAAGGAATCCCTTTGCTACCATCCTGGACATGTATGCAGTCCTGGGCTGCTAAAGTAGTCTTGGCTGCAAGGATGAAGTTGATGATAATCACCTGTTTTTGCAGTGTACCACACAGCTTAGAGAGCGTTTTTTTTTTCCTCAGTTTCAATATTATGATCAGTCCTCTACAAGCTGAGACGAAATATCTCTGGGCAGTCTTCATAGGTGTCTGAGCCTGTACCATAGAAACATTAGTACTATGTTGACAATAACTGATTTGGCTGGGACTTATCTACCAGATTTTGCAATAGCTATAGTTCTGCCACAAGTGCTGTGACCCCTTAACTCCCATTGCCCTTTAAGCTCTATAAGTTTTATTGTTAAGAGATTTCCAGCCCATCCCTATTCATTACCTTGGAAACATAAACAGAAGCATTACTGAAAATGACTAATAATGAATTTAGCCTAAGCACCCTACTGGGAGGTAGAGGAGCATTATTATCCCCATTTTACAGTTGAAGAATAAGTTCCAGAGTTCAAGGCTGTCCACCAGATCGCCTTCTGCCAAGTCTGTCCTGCCTATATGACTAAGCTATTAACTTGAATTCCTCTGCTGACCGCTAATACAACAGAATCAATTGTCAAGATAGGTGGTCTCTCCTGTAATCATATTCGAAACCTTTGAGGCTCACTCTATATTAAACCCAACAGTTTAAATCCTGCCCATAAACTTGCCAGCAGTCACTACAGGTTTCTGCAGCATCGGTTTAATAGTCTCTCTGTGTGATACACTACTTAATTAGAAGGTAGAATGCAGCTGCTGGAGCTTAAGTTTCTATATCATCTCTACATGCAGCCCCTTTGCAAAGCCCAAAGCAACAGTTTAACCTGACTGTGACAATTGCACTGAGAACCATGTCCTTCTCACTCTTTCACAGCAGAGATGAAAAAATCATGGGTATCTCAGTTTTCCATGTAGCTAAGGCTATGCTTATTCTAAGTATTGAGAAACCAAGACACTTGTTTAAAAATAATGAGATTTTAAACAGATACTACAGTTTCAGCTCTCTGAATTTGTCTTCGTGTTTTGTGTGAGGTGGGTTCATGTTTTTAAGTATTTCCTCAAGAACAAAAGAACTTCAGGTTTGGTGGGTTTCTTCAGTGAAGGAGAAAGTTTTTGTATAATCTCTTGAATCCTATTGCATGGATTTTAACAAAACACCACAATTCTGGTTGCAAAGTATGGAAAAACCTCTCTTGCAAGCACCTTAAGCTCTGAGGAGGTGGTCACAGAAAGCCAGATGCTGCTAGTAGCATAGAAATTAAGAAAAAAAATCTCATGTGGTAGAATGGAGAAATTAAAAGACTCATTTTAGCTTCAACTCTTTGGCAAAGTAGAAGACAGGTAAGGCAAGTTCAAAGAATGCTTGACTCCATATGCTCAAGCAATGGATGCTAGGCAGAAGGAAAATATTTAAGGTAATGTTATTTTGTACAGTTTTAGTCTATTTAATACTCTTCTGTTAACTCAGGCAGATAAAATGAAATGTGAAGATATAATACTGTACTCTGGGTAAGGCACCAAACTGGACTGTAGAAGAGACATTTTGAAAGGATTGAAAAGAAAAATTCTATTCAGAGCCTGTGCCTATGTGAAGAGAGCTACGAAAGGCATTCACAACATAAAGCTGAACTAAGCTTACTCTGGCAATATGGGACCAGACTGTGTTCAGTCAAAGATCTGGAAAAAGAAATGCACTGAACACAATTTGTAAACTGGATAATGTTGATCGTGAACAAAAAGGACAATAGTACTGCTAACTCAGATGAATGTTTTGTAGCTGCAAGTAGATGCAGTTTCAGTGAAAGATGAGTTGACTACCAACCAAAAGCATGTAGGATAGCCTTTCCTTTAAAATAGATCATTTAACGTGACAGCAAAATGCTGGAAAAAACTCAGACACAGATAGATTAGAATTCAGGACACAAGGAGGAAAACTCACACTAGAAGAGTACATGAACCACTTATGACTGGGTATAAGCTTGGAAGACACATAGAAAGGTGCTAAAGAAAAGAGCATCCAGGGTTGGGTTAGAATTCCATAAAGCTTTTGATCTCACCAAAAGGGGTGTTAGAGTGGTGGTGAGTGAAAAGCCTTTGATAGTGTTTTCTTGGGAAGAGAGTAATAATCAAGAATAGAGCAGAAGTGTTCAAATTTCCCATGCCTTAAGTTACTGGGGAAAAAATGAACTATAAAAACATTAATAAAAAAAGAAACACTTCTGTGAAGGAAAGAATCAGGTATGTGTAAGAGAAGGAAAGGAGCTGAGGATAAGGCAAATGCTGCTTATTTGTGTACACTTGATGAATCTGCAGAATTCTGGCAGGTACTACTTGTAGTGGGATCCTTGTTTGTGCATGCATCCCTTCTTACATTTTTTTAGTTTCTCACTCTGTCGCTTGAACAACAAGGTGTTTCAAAGGGCTTCACGGAAAAAATTAAAATTCAAGGCACTAGGAAACTAGTTTCTCAGAAACAGGAAAATGAAGTAAAGTGGTATAAAGAAGGACTGTTTTGGAAAGAGTTTGAGCTGTTGCATAAACAACAAATCCAGGGTGCACTTATAAGAAAAATTAAAACTGCAAATTTTATAGTTAAAGCTGGGAAAAGACATGGATTCTGTGATTATCTAAAAGGGTTCAGTGGTAAGTTATGCAAAAAACTTAAAAAAAAGTGCTTACTATACTTGCTCAAAAGAGTAACCTGAGTGTGCTATTTGGAATAGATATCCAGAGTACATGAGAAACAACTCTTATTAAAGAGTTTGAGAAATGAGAGTTAATTAAGCTGCAGCCAGGAAGGATGTGGAATATGGCATAATTAACCTTATCCTATTACGCTTGTGCTGGCAGCTAGGTCCAGGAAGAAGGCTTAAAGTGAGAGGCACTGGACAGCCTTAGGAAACAAGAAGCTTGTCTCAAACTACTGCTTGCCTGAATCAATAGGTCTGGGAGTTTGTATACAAGTGTTGGGATAGTCCGTTGCAGCTGTGGGCTTGCCTGTGAAGAAAACCATTGGTCAGGCCAAATATTTATTTGAACTGTGCTCCCTTAAAAATCTATCTTAAAAGCTTGGCTTCAGGGTCTTGAACTCCTTGTTAGGAGCCAGAGCATAACTGGAGTGGATGGGAGCAAGACCAAAACTTTGGAACAGTGAGATAATTATTTTGCTTTCCTATACAGTATTTTACCAAGTTCCTATACATTACAAGTGGGCCTGTATTTTTTCTCCAGCTTTCTGGTGGTGTGGCAGAAATGTGCCAGAATTCTCTTGCATGGACCTGGAAGCAGCAGGGCCACATTTGTAACCCTGATCTGTGGGGAAACTGTCCTCTGGGGAAAAGAACTCCTGCTAGAAAGGCACATCCCACCTGAAGTATCTGCTTCTGCTATTTCAGCATTTGGGGGGCATAGCTGTTTCTAGTGTTCCAGTCCTAAGAGAAATCCAACAGAAATAATGTGCTGAGCTAGAGATGGGTTGCTAGTTAGAAAAGTCAAGGAACTGTTGTCATTTCCTACGTTTACAGAGTGGTATACCTCATATATGAATACTACATTAACAGCATGAAATGTAAGATGAGGAAGCTGATGGCACTGACTGGGAGCCAGAAGTGCTGTTCTCACTCCTCCGTGGTGACATTTACACCAGCCCAGTGAAAAAATGTTAATTAAAATAATAGAAACTTACCCCCGACAGCTCAGTGCCTTCATCCCTTTATGCCGAATTCAAGGTAATAGTTTGTATCATTGCTTTCACCTAACTACCGTGCTGCTGGGCACTCTGGTGTGAGCTTTTCTCAGTCCGTCCTGCATGAGCTCTTTAAATCTGCTTTAAAGCTATAAATACAGGGATATACACATGTCCATGGTGGGCAGGGCACCTGTTTAAGTCCTTCACTTGATGGCTAGTCACTTGGACAAACAAGAGTGCTGTTTTCTGTAGAGACTGAGAACACCTGTAACCACTGCAGTCACCAGCACAGGTTGAAGCAAGATTCCCCCCACCTCAGAGGTGAACACTGAATCCTGATCTTCACCCGCATTCAGAGCATTTACTTTAGCTTCTCTTATCCAGTAGCTGGAAGGTTAGCCTCTCTTCCTTTCTTTTCCGGAAATCTAGTTTCTGTAGAAACAAAGCTTTTCTAGCTGAAAAGTTTCAATAGGTTAGATGCAAACCGATTTGGGATGAACAAAACTACATATTCTTAGTAAGTGAAACATTTGTCAAAGTTACCTGCCTAGATCTACATGTGAATGTCTTACTCGTGTTTTCATCCATAATGGCAATAATCAAAACCTCCACAATAATGTTGCTCATGAGGTAAAGACAGACCCTTACTTGTGTTGGCTGGTAATCACAGCATGGCTTTCAAAGCTCTGTTTCCTTGAAAGTTGTGTCTAGCGAATAAGAAGTTCCTTCAAGCATTTGCAATCTAAAAGAACAAACAAACCCCAAAAGTTGAGAATGCCAGTCTTTACTCCATTTAAACTTTACTGTTTGTAGAAGAACACAAGCTATAAGCCTCCTGATAACAGGGAGCTTGGTGCACTGTAAAAGCTGTACTAGGAGAAATGATGATGCATACTGGCAGATGATACAAAGTGAAAGGAATGGAAAGCTCATGAGAGGAAATGATGACAGATGGATTCAAGAGCAGAGCTGAGAATTTGGCACTTGAGGCAAAGCCTAAATGAATTGTGAAAGTCTCCTACAGTAAAGGATGCAGCTGTCTCATGTTATCCACCTAATCTTCCATCTCCAGGAGCAAAAGATCTTTAATGAATGGTGCCAAACTTGTTCTCCTTGTCTTGCATGTGTTGAACAACATTCATAATATGGAATCTGTCCAGTATTTCTCTTTCTAAATATTATAAGTCAGTCTTCCTCAGACTTCCTGTGGTCTTCTTCAGGAGGGAAGCTGTCCCTTTGCCAACCTCATCTTCACTGGGGAAGCTATACACAGGTTAGGTTCACCAGTGTCCCTTATTGTTCTTACATTGTAATTAAAAAAAAATCAAACCATTGATAATGCATATTCTGTTCTTGCTAATTGCTTCAAGATCTCCTATTTCTACAATAGCAATAACAGGTAAAACTGAACTTTGGATAAATCACTAAGAGGGCTACAGTTGGGCCACATAAAATATTCACCCCATTTTTTTGATAGAGTGATTAAATGGGTGTAATTCGAGATCAGGGTTTTCATGCAGCTGAGGGTACTTTTCACGATATCGGTCCAACTATCTTATATGCTGGTTGCTCTAGGTATTCCTGCTGTTGTCAAGACAGAACATTTGCAATGATACATATGGTATTCTGATAACTAGCAGGTTATTAATCAGAGATAAAGGACTGTCTGAAAGCTTACAAGAGAA
Source organism: Buteo buteo (assembly GCF_964188355.1). Taxonomy (NCBI): domain Eukaryota; kingdom Metazoa; phylum Chordata; class Aves; order Accipitriformes; family Accipitridae; genus Buteo; species Buteo buteo. The sequence goes on along the minus strand of NC_134171.1, from coordinate 44,411,129 downwards.
ATACACCATGTGTTCTCGTTAGTAAATACTAGTCTTGATTCTGTCTAAACTCTTGGTCAGTGCTTGGCTCAATGCTTGGCTCAAAATGGAGGGAGGATGATGTCAAATGCAAATGCAGTTGCCTACAGCAAGTGGTTTTCCCTGAGCTTTAAAAACTTACCCCTTTCTTGTTTAAAAAATTTAAATAGGAAAGAAAAAAAGCTCTTGACTGGGTTTGCATTTATCTATTGATTTATTCAGTGATGACATAGCATATATTATTAACATAGCTTTTAATTCTTTTAATTTTATGCATCTAATTCATTGTTGCCCAGTCTCCTCTCTCTTGACCATGCACACACACAGTCTAGATATATTGAGGGTACAAACTTAAAAATGTTATTTATCACAGGTGGTGATCTCCCTTTGGCTTCTTGCCTAGATAGGTAGGTAGCAAATTTGTGTGAGTAAATAGCATGTTTATTTATCATCTTTGGTACCTGGATAAACCCTGATAACACATATAGCATTAGTATCATTTTTCATGAAGACCCCAGGGTCAGGAAAGTCTATGGCAACTCTGAACTCTCATGACAGAACCTTTAAATGACTAGCAGAAAGTAAAACTCTGTGTGCTTTCAATTCTTTGTACAAGTCTGCTTGTTTTGAGAGGAGGGTTGGCCAGAAAACAAGAATTCTATTTGCAAAACTATTTGAGGTTTAAAGTATACAACAATTTTGCAATGGAACATTCACATGACCTTTTAGAATTTCTTATAAGTATTGATTCATTCTGGCATAACTAATTACTTGTTGGGTAGAAAACTTTTCTTGGAGTGTGGAGGATTCCATACTCAAAGTTTCTTTCCTCTAGTATATAAAGTTTTTCTTTTCTATCTTTCTTAATATTGGTATTTTATATATATATAAAATGGACAAAATGGTACAGCTCTTACAGAACAGAAAAATTTGAGCCAGGCAGTAGACAGAGTCTGAAGCCTGAGTCACCCACAAGCCCTTCAAGTGCTCAGACTATTAACTGTTTTGGATAAGGGTCTCTGATTTTGACCTGCAAGCCCATTCTGGACTGAAAAAAATCTAGCCAATAGTGCTGACATTGAAACCTGTGCATTGATTTGATAAATTGTCAATACCTACAGAATTTTTAAAGCTCTTGATCAACCTGGCAGTGATTGTCTTCTGAAATCATAGTTAAGCTAGATTTAAGAAATTCTTAGGGTTTAAAGGATTTTTTTTTAAGGTCAGCCTGTTTTCCTTCTGGTTTAACATGCCTTGAAAAATATAGAGGACATAGTTCATGTCCAAGCACAAGACTTGTAATTACTGCAATCCAAGACCAGAAATTGGATTAAACTATGCTTATGAAGTCTGTATGAAAGTACATCATGCAAGACTTAGATTGCTACACTCAATAAAGATTTCTTTCTGGTTGTTGATTGGTATAAGTTTATTGCTAAGAAAGAGTGTGAGGGAAGAAAAGAACTACTTGGAAATTATAAACTGCATTAACTTTATAGTTTATAAATACTTTTAAACACACTGTAAGTATTCAGTATCCAAAGTACTGATGCCTTCTGAAAAATTGTCTCCTAAAAAAAAATAAATATTGGTCCTTAATTGTGGGTGTGGAATACTTTGCAGTTCTGGCTGTGACCTGAACACCTAGTGATACTCAAGCACTGACATATGAATACACTCTCACATCAGCATCCTATTTCTATTTGGCCCAGTTAACTCTTAGAAAAACAAATATTTCTAAACCAGCATAATTTTCCTTGATTCTGGCATGAAATAACCGAGCCACAGCATCTGATGGTGTGAAAGCGCTCTGCTTTCCCTGCCTTGCCCATGTCAAGCGTCAGTCTTCCACATGTTTTCGTGACACAGTCTTGTAGGAGTCAGCAGAGTGCCGTATAGACTTTGGCCCGAACAGCTGGATGACTGACTGAATCTGCTCACTGACTTCAAATCACATGTTATCAGTGAAACCTTTGCTGCTGTGTTTCCTTTCATTGTGTCCTTAAGCTGACCATTTCCTGCTCATGTCCTTTAAGCAGAGAATATACAGAAGATCAGGGTCAGCCCCGACACTGCAAACGCTTCACTTATGGTTTGGGAAGATAAAGCTGTTGTTTTAATAAGGTTTGAACAAACATAAAAGTTGCCTACACTTCTTTTTTTCTAATACAGTCGCAAAGAACTGATCATAAAAATTTCCTTCATCATCAATTTTTAGCCAATATTGAACTGATTTCTTTGAATGTGGTGTGTAGTTCCAGCTGTGACAAATGCAAGCTATTGCAATCTGGTGGAGGAACCAGAATGTTTTTTAATGACCCTACACTGTGATCTAAGCCAAGCAAATATAATGATTCACCCAGGGAAGATAAATTATTGCCTGGAAAAATGCCAAAGCATTTTAATTTGTAACTCCAACATGTCTCTCTTGGAACCCCTTGTAAAGTGTCTGGGATACGAAGTATTTTCCAAATTGTTATATAACTTCATAATTCACAGTGGGTTTTTTCCCCTTCCTCATCCAGCACACGCATACATGTGCTTAATTTAGACAAAAAAACCCCGCTTTAAATAGCCACCTGAAAAGCCCTTTGCTATAACCCTATGGGGAAAAAAAAATTACCTTAGTTGTGATTGTCAGTAACGTTCAAGATTTGAAGTTGGAGCTGCAGCAGGTGTCAGGGGGCCACTTGTCACCACAGCTTGGAAACGTGACAAATCGTCAGAACGGGTTGGATGTCCTAGGCTGTTATTAGCCATCTGTTCACAGCTCTGGGCGGGTCAGCTGCCTGGACTTGACCAAAGCTACCCCTTAATTAGAGAATTTACAATTCCAGCCAATTTAGAGCTGATTTTGTTTATTATTTATAAAAGGAAGACGCGTCATACAGCGCGGGGCAGACTCGTTTCGGGGATTTTGTGGAAATTGTGGTATACGATTTAGCATTCGACTGCCGGAGTCTCCCCTGGGCACAAAGTGGGTGTGAGTCTGTGCACTGCTCCAACTACCTTCACCTTCTGTAACTTCTTTTCTAACATGTCAGGGCTTTCAGCTGTGTAGCAGAAGCTACTGTTTGCCTGTTTATGTTCGGTGTATGTCATCCTTACAGTAACCAGGCACGGGGTTAATCTTGCAAAACCCCTCCTCAGCTGCCAGTGCTCATCTGTGTTCCCATAACAGTTTCCAGAGAAGTCACTCACTCCTCAGAAATTTGCAAGGTCAGTGACTAAAAAGGAGTAGGATACTATTGTGTCCCATTCCTCTAGCAGAATATTAAAGTTTCACCATGTTCCTAACATTTCCAAGGGCAAATAAGTACTTGATAATAGAATAGAAAGAACTGTATTTTGATAGCTCTAGCAGGCTTTCCCTTTTTTCTCTGAAACACATTTGAAAACACTCTATAGCTAATTGGAATCACTTAGCATACCAAGGGAGGTTGTGATGAGGTAAGGATAAGGTTAAACAAAATAGATTGATTGTATTGCATACTTTGTTAGCTATCTAAAATATTTTCTGATATTCATTAATATAGAAGGATATTAATAATTCCACTTATATTTTTAAAAATTTCTTAATGTACTAATGTGTCTTTTAAGAAATTAATGGCACACTTAAAAATCCTGCAAAATTACATAAATAATATTTTATTGTACTAGTACAGAAAAAAAGTAAAATTCAGTTCATTTGATTCTCACTTTCTGCGCTATTGGTTTTCTTCTTGGGAAGAGTGTGGGCAATGAAGATGATCTAATAAATTTTACATTCTTCTACTGCTTATAATACACTTTCCCTATTAAATAATTAAATGGACAGGAACATGTACTGTGCTTTGGAACGTGATTCAAGCTCGCTCTCACACCTCTTTCCCATAATTAGCCAGCACTATAGTTGAAAATAGCTATCAAAAACTGACTCTACTATCACCTCCTCCTTCTGTGATTATAGCCTTCAGAATTCTGTCATGGTATACTAATGCAATATGAGTTGTCATGTTCACTATAATTTTGGTTGGAAGATCAGGCAAGAGAAAGCTCTTCTATTCAGGAACGTGGTATATGGCACATTTCTAGAATGAGCCCGGATCGCTCATTCTACTTCTACTTGTACTATAATGCACCTCTGCAGGTCAGAGCCATGAAAGTTTTGAAAATCCATAAAATAACAGTTTATATATCTCATATATGATGTGTATCAAAGTATAACATGGGCAATTCTGACTTCAGAGAGTATAGTTCCATTGAGAGTTTCTGCTAAGATCATGATATAAATCTTGAGCGGGTTGCACAGTTTAAAGAATGTTTAGATAGAATTCAAGACCCTTAGCTAAAGGTACCCAGGTTTACTTTTACAGTGAATGGATTAGACTTATATTGCATGTACATGTATGGCTCTGCATGCATCCTACCTACCCCTCAGCACAATTCTTGGTTTTGTGATACTATATGCAAGATTTGGTGATCTTTTCTTTAGGGGTTGAAAGGCACAGATTTCTTTGATGTGGCATTTTTTTTCCTCACTGAAGTTACTCTCGTTTCCCACCTCTTCCTGCACAACCCATTTTCAGCTTCTTTAGCATTCACAGAAAACAGGTGTTGGGAAATTCCCATTTGCCTGCACTATTAATGCTGTGGTAGCACAGTGTGACCACTGTGCTGCCACATATCAAGCCAGCCAGGTTACCTCGGGAGGTAAGAGGAACGATGGTTTGAGGAGCAAACACTGCCCCGACAGCTGAGCACCTGCTCTCAGCCCAGCCCCCAGAACCTATTGCATATGCTGGGATGGAGAGCGGAGAGCCAGAAGCTGTTGCCCAAGGGGAGGAGAGATGGATCTGAGCTTTGGTCAGTGGTGAGTGAGGATAAATTTGGCAAGCAGTGGAGGAAGGAGGGGAACAGCCAAGCTGGACTGGCCTTGCAACTGCACTGTATTGTAGATATACCATGGAAGTCTGAGCTAAGCTGTCTGCTGTGTAACAGTGGCTGTCGTGATGGCAGTTGTCAGAGTGGCGGTGTCACACAGAACTGTACACAACGGATAAAGAATGATATGTTAAGTTGGTGTCCTAAAGTACAGGTGTCATGATGACATGCTCAGCTCTGGATTGAGTGTGTAGGTGCTCTTAATTTATAGTTTCCCTGTGGCTTTTCCTGTTTTCCATTCCTATAAGGACATTCATTTCAGAAACCTTTACGCCCACATTAACAAATCTTTTTTTGTGGAAAAGAAGATGAAAGGTAGTTTAGAAAAGTGCAAATTGAACTATATTTTGCTACTGAAGTTTTTCATTATTTTAATATTCATCCTTGTTATGTTACTTGTATTGTGGGTTGCGCCATATGGTACTAGAAAAGAGTACGTTCAATGAAACTTTCTTTTGGAAAAATTAGCTGCAAAAGAAGGTTAGTGATAGGACAAGGGGTAACGGTTTTAAACTGAAAGAGGGTAGATTAGATATTAGGAAGAAATTCTTTATTGTGAGGTTGTTGAGATACTGGAACAAGTTTCTCAGAGAAGTTGTGGATGCCCCATCCCTGGAAGCATTCAAGGCCAGATCAGATAGGGCTTTGACCAGTCTGATCTAATGGAAGATATTCCTGCCCATGGCAAGGGGGTTGGAACTAGATGATCTTTAAAGTCCCTTCCAACCCAAACCATTCTGTGATTCTATGATAAGGTTCTCAACAAAATTCTATAGTTTTGCACTAATATATTCTACAGCTTTTTACTAATATATGAAGTGAATGACAGCTTCCATCTCTAATCTTTTGTCCTATCTAGGTACTCTCAGCCTGTTCTAAATAGTAATGGAGGAAATCAGAGATGTATATAAAGCACATAGTATTCAGATGCCTATGCAACAATACTTGAATATCTTGGACCTTCCTGAGGAACCCAAGGAGGGAAGAAGTTTATAAGAAGTGTGTATCACATAAGAAATAGTAAATGAATTCTCACTTGTATGATACTTGCTGAGAAGCTGAGATTGAATCAGTCTGCATAACCTGTGTGACTCTCAAAAAAGTTTACAAAATTTTCTTAAATTTTAGAAAAGCTTATTTCAATGGAAACCAGACAAAAAGGAGTATGTCACGTATAACAAGTAACTGCCTTCTTGCCTCAGTGGGAATAGTGGTATATGTACATGTTAATTCACAGGAATCCACGGAAGTGCACGGGCTTAAAATCAGTATGACTGATCAGAACTGTAATTGGATGGTTTTGTTCTTGATTTCTAAATTAATTAATAATACAAAGTTATTTTTTCTGCTGTTTTATTAGTGCCATTCATATACTAATGAACCTATTACACTGTGAAGGATCCCAAGGAGTTGGAAAACAGCCCAGGGGAAAGAGAAAGTTAGTATATGTGGACAGAGGTGGAAGAGGTAAGTTCATCTTATGTGTGTGTATGTATGTTAAACTCAGTGTCTTTTATTTAAAAATGAAAATTAAAAAATCCTTTTTTGTTATGTGGTAAGTAGAAGTTTGCCTGTTTTTAAAGATCTGTTTAGTTAAAGATTTTGACTTAATTGGAGCAAGGAGTATCTGAAGTCATCTTTTGTCTGTTGAAGGATAACTAATTTGTAATATGCTCTCCCCTCAAAGGGAGGAGATTTATGTTTCCTAGTAATAGCGGAATGTCTGGACCACAGAATGAGTCTTACAAGCCCTATTTTGAAGAAACCTCTGCCAGTACTGGATTGTCACAGTACCGTTTCCTTTTTCTTCTGTTTTTCATGCATTATTTGGAAGGGAGGATCACACAGCACAGGGAACAGTGGTGTACCATAACCACCACTGAAATAACTACAGTCTGAGAAACTCTGCTCACAAGGACATGGAAGGTATTCAGGTTGGAATTACTGAAGACTTACCCTCCAAAGGCCGCATAAATGTTCTTGTTCATTTTCATTTTAGTCATAGTGGGTTTCCAGTTTCTGCTGTGATCCAGTACTGCAATTAGATAGATACTCGTTGGATGCTACTGGTCACTGGTTATGCTTGAATGTTATCCAAACATAGCCAGTTAAGTACCTGTTACAACTTGTTCTTTTTATGTGCCAAAACCATAGCTTGATCTGCTAGGAGTCCATAAATATAAATAACAAATTTTAAGGCTTTTACTCTGAAGTTCGAGGTTTTTAGAGAGTAAAACAAATTTTCTTCTGAATCTTGGTCATCCAGTTTCAAACCTAAGTGTGAGGCACTTTTCTGGGGAAGACCTAAGTTTCATTATTAAAAGCAATAAAGATTTCCTCTGTCAATCAAATTCAGCATGCTAGAAATCAATGAAAAACAAAAAACATAACAACGTCAAATTATGCCACCAGCATTAAATGCTAATTGGCCTAATTTCTAAGTTACGGCTTTTATTGTACCTTGGCTATGTCTATCAGGTTAGGCAGAACGAATACTAAATGTGGCATGCATATGAAATCTCTGCTGAGAACCTTTTTTTATTATTATTATTTTTAACCGTAAAATTTATAGTAGTGAAAAAGTAGAGTAGGATTTCGCATTTCATAATTGCGTTCTCTCTTTCAAATAAGATCCATATTGAAGGTTTCAAAGTTTATTAACATCTGCCAATAATTTGGACTCTAAATATGGATTGACCATAGTGTAATAAAATAAATCAATGAACAAAGAAAGTAAAGTATTATAAATGTCTCCATGTGGTGACTATGCTTACAAGGGTATTTACATACGAATAGGTCTCTCTGTATGCAAAAACATACCTTGAGCTGCACAAATTATTCACAAGTGTGTTTTCTGAATTGAACCTCATTACCCCAAATGATACTGATCCAAAGACATCTTATACTGTCTTTCGCTATTTTACCCTTGTACTTTGAATTCTTGTATTTAACAACCATTGCATTTGGCAATTAAGCACTTAAGCATTGGTAGCACCTCAGATCAGTACATATATTTCAGAGCTATGTGTGTTGTGCTATTCTTACATGATGGGGAAGGAGTTTCAGTCCTTCTTTTCATGAATTTGAGCTGGAGCATTCTCCATATTCAAACACAGGGTCTTTTATTCTCCTTTTGTAGTTTAATTACATACTTCAGTCTTCTCCCCAAATATCTAATTTCATTGAAATTGTTAGTAATTCTATCTTGACATATGCATATATATTGGGGAAAATACACTGAATGTCTGGACTTGTTAGTGAATTGGAAAACTGATGTCAAATTTATCTTTTGAAAAGTGTGAATTGTGAGTTTAAAGTCTAGAAAGGATGAAAGGATGATTTAAATTGTCTGGTTCCCTTGAACCTGTTCCAGTCATCTTGTCATTTTTAAAATCTTTGCTAAGATTAAAAGGTTTTCATTAAGAAATGTACTGGGCAAATTTTGCTGAAAGTGTCAGTAATAGCAGCTGCCTTTCCTTTATGAATTATCGGTAAAGTAAGACGTATTTGGGAGCTTTCAACAGAGAAGAAAACATATTACTTGCTATTGTGGCAAGTTTTTGATTTCACTGTGTAGCACCACTTAAGGGTCATCCTGTTCCCTCCCAGAAGCACATTTGCACAACAGTTGCTTAAATGCAAAATGATAGGACAGGGACTTCTGTATTCCTGCTTTGTTTGAGTGCGATGTAGCAGATGAAATAAGAGTATACTGGGTGACTAGCTGATTCTCTGTGTAGACAAGAAGTAATCTCTGGACCAGTTATGGATTATAGGCCATGAACTACTGAACAAAGGATGTGTTTGAGCTGTTCATTGCAGCTAAGATTTAAGATTTCTATCAAACTGTTTCAGCTAACTGTTTGCTGTCTAATATTTGTGGTCAGTGACCAGATGACTGAAGGAGGGAAATCAGACGTTTGAGAAAGCCCTAATGAACATTCCTAGGCGTGAGCCTTTGTACAAGTACTCATGAGAGTTCTTGTTTTCCGCAAGCATTTTGGCTAAAAAAATACTCACATGTTTTCTGAAAATAAATACAAAAGGTCATAAATACCACTGAGGTGAATTCATGGTTTTTAGTGTAATACATATCTCTGAGTACTTACTTTGCAGTATTCACCCATGTCTGAAGAGTAACAAGGGAGCTCTTGGAACGCAAAAGTTCTTTACCAGCAGGAAAACTAGCAACAAAATATATCTGTTCTAGAAGGGTTCATGCCTCTAGATCTGAATCTGCCACATATGCAAAAACCCAGAAGACAGTAAAACCGTTGAAGTAAAATTTCACTGTGCCTGGGAAAGGCTGAAGTAAAGCAACATTAAAAGTAAATCACATTTAAACTGTGCAAAAAACACTGTATAAACTGCTAAATGCTACTGAGGGACTGGATGTGTTACAGCTGTGGCTGTTGATTTGTGATACTAGGCCATGCAAATGTTCTTCTAGGGACAAATACACTATAGAACTAAAATACAACTAATCTTTAAAATGTATGATATAGTACAGCTATCATTTGTATGAGGTAGGAGCCTTGACTCTGCAAGGAAAATCATTAGAGAGGGATTCTTCACCTAACATTGCTGATGTATGTGATCTTAGGAAATTATCTTCCAAAATGTTAATTTTAACAGAATTGTTGCTCTTGACAAGTTCCTACATATATTTTAAATGATTTATCACAGTGCTGCAAGCAGAGCAGGCAAATAGGAGCTCTAGGGACTTCTTGGACCCCATTGACTGAACACTAAACACCCAGTTTTTCTTCAATCTGCCAGACGCTTTGTACAGACTGCTGAGCTGCTTCTAGAAATTAAATTAAATGGGAATTTTAGAAACCCTTTAGTCTTCATAATCAACTTACATTTCATAAGAGGCTCTTAATACATTTATGTATCATCATTTAAGCACTTCTGTCTATAAATGACTCTTCTCTTTTTCAAAAGAAATGAAAATGTAGCAATTCTTCAAAAGAACTGACTTGGTTTACAGAGGTGTGGAATGCCTGTAGCTCTTGTATCCTTAATAAATGAAAAGTTCATGAGATACTTTATAAACCCTTTTAATGAGAGCAGAGCAAGTTAAAATTTGTAGAAAATATTTGATGTGATGTACAAAATTGGGAATTCCATAGCATTATGGGAGAATAAGGAAGTTATGCAGAGAAATTATTGTTCTTAGAAAAAGTCTGTTTTGAATTTTTCAGAAGCTGACATAATATGGCATTCTTTCAGCTACAGTAATATAATGGCCATGGATGAATTTTCTGAATCTCTTCTTAAAATTTACATTGAGTTGGAAAAAATGAAAATGGAAAGCATCAGGGTGACATGGAGAAGATGATTTACACCTTGTATTCAGATAAGAGCAAAATAACCATTTCCCTTTGACATTCTTACAATTTTTTTTTTACTCTACTTCTGGCCTGGGACATTCTTATTTGAACACTCTTTTAACACTACTTAGTATGTCCTTCAACACATGCACTATTGATATCAAAATTCATTGTTTTAGAAACATTTTATTAAGATTCATAGCCTTTGAACTTTGTATCGTTATCTGCCAAAACAAAATGACAATCAAATAATTCCCCCCCCACCCCCTTTTTTTCTGTCCTTCCACTTTTTTTCAACTTCCTTGCTTTTCATTATTACTGTTACTCTGAAATGACTTTATCACAGTGGAACATAAACAAGAGATTAGGTATCTCATCTGGATTAGCTTCACAGCCTCTCTGCTTTTCACCCCCAAAAGCTCAATGACCTGCTAAAATACGGTATCAGCTGAGTTTTCTTTGGCCAGCTTGGTTCACTTGACTTGACACTAGCAAGATCAAACTACAGCAGACTGTCAGCATAAGGGATATCCTTTGAAAAACAGAAGTTTTTCTTCTTTAGAGTCAGACTTTTTTCCTAACTCTTTTCTCCTTTGTATTTTGGATTCCCCTTCCCATCTTCACAGGAGGAAAAAAAGCATTTGTATTGCCCTCACAGTGTTGCTTAATTATATACTGAATGCTTCAGCAGAAATTACAAATCTATTTCAAAGATAAAAAGCAAGTAACAGTTTTTTCTGTATTTTAAAATGCAGATGTCAAAATTAAGAAAATTTTGCTTTTCAGTTTGCAGCATGTTTAAGTAACTGAAAGATAACTCCCCAAAATTATGCTAGTTTCAAATTCTGATATTAACATTGTTTTTTTCTTAACTTCATTATAGAAATGAGTAACTAATTAATTTTGAAATATTACCCTGCTAATAAAACTAGAGAAAGATGTGTGCATGGAAAAGCTTTTCTCAGTGGAAGATGAGACTGCTCTTTACTGGGGGAAAGCCTGTAGTTACACGACATGTGTCTGTCTTTACAAGTACATTCAGACAAAAATGTTTGCATGGTTAATGATTACATTTGCTGTGATAATGACAAGCACAGTAAAGTTCTATCCCTCCATTGAGGACACCATCTTTCCCCCTTATAAACATGTGTCTAAATATTCTGTTTGGTCCTGAGGGCATCATGAATTCTGAACAGACTATGGCTTTCCAGTTGATTCATTCGTTCTGCTGGTGCAACTGCACTGATATCAAAGGATTTTAGGGACAAGCTTAGCTTATGGAAGCTGACTGTGTTGAAGGTTTGCAAACCTCTTCCACAGATCTTGAGAGAAATTCTATTATGACCTAGTAATTTTATTTTTTTTTTAATTAATCTGGAAATGGAACTGTGTTGTTACAGGCCATATGGCTTGGGACTGTATGGTGGTAAGATATGAGACTTGTTGAAATGGAGATAGTGCTACAGTTCACAAATTCAGGGTTAGAAGAATCAAAATTAGAAATGGAGGTTGAATGGCTTTTGCTGCTTTAGGCAATTCACATAGATTTCATGCAGCTGCATAGATTGAATAGGAATCCAGTAGAATTACTGAAAATGGAATATTTTGGTTTGAGCTTTCCTGGATGAACACAGAAAACCATTTCTATTTAGTGCTATTTTCATTGTTATTCTGCAAGATATACTAGCTTTTTCTATATGCTTTGCAACTCTACCAGAGAATGAGTTGGATACAAAAGGAAGACATATAAATAAACATGTAGCCTGACAAGCTCAGCAGGGTGTCAAAGAATATGTTGACCTACTAATAAGTGAGGGGTATGAATTTTATAGCTGTGATGTCTATGAAATCTCTTCAGTGAACTGTGTATCACGCTATCATGTAACAGTTATAAAATATTCAAGTTCTATCCTTTGGAAATGTTATAGTTTACTAAAACTTAGCTCAAAAATACCAGTTATTTTAGAATAGTAGATAGCAAGATAGCTGGAAACAATACTGCTAGAAAAGAAATTTTAATCTTAGAAACGTAATAGAAAGAGCTGTAATATATAAATATAGGAAAATATGTCTATACTAGCTGAATTTATATGTCCTGTGTCTATCCAATTCCAAAGGCAATGTTATATGATCCCATTTTTTGCTTATAGGAGATTCCTTTTTTGTTTATAATGACATTTCCAGCAGATATTATCAGCTCTTAAGTATGAGGCTTGGTGATCCTGGGTATAAGTATTATGTATTATGGCATATAAAATTTCAGTGAGTTGCGATCAGTGAACAAGCTCCTACTTCTGAATGCTTTCTTCAACACTGTTCTAACAGTGTCACTTTTTGACAAGTCTACATGCAGGTGAGGAAGAAAAAAAATGGGCAAAAGCTAATAGTTACTGCGCCTGCCAACAAACCAATTAAGAAAGGCTCCTGCCTCAAGCCACAGTATCAACAGGCAGACTTCAGTGGTTGTCTTGCAAATGCCTTGGGCTCAGCCCCTTGTTCTAGCTCCTGATCCTTCATCTGTAGCCCCACTCTTAGAGTGCATTATTTCTATCCAGCTCCTGCTGTGGACCACCTAGGCCGGCTTTGCTTCAGGCCCACATACACTTTTTCAGCGACTCTGGGTGCTGTGCCGATTTTCCCCCTTGTGTGCCTTTGGGTTGTGCTCTTGACTTGCTCTCCTGGGGCACATGGACTTCTTCCCTTAACCTCCGACAATACTCCTGTTTTGCTTTCTCACTCCAGTTTTTCACCCTAGTTATCTGTGAGTATAGTACCTAACTCTTCAGTTACCTGTAATCCAGTCCACCCTTAGCCACTAAGTCTACCTGCCTACGTGCTGCTGTAAAAAGCTCTGTCCTCTCAGTAAATGCCAAAAACAGTCTTCAGCTCGCTCTTCAGTGGCTCGCTCTCACAATAGAAGAAGCTTTTACACAGCAAATTAATGCATGATGGGAGCCAAACAGACCAACTTTGCATTTTTTTTTCTTAAATAAAACAAAAAAAGTAAAATCGCTCTGTTCTTTTTTTTCATCAAAGTTGGTGCACAGCCTGACCACAGAAAGGAGCTGGAACCAGACATTCCACTTTACTCAGCATAAAGGGTCCCCACGTTGCCCAGGCAGATGGAATATGTGCTTCTCTGCACAATATGTGTCTTTGTCAGCAGGAATTTCCATCTTTTTAAATGCAATTTAAAATGCATTTTCATATTAAATTTGTTGCCAAAACTGTATTAGAGATGTTTGTTTTCCTTCATGCAGACTTTCCAGACATCTTTCTCTTTTTGAGATAACTAATACTGGGTGTGAACTGCTAATGTATAATGATGAGTTGTATTTTGCTAGTCATATCATTACAGCTAATCCAATAAACACTGAAGTGGCTTGATTTGATTACAGTATGCTGCATACACAGAAAACAACACTTTAAGGGAATACTATATTTTGAAGGGATTCTGTCTGTTCAGTGTATCCTCTGAAGAGGCAGCCTACAGAACCAATGGCTGTTAACATAATGTACCTCTCAGTTTTAATTTATTTTTTATTTTTAATCCCTATAAAGTTATTGCAAAGTGCAGAGAAGCATGCACACGTGTGTGCAACATTCATAGGTTTGCAGACTGAGTGACTGGTAATAGGGATAGAAAATCTCCCTCTTGTAGGCTACTGCTTCTTAATCTGATCCTGAAAACGAAGCTATTGCTTTAAGGCTGTTAAACTACTTTTCTTCAAGAGAAGAAAAACCCTGCTATGAGTCATCAGCTATGGTGTGATAGTCACATACACCTTTCAGCTGGACAAGAGTTGAAGAAAGTAATACGTTAATTTTTAACATGTTCAGCTTGGAAACTAGTAAGCCAAAAAGAATCACACATTCATTCCTCTTGCTCATAGTACAGAATGAAGCCCTGGCATAAGATGGTCAGCAGTTGCATCCTAGACCAACCCAATTAAAGTAATATTTTGGAGTCTTTATGAAGACAATTATATAGAGTAGCTCAGATTTGGGGAGAAATTTTTACTAAATTGCTTTTGGCTAGTAAAAGCTAAAGCTTACACTGTGAACAATCACAAAAACATAGGTAAATTTCACTTAAGTTTTTGATAAACTTGTAGAGTTGGCCTAAGATCTGAGAGTTTCAAGAAATTTTTGATTACAGATAATGCAGACAGGTGATCAGATACTCATCATGTTTTCCAAAGTGACATTGCAGCCCATAAGCTGCCTAAGTTTTGCGATGGCAGCATCTGTGGAAGAGTGATCCTCCTTTACAGAAATGAAAAGAATAAAATCTTATTCACTTCTGGGGAGAAATGTAAAGAATAAAATCTTATTCACTTCTGGGGAGAAATGTAAACAGTGAGAAAAATTGACAGAGGCAATTTTTAGTTAGGGGGGGTTTATCTGTTAGTTCTCTAATACCTGGAGCAGGGGCTATTCATGAGTGTAACTGGGCAAAACATGATCTCTGCTGTAGACACGTGATAGTCTGTTCTCTATTAAAACTTGACTGGAGCTCAGATTTCACCCTCACTTCACAGGAAAAGATACTAGGATGAGTAAAAAAAAATGACTATACCTTAAAACCCCCAGGCATTCTCAGATACTCAGGGAATAAGCACAGTGTTATACGTGAAAACAAAATAAGGCAGAGAAAGGAAATAAAATATTTGCTTCGTCCTTGATTTCTGTGGAACTGAGTCTTTAAAATAAGTTTCCTCACAGCCATTCTTAGAAGAGGAGGAGGAGGAGGAGGAAAGGTAGTAACCATGTCACATGGTTACCAATGTCCTTCTAATTAAAAAATTCAGCCAGGGCCCCATGGGATTTGTTGGCTAGGCTGTCGACTGGGGGTGCCTGCAGGTGATCAGCTTGCAATCTTCTCCCTTTTTCAGCCAAGTCTGTTATGGTTACAGAAAACAATGCTGAAGATACAATTTCTAAAAATATAATTTGATCACAAAGGCAGATGGTTTCATTTGTTCCATTCAGCCACCGCTAGCTCGATACATTTTATTTATTCCCTATTAAATGAATGGAACTAAAGCAGACATACAAGAGGAGTAGCTTCCTGGATGACAGTTATCCCAGGCTCTGCTGAAGCTTCTTATTTTCCAAAAATACCTCACGGGTGAGCAGATTCTAAGTCTCCTAGATTAATAATATGTATCTAGTAAAGGCTGATTTTATTGAATTCATGGCACTTTGGTAGTGTAAGTTGATAAAGGGAAGGAAGAGAATCCCATTTGAAACAAAAATACTTTTAATAAACACTGTAAAGTCTGGAAATATTGTACTTAATGAACTTGAAATAATAAAAATGACATAGGGATGTTTGGTATGTTACTGATTTAATGCAATTTTCTCTTATTTTCAAGTTCAGAAATTGAATATGCAAGTGGTGATACACCTGTAAGATCTGTGGATAAGAAAGAGAAATGTTTCTGATACAGAGTGCCTTTTAAAATTACTATAAGCCTTTTACTCATAGTCATGAGATAAGATCACAATTTGTACAGCAACTGAACACTAGTTTTAATTATATTCTAGATTCTTTTGCACACAGGGTACTAGTATCCTCCAGTTCTGTGAACTTGTATAATGACTTTTTAAAACTATAAAATAAAAATAAGCCTTATTTTCATTTGTTGCTGTTCCCTATACCCACATGTAAAAGGGAAGATGTATTTCTTGTTATAATAGTTTTCATTTCTTATAGTCATGTTGATGCTCCAAAGCCTCTATTGTAGATGGAGGCAGCCAGGCAGCGGGTGCTGGAGAGCCTTCTGTCTAATCCATTCTTCCCTCGAGCATAGCATGGTGTCAGCCGTGCAACCGTTGAAAACCGGTTGCTTGAGCCAAATGCACTTCCTTTTTCTTCCTTGCAATTCTTGAATGTGTTTCTGAGAAAAATTTTCAGTTACCAGTGGAATAATTTTACTTATACCATCCTACCAGATCTAATCCTGAAGTAGTTCATTTGCTTCGACTGCCTTTAAGAAGCGGGTGGGGATAACAATGGGTTGTAAAAAGGCAATTTCCTGCCCTTCGTGCTGTTGGACTCTGGTCTCTCATGTTAGGCTGTACCACCGCGGGCCCTAGTGCACCCCTCGCTAGGCAAGGCAGTGAAGATCTTTATGGTACAGAGCTGTAAGAATGTTTATAGTTGTATTTACTGAGTAGGTTTTCTGGTAAAATCCTTGCTGCATTTGGAAAAGAAAGAAAGGGTAGGCAAGTTTCATTTACCTACGAGCACATATTATCAGCGGGTGGTTTTCCATGCTGGGTATGTTTCTGATCACAAGGAAAAAGCCAATATGTAGTTGTGACAGAACTGAGGAGTCATTCTTGCGTTCAGTTCTGCACCACTTTCTAATGTGACCTTTTCCTTTGTATTACAGAATCTTTATAATCAGAGACAATTTCTTAATGTTTAAGACAAGGGGGGAAATAATATTCAGAGGAAGAAGCAAGTATGTCCTAAGACTCTTCTGTGCTGGAAGTAGGAAAAGACAGAATCAGGATTTGGAAATGTCAAACTATCTGTGAATACAGGGCTAAAAATGAAGAAATATTATAAAACATTGGTTCAGGATTTTAAAGAGCTGCCTGGCTGTTCTCAGACTGAACATGCATGCATGCTTTGAAAGTAGGGATTTGATACTTGTGAATATTTTCTTTTTTGCTCCATATCACCCCACCTAATAGGTCTACAAGATATACCTCCATGCATTGCCAGTTTGAATTACACAGGGGGAAATAATCTTGCCATATGTTTTCTATCCCTAAGTGTTAGCGCCCCAGCTGAAAGCATGGCCAGTCTCATTGTGGTCAGCCTTGCGGCCAGCCTTCTTTCTCCTTCTTCCCCCATTTCCTTTCTATTGTGGAAGAACACAATAGAAGCTTCACGAAAAGGAAAGTACTTGTAGTATTTAGGGTGGGCCAAACACTAATTCAAGACCAAAGAGGACATTCATACAA
This sequence comes from Buteo buteo, assembly GCF_964188355.1. Lineage (NCBI taxonomy): Eukaryota > Metazoa > Chordata > Aves > Accipitriformes > Accipitridae > Buteo > Buteo buteo. The sequence goes on along the minus strand of NC_134171.1, from coordinate 44,393,871 downwards.
ATTACAAGATATAAAAATTACGCTCTTAACTAAAAATATCTATGCTTGCCCTAGGTGTACCATGTAGCAAAAGTCTATGCTAATCCTTTTTCCCAAGTTAAATTATTCATTATAAATCATCACAGATATTCTAAAAAATATTTCAAAAAGTAACAATGTGGCAGGCTGCTGTTTATGATACCATCTCATCTTCTACCTTTCTCTCTTGTTTTTTTCCACTTTAATCACAGGTTGCACCCAGACACTGAACAGTGGAAAATATTCACCCAGAAGCAATAATAGGAGATGTGGGCTGAAAACCTCATTTTCTCAGCAGCTTTGCTAACTGTTTTTCAAATGCCTTTGCTCAATCTGATCAAGGTGTTTGGGTTATGTGGAAACACTACAGTTGTCTAGAGGTAGATGACTGCAACAGCTGGCTAAGATATTTTGCTAAACTACTTACTATTTTCAAGGTATTTAATTTAAAATTATTTTGAGCATCTCTGTGCTGCACTGCAGAAAACACCAGGGACAAAACCATATTAATCACCTGTAGAATTATTTTGCTGATTCTAAGGCATACGTGAGCATTGAACACTTTGATAAAGGGGTCTTCCACAAACCTCCTCTGAGACAAACTTTGGATTTTGGTACTAAGATGAGTTGTTCAGACTTTTTTTCCTTATGTAAGCGTGTGTGTTAGCCTCTAATGAAGTGTGAAATCTCACTGACTGTATAAGAAAGTCATGAGGAATCCATCATATGTAATAAAGACAGGGCTCCTGGCTGCAAGAGTATATCAGTACAACAGCAATATAGGAGGAAGACGCAGATGTGATTTGGTACAGAGTCAAGGTAGCTGCAGGGGACTCACTCTGAGATATTTAGGTCATGAGAAGAACAAGAATATTGCTGTAGGTAAACAGGACCTTAATCTCTTCCCAGCTAATGACAGAGTTACTTTGATGCACAGGCAATGCTTATATGGGGAAATTATACATTGCAATCCTTCTTACCTACGCGTGTACACTCCTACAAGTTTTGTTCGTTCATTTGTAAATAGCTGAATGGTCCCATTGTAGTTGCCACTATGGGAAAGAACATGTGTGAGTTAATTAGAACAAGCTTTGTAAGCCTCAGCTCCTATTGATGTTGCTGCTGTAATCCAAACAGCAAAAATACTGTTTTCAGAAGTATTAGTGAGTCAATATTTCAAGTGAATTTAATGAGATCCTCTTTCTTTTTTTTTTTATATATAATTTATTTTGTCTTTCTTTTTCCTGTAAAGGAAGTGTATGACTTTGTGGTTCCCTGTGAGTTCTAACAAGAATCCTAGGAAAAACTAAGATTGTGTTAAATAAATATTCATTTAGAAGAAACCATAGGGAGTCCAGCAACACATATCACCCAGCACCCCAACAGCCATCAGATCACTACTACCATCAGTTAGTGATTCTCAGTCTCTAATACTTCAAAACATTTTCATTGATTTTTTTCCTTTTGTTTAAAAATCACACTAAACTTAATTTTGTTGCCTTTAAAAACCTCTAAGAATTAAAAAACAACTTTAATAGGACCTTGAAACACACAATAATATCCAAAAACATGTCAATTTTTAAGACTGTTGCTTTCAAATAAAAGCTGAAACTTTCAGGAACTGAAGTATTAACCGGTTTAAGATCACTTAGTTGAAAAGGAAAAGGAGTCTACTTCAGGGTAATAGCTGCTTTTTTTCGTAGTTTGGGGGAAAGATTTTGTTTTTTGCTGTATGAATTTCGTAGGTGGGCAGTTGACAATTTAATAAAGCAAAAGGAGCTCTTGGACTGGTGCAGTGTCAGAACCGAGCTGTACTCATCTGCTAATCCACAATGAGGTCATTTTATAGCACAGGCCAAAGCAGTGCCAAAGCTATGGTATAACTTAAGAACAAACGTAGAAAGAAGACATGAAATAGACAGAAAATGAACACTGAAATAATATAAAATAAATGCTGAAAATTAATTGTCTTTTAATTAAAGACAGAGAATAAAATGTGTCTGAGATGTGACAAAATATACAGCTGGAAGAGCACTCAAATGAAAACAGTTTCTTTAGCATCTGAGGTTTAATATATGGCATAGATTGTTCTGTAAATTAGTTTGTAAAAGTCAAAGTTAAACTTGTAGATTAAATTTAAAAAGCATTTGTTTGGTGGATCTAGATATACTGAGAGGGGTCGAGAAACCTTTTTCTCAATGTGAGTGCATTATCAGGCAAACCTATATTGCCCCATGCTGTGATAGGAAAACAGATAAGGTCTTTGCCATCTGTTCTGAAGGTCCTGAGTTTAATTCTCCATGGGAGTTAGTACATGGTGCTGGTAGGAGGGGAGGAATTCATTTGGGAAACTGTTTATCTTTCCTTTTGAGAAAAAAACATTTTTTACATAATATTTTTCTAATCAGAAGAGATTTTAAATCATTTCTCTGCTTTCCTGAGGTTTCCCAGTGAATTGTAAACTAATGATTCTCATAAGAAATAAAAGACTATAGGAGACAGTGATATTTATTGAAAGTGCGCTTTTATTTTATTTGGGCTTAAAAGCAATGTATAAATATCCTGTTTATATTATATTCATGTTCACAAATTTTACATATGTACTACTTTCTAGAACTTAATGATGTCATGATGATTAAGCTCCACTCAGACAAAAAAAGATAATATTCTGATGTCTGAAAGAGAAAGAACAAATTGGTGATATACAGCAACTGGGATATTCTTTAAATTTTTTTTTTTTGCTTGTTTTACTTTTTCCCCAAGTAGCAAACAAATTTTCAACCTGTTGGTCTGAAGAGGAGCTCTTTAGTCCTGGTACTTTTCTTCCAAATAACAAGCAAATGTAGGACACTGTACTCATCAAGTCTTTTCTTTCTTATCTTTCCCTACCAAAGACATTTTAAACAGATGATCATAGATGTCAGTCATTTAGGGCTACCACCTGCTGAGTTGTTCAAGTGGGTCATGTGAGGGTTCAGCTAAAGCTATGCCAAAGACCCTGTTTTCTTATTATATTTCTACCTTTATCATTGTGTGCGCAGAAATATCTTTACGAAATACATGTATGTGGTAAAGGTTTTGCACACATGTGCAAGGGCTTGGCACTGGCTGGCTGTTTCAGAGGCTTTTTTATAACAACATTCTTCTTCTTCAGCCAAAGTTAACACAGCCAGAAAGCCTCATTAATACAAAGTGAAGCTGAATTTGTAACAACTGGTTCTCCCTATTCTCCAGTCTCAGAGTTTCCTGACTTTTGCCTATGGGATTGATTATTGGGGAAGTAATAGTGGTATATGAGCTGGTAAGTGATTCTATCTTGCATATTGATCTCTGACAAGACACCTTCAGAAGAGAGGCAGGAAAGCAATGTGGATGATTCTTGGAAGAACGGGAGACGCAGTTGCAAAGCTCTCCAAGTCCAGAGTTACACAGCTGTTTCATTCAAGCTGGGAATACGGAGATCAAAGGAGCTCTGCACGGTTAAACAGGCTCTCTGGAGAGAGGGAAGGAGACAGTGAGGATAGAGGGATGCAAATAGGAATTATGAGTCTGCTGTTCTTGCTGACAGGGGCGGATGTGAGACATGGACATAGATCCCAGGGGGTGCAATATGAAGCAATTGGAGTGTTTCCCCAGCTTCTGGGGAATAGTAAACCACAGGGAATGATAGACAGTGAATAAGTGTTGGGCTGTTTTAAAGTTCTGGTTTCTGGTAGATACTTCTAATTGGGTAATGCTTTGATCCAAGGAGGCTGCCAGATGCCAGTGGCATAGCTCCTACAGGGACCAGGAACTAACCTTAAGCCACCGCCACTGGGCTAGTTGCCACTAGGAGCAGCGGTCTGCAGGTATAGCTTCACTTTTGGGTGGATTGACTGCGCAATTGCACCCCGAGAGAAGTGACAGCTCCAGTTATAAGGTAGGATGTAGGGAAAGTGAAATTATTTGGCATCGTTTCTCGATGGCCCTTATAAAGCTTTTCTTTCAGGAGACAGTGAGAAAACATCCCAGAAGAAAGAAACACCTATATCAGGAGATCTAAAATCTCACATTGTATATATGTAGGTATTAATCTGATTTCCTTATACTTCATTTTCAATTACAAAAATCTGTCTATTTTCTCAGGTTCACGTGTACAGAGTGGCTGAAAATTCATTACTTTAACAAGATATTACAAAGCTCTTGGAATGACTTTTAAAGATGTGTTTTCGATTAAGTAACTTTTTAATATTATTACTGTTGGTTTTGATCTTAAATAAAGAATAATAGTTTGGTGATTGTAATAGTATTCAGGTTTACAAATTTACACAAAGTTTTGTTTACATTAAAGAAAAAAAGTCCAGATCCTTACTGTTAAAAGGCATAAATCGAAATAAAGGACCAATGACCTTGTAGTCCAACAGCAAGATCTGTTCTTGTAATCAGGAATGACTTTGAATAGAAAGAGCTTCCAGAAGCCAAGAAAACTTAAATGTTTTGGTTCCCATCTGGGTTTCGAGTCATGGGATTTATGATTCTAACTTATTTAAGTGCTTATAAAAATTTTGCCCTTGCGTATTAAAAAATGTGATCAACGGCCAAATACACTCAATGTTTAGATATGTCCTTAAGCCTCTTTGATTTCAAGGCAAATTGAGGGCCTAGAGGCTTTTGAAAATTCATTTAAACACCTAGTTCAGCTCAAAAGCTGAAGCCCAAGTTTGAAACTTGTGACAGAGTTGTATATAAAGAATTAATGCAAACACTATGGAACTGGACCTTTGGATAGTTTTGCATCTGTTACATGAACTGCTTGTCAATGCTGAACACAGTTTCTTTTGTGATGACACAGATATTAGTGCTACTGGGACTTTTTTTTTTCTAAAAACATGCCTTTTACTTTATTTCAAGATAATAAATTGATTCGTTTAAGTTAGTAGGATAAATAACATGATGGACTTACTTAAATATACATTTTGAATAATTAGGTCTTCAGCCTGTATCATTTCTGTTATGCGCTCTGCCAGTATGGAACTTTATGAATTAAATAAATAGTAGTAATTTAATTTGCAATATATTTATCTATAGTATTACTGTAACAGGAGATTGAAAAGCTGTGATGTAATTTGTATAACTCAAGAAAAAACCCAATGACTTAAATTAGATTGCCAAGCACCTCTATTTACATTGCTTGAATTTGTACAGTTAAGGAAAGCAAAGGATAAGGTAGCAGAGGGAAGCTGTGGTGATGTGGGTAGTGTACCTGTGTGTGCATGTTTGCAGCTACACTCATAGATGGATTTATTTATACTTTCTTTCATGGCTGATGAGTGTGGAAGCAGGATGTGCTGTAACTAAACAATGCTACAGCTGCCTGAAGATGAGATGGGCAGACTGCATAGTTTGGATGTGGAAGGACTTGACAATTTTCATATTAAAATTTTCTTATAAATGACTTTAAATAAGAAAGCAGGTAGTGATGGCAAGAATCTTTGGTGATCAGTTTTGGGGCTGGGTTTTCTGAAATAGCCATTGTGAGTTATTATTCATAAATGCAAACAAACTAATAAATTGGATCCAATATGGCATATATTTTCAGTTATAATGAACATTTCTGAAACATCCAAATAGTTTTGTCTGTACACATAAGAAAGCTAGCTTGAGATGCTCAAGAAAGAGGTGGTCCTCCTGTAAGTCTGAGTGCTAGCATGCTTACTTGGGCAGCATGAAGAGGGTCCACTTTCCCCTCTCAGCCTGGTAAGAAGAAAGTTTTCCCATCCTCCAGGCAAGTGCCTTAAGCCTGGGGCTGTCAGGCATTTCGAAATGGAGATCTCCAGAGAAGAGACTCATCAGGCCAATGGAAGGAATGATTCTGTATCTGTGTTATAGTATGAATAATACCTTACAAAAATGAAATATCATCTTATCTGTTTCAGTTCTGTGTCTCTGGACTGATGTCAGACCATTTGTCCTTCTGTTCCCCAACTCATCTTGCATGACCTTTTGAATAACAGCAAAAGAATATTGGTACTGCTCCAGTTTTCTGACGTTGACTCAAGTTATTAAAAAGTCTCAGTCAGAAAATAAAAACAATCAGTTGAAATCCTCTCAGAAACTCTTCTGGGAGTCCTGTGTGGAATTTAAAAATATTTAACTCTAGTTAGCATATGTTTTTTTGACATACTCTGTAGTTACTTGTCCACTCTGAAGAAGTTCATTCTCCATGTAAGATCATCCTTCTTCCCAGACAGAAAACAGCAGTGCACAGAATAAGCTTTTTCACCCATCTGTACTAGTAAACATTTTATTTTTGCTTTAGTCACTGCCAAATACATATACTTTCTTGATCTTCTCAGTTTTCTTTATCAATTTTGCCTAGGTTATTAATTTTATGTAGTTTATTTCTCTTTCTCCTGTTGTAAATGTGGTACTTTCCTAAATCACAGTGGAGAGGCTTTGTGTGGAGGTATGGGAACTGCCTGATAACCTGATAGTTGCAATATCCTCCTGGGAGAGTGGGGCCCTTTTCCAAATCAGACTGACCGAGCACGTGAGCTGCAAGGAACTTCAGCTATCAGATATAGTCACAGCAGTTTCCAGATGCACTGGTTAGCCGTCTCCCTGACGTCTCTGCCCAAGTCCCAGCATGTAGAGCAGAAGGCCAAACAGAAGGGCTTTGGCTGGCAAATCACTGTGATATTTGGACTGGAAGCCTACCTAGAAGCTGAACCTACCTTCCTTCCTGCTGACGGTCACTTGCAAGATGTTGCCTGACACCAATACTCGCCCATTTCGTCTTGTAGAGTTGGGCCTTTGCCTTCCCGAATTCTCTCCCTCAGCCTGCTCTCTCCCTCAATCCATGTGCCGTTTCATGCAATGGCACCAATATATTTACAGTTAACTTCCTTTGTGCTATTCTGTTTTATACAATGGGTCAATGAGGAGTTTTGAATTTACTGGAAACAGTGCACGCATTTCAGCATGCCATGTTCAGTAAAGGACGGTCAGCACATTTAGGTCTTCACCCATGCTCAAACCAAAATTGAGGAAACAATCTGCGATCCATGCTTTCCTTGTGAGCTGTGGCTACTATCGATTACTGTGCAGTTGAAATACGTCCTGGTGTCAGCCTCTTTATCCAAATCACTTTACTGTTCCCTCGTTTATGGCAACAAAATAAAACCAAGGCAGGAAGTACCCAAAATAATAGTGGTATTAGTGCATATCATACTAGACCAAAAAAAAAAGTCTTTGTTGCACACGTAGAACTAACATTGATTTGATGGTTTTCTAGAAACAGGCATCGATAGTATACGATAAAGCTAGAGATAGTGTTTCATTTGGTGGGATCAGTAAGTGCTTTGAAAGTGGAAATATTTAGCATGGAAGAGAGGAGACATTAAATTAATGTATTTTTATTGTACAGCTGGCTTTATAAAATGGCTTTGTAGTTTATTGGTTTGTGCCATGTGGCCCATTTCTGGCACTTTCTTTAGCTGCTCCAGGGAACCATGTTCTCAAGTATTCTCATATATTAATGACAGTTCGTATTGTTTTAGGGGGGAGCAGATTGAGGAGAAGACCACAACCAGGGCTTGTGACAGCCTGCATTACATAGAAGGAAGGAGTCCAGAAAAAGATATTTGTTGGATATGAAATAAAAGTCATCAAAAGCAACCTGATACAGTAAGGTTTTACATATTCACAGTTAGAGACCTAAACGGACAAGAGCGCAAAACGCACTATCTTGCCCTTTCAATCACAGAGCTGTATTATGGAAGCTGTCTGAACATATACTTCTGCCAGGAAAAAAATTAAGCTCAAATCTACTATGTATTGTTGAGCTGTTGTATTTTCAGGTTTTATGTTAGGATTTGGTTGCAAGTTTGGAATTTTATTATTCTCCTTTTATTACTTGAGACAGTGAAGGGGGCGAGGTGTTTGCACTGAAAACTTCTGATGTCTAGTTGCTAGGATACCCCCTTTTTTTTCCAAGTCTTTTATCAAGGAAAATGGAATATAATACTCTTTATTTTTTATTCTATCATGGATTTTGCATCAAAACACTTACAGTCATGAAAACTGGTGAAGATTTCTTTAAATCCTGCTTTTTTATTGACTTGCTGAAGTTCTCTGAGCAGTTCGAAGTCAGCATCTGAACATAAAACAATGGCTATGTTTTAGCCAAAAGTCAATTGTTTGTCACTATTTATATTTGGCAGGCTACATTTTGATATATGAAAAATAATTTGATCTATTCTGTTTGTACCTCCTAGGACCTTCTGTAACTCAGATGTGCACTGTATAAGAAGTCCCAGACATGCATTTCAAAATTCATACGACCATTTTCTAAGTATTGAATGACTTCAGGGGGAGGGGAGGAGAATAATTTGTGCACATTTAACAGATATTTATAATATTATAATAATTATATCTGTAAAGAAAATTGTTTCATGCATTTAAATGCATAAGATGAGTTGAAGTGACGAATTAAATGTTTCCATAATTGTCAGAATATATGTAAGCAAGCATGACCATATTACAATATCTGTTATGTTTCAAGATAGGACAAGAGAGTAGAATCATAGAATCACAGAATGGTTTGGGTTGGAAGGTACCTTAAAGATCATCTAGTCCAACTGCTCTGCCATGGGGAGGGACATCTCTCACTTGATAAGGTTGCTCAAAGCTCCTTCCAACGTGAACCTGAACACCTCCAATGAGGAGGCATCCACTACTTCTCTGGGCAGCCTGTTCCAGTGTCTCACGATCCCCACTGTAAAAATTCTTCCTTATATCCAATCTAAATCTACCCTCTTTCAGTTTAAAACTGTTGCCCCTTGTCTTGTCAGTACAGGCCCTGGTAAAAAGTCTCCCTCCATCTTTCTTATAAGCTCCCTATATATATTGAAAAGCTGCAAAAACATCTCCCTGGAACCTTCTCTTCTCCAGGCTAAACTCCAGCTCTCTCAGCCTTTCTTCACAGGAGAGGTGCTCCAGCCCCCTGATCGTTTTTGTGGCTCTCCTCTGGAACTGCTACTAATAATGACACTACTTTCTTCCAAAAAAGACCCCACATTTTATTCTGATTCACTCATCATTAAAGTATCATCTGTGCTTTATGCACAACTAGATTTTTTAACTGTTTCAGTACTGTATTTCATTTGAGTTTGTGTGAATGCTTTCTAATTAGAATTACAGTTCAATTACTTGAAAATTCTCCCAAGAGCAGCCTCTGCACCAGAAAAAGGACCAGGAAAACACCTATTCTTTGGAGATTTTAGTCCTATCTTGTAACATCAGAAAAATCTTTTAGCAAAACCAGCAGTGACAAAGCTATCATTCTTCTCACTCTAGGCCAAATCTTTGCATGAAAAGAGATACTGCTCCCAATCTCCTACACCACATCAATGAACTTGCCTCACATGCTACATGTTTTTGAAAAGCCCATATAAAGGGTTCCATTTAGCACTGGCTGAATGAATTACTAAATGTATGTTTATGAATTTTGGTCATCTTCTCACTTAGAAAGCCCAGAGTGCTTTGCTATGTACCTTGGGTTTTAGTGAAATTATATAAAAATAGGTTACTATTTTGGAAACAGTCCACTGGAGTAATGAAGAGATATGATAAGCATACTTATCCAACCAGCATAATTTATTTTATGTAAGCAGTCAAATCTTGCATCTTTAACAGCTTGTTTTAACAACTTAATTAAGGTTGGATTTTCAGGTATTTGAATAGCTGTCCAAGTACAGTCACATAAGTCATGACAGCACTTTGTTAAATCTGTGGTCTGAAAAGCATGTTAGCTAGGGATGATGTCTAAGCTTATAAATCCTGCTTGGATGTGCTTCATAGAGAGGTTGAGAGGGTCAGCTTCTGAATCTCTGAAGAACTTTGGGACAATAAGATCTTGTGCGATGCTAGGTCAGAGTGCGAGTGGAACTAGTCCATGACTGTCCGCATCTGACCACGCACCTTAGGAGAGTACAGCAATAACATTGAGAGTGTAGCCAGCAGAGTACCCCAGTGCTCTACTGCCATTACCCCAAGATGATGTGTATCAACTGTGTTGCTGGATGCAATTTCTTGTTATAACATGGAAACATAGAAGATTTTTGGCATAACTGTCTTTGTTTGTTTCTCACAATATATCTGTACTGCTCTGAACGCTCAGTGCATCTGAAGTCCAGTGTCACATAGCATCCACAAGACCTGTGATGTTCTTTCACACTGATAGGGAAAAGGAGCCAACACACAACAGAGAATATGACTTGCTACCTTTTGTGTCAGAAGTGATCCAAGACATGATCACACTTTCTGATGTGAAAGCTTGTATGGCAGTCTAAGAACAGGTGTCCTGGCAAAACTCATGAAACAGCACCCTAGTATGCCCCAGGGTTCAACTGATTATGGCACCTTTTTTCACCATCTGTGCCACATTGCTTTGTTGTGTTGCTGTGCTAGTCACCACCTGTGCTTCACCCAAAAAACTGTGTAGAAGCTGATGAAAGTCTTCCTACTTTGCTTCACAAGACTGTGATGAGCTTTAACTAGATAATGTTTGCAAGGTATTCTGGGGCTCTGGACAAAAAAAAGATCCTTTATAAATTCAAAAGAGTAACATACCTTTCTTCACTGAAACCTTTAGTTGTGAGTGCCTCAAGTTACAGTAGCAGCTTGTACTTACATGATTTTTATGTGGACATTTAAACAAGGCGTTATTTTCAGTATTGCTGGACATTATTCTTAATTTAATAAAGCACTGCAACTCTGTACGATCTTCACACCGACAGCCTCGGAGACATTCGTTGATCCCTGTGACACACCTGTAAGGTGCAACAAAGAGCTCACTGCCTAAGGAAAAGAGGGGTCGAGTGCTCTCTGGATCCTCCCAGTTCAGAGGGTCTCAAAGGGCTGAAGGCATCCTTAAGAGTTAGAAATGGTTCTTGGAAGTGGAGTTCCAAGCACACATGATGGAAAAACCTCCAGAAGTGAAGAACAAAAGTTTTTACATCCTTTATGCTCTGTTAACTCTTGTTCCCAACATTAATGAGTTCAACTAGAGTTGAGGAACTTGTTCAACACTGCAGTCCCCAGAAGTTTACATTTCAACAAACATAAAATACGAACAAAGGAGACAAACAAAAAGAACAGAGAAAGGAAGGATATGGCTTCAAACAAATGTAGCCAATATAAGTCAAAATACAACTAAAGAAAGAGAGGAAGAGTAAATCCTTTAAATAAGCAATATTAGCCACAAAGCCCCAAATGAATATGGGAAAAAAAAGAACAAATGGAAATTATTCATAGAAGCTCACACCCTCCTCTGGAGGTTGTAAACTCCTGAATGTGCTAAGGCTCTGCAGTCCCTGCTTTTCTTAACTGTAACCCCAACACTAACTGTAACACTTGTCATGCCCTGAGAGTACTAATAGGCATTAACAGCCCTGAGCAGCCTCACCTGGGACCCCTGCCCACGCACCCTCTGCCCACAAGCCCTGGGGCTCCATTTAAGCTGAGACCTGAGCCTTCAGTCCCTTCCTGAGCTATGCTGGGTCTATCCCTCTGCCTGTCTACCCCTGCCTCCCTTGCTGGACCTTGGACTTGGGTTGCAGGTGGTCTTTTGCTAGCCCTATCTCTTGGGTGGACCCTTCTGATTCAGGCTGTAGCCTTACCTCCGGTCTTGTCTCCAGCTGCTCTCTACTGGAGTGCCTGGATGGACCCTGTTTCCAGTACCCTCTCCTGCCCGTGGTGTTCGTGTGCTGTCGGACTGTACTCTAGCCACTGTGGGCATGGTCTTTGCTGGGGTTGCCCTGGGCTCCTGCCTTGGCCCCCTTTGCAGAGCAGCCTTGCCTGGGCTGCTCCCTGACAGCACTAAGCATAAGAGGCCTGGCATGCGGAGACAGAAAACATGAGGTACGATAGTCCCAAATCTGTTTCTCTGGGGCTTCAAACCAAAGTGCTTTCAGGGTCTAGAATTTCAGGGTGGAGGGATGTTTTTACAAAATTATCTCTCTTACTGTGGGATGGCTGTCAGGAGATCCAGCTCTTGGGAAGAGTCAAAGCATAATGAATACCCATTGTGTGGTTCAGGCTTTCAGCTTGAAAACAAGTTGTACGTGTAGCAGAGACTTGTACAGGAGGAGGGGAGAACGGTGTCCACTTTATGAGAGATTTAGAAGCTTAACACATTTAAATTAGAACTCTTATAAAGTTTCCTTCAGAATGAAATTACCATTCTGTGTCCGACTTGACAGAGCACTCAGCAGAGAAATAGCAAGGCTGGGAGCAGGGTCTGTAGGATCTTTGTGTTTGTCAGGTAGGCTGTTGGCCTGGGGAATATGGATAGACTCAGCATCCTTCTGGCGTGAGCAAGTATGTGAGCTTGTGAGAATCAGAAGGCAGGATTTGAAAATAGTTTAATCTGGCAGAATGTCATTAAAATTGAAAGATCTCTGGGAAACATTTAAACATTAATGGATAGGCAAATTGAGAATAGAAAAATGTTCAATAAAAATAGCAGTGTTGTTGTTTTCCCCTCCAGTTGGCTCTACTGGTAATTCTCCTTGCATACCATATAGTAGTAGTTGGTATGGTTCCATGCGGCTGGTTTTTTGGCCTGAGGTTTTTGGTTATTTTAAAATGTCTTTGCTCAGAACTGTTGATGGTTACATTCAGAAAACAGTATTAAAATAACTTGCAGTCTTAATCACTCAAGAGTTAAGAAACAGAATTAAGACTGTTGAGGCCGTTATAGTTCAGTCCCCGTGTACATTATGAGATAGTCTTTAATTACATGACCTCATTCTTTGTTTTCCCACAGGACCCTGCCTCATTCAGTGTGCAGGATGAACAGTGCTTGGAATGAATCAGCACAACACAGTGAAAGAGTCTGTTGTTTGCAAGACTCATCTCAGTTGTTGAGGAAGTTGGGATATGCGTTTTGAATGAGTTGGGATGTCAAGGAAAGAAAGGACGGTCTTGTAGCTGCGGAAACTGTATGTTGCCCTGGAGAATGAGTTTCTGTCACTGTCTTTGCCAAAAAGATCCTGGGAGGTACTGTTTTGGGGGAGAAAAAGCAAAAAACTTTTCTCAGGTATCCACTAACTGTGAGCACCTGATTTTCCTAGAATCTGAGGGCATGGGTCCACATTCTGTACTACCAATATCAAACAAAACATTGAATTTAGTGAGCACTGTTCATTCTTGCACTTTGGGGAAAATGTAGTGTACAACCATAATTAAGAGCTGTTTTGCAAGGGAGTTGTATAAACACATCTTGTGCTTTCAATACTGCATATTCTGCACTCTTATTACAGCTATTTGATGTATTAATAACAAAGTTGTCTGTATACACTGTATACACATATCTAACAGTTAATTGTTAAATAGAACACTAGAAAAAGTGACTAATAGTAAGTTAGTCTTTGGTATATATGGATATGAAATACTAGTGCAAACTACCTAACATCTTAATTATAGGTTTCCTAATTTGTGATGACAGTTTGTATTTATCTTTGTCATTCAGCTGTATATCCTACTACAGTAGCTGCAAACTGTCTGTGAAGGACTTGTTTTCTTTTGCCATCTTTTGAATTAACCTAGTTTATTTTCAGTTGTATGGGATTCTTTTAAAATCGGGGCCCAGATGAAACTGGTTTATCAACTTTCACATATTCACCTTGCATCTAGTCTGTTCCCCATGTAACTCACTGTGGTTCTCCTTCCCATTTCCATTTTAACACCTATTTTTAGGCATCAGTTTAGCCAGTGCTACAGTGGTGTGGCCAGAATTAATTTTTCCTTATTCTAGAATAAAGTAGAAGTAAACCAGTTGGCCTCTGTTCCTGTGTAACTAGGCCTTACTTCAGAAGGGCCTAATCAATGAAGAGCAAGATCCACATTGTACTCAGAGGCTGGACTGCAAGTGCCAGTCTGCTGAGATGAATTATGGCTAAAATTTGAATATTTTTTCTCTAAATCATAGTATCATAAGACCAAAAAAAGAAATCTTTTTTCTTATCTCTGACATCTTCAAACTCTATCACCTTCAGTAATACAAACAGGGTCTCTATGTCATAGCTCATAAGGGGATTCTCAACTTTCTAAGATATTACTGGTTTCTAGGCCTCATGCTTTGAAGCAACTGAACTGAAAATCACTGTGCTGTTTTACAGCGGAGAAAAAAACCCTGTGATTCCCAGAATTTTACTCTTAATTTCTAAGTGGTTGATCACTTAGCAAATACTCCCATTTTCTCTTCACCTGCTACGTGACGAAATGTAATGGCAATACATTAGCAGTCTAAAAATATTTCTTTGCATGCAAGCACTTATCGAATCTGTCATTATTCTGCATTTTAGCAGGGTTTTTTTAAGGATTTGAACGTTGAAATCTTTTTTTTTTTTTTCAGTGAGAGTTTGTATTCTGGATTTGGTGTTTCTTACAGCAAACAGTAAAGGGAGATCACCCTGATAGTTCTGCTGGGAGCTAATAACCTTTTATGATTCTAAAAATATATATCTTCCTTTTTAAGTAGTTATTCATTATAGAAGCTAGGTAAAATCATAAACTCACATCGGATGTTTTTTACTTGTGTTTTTATTCACAGCAATCAACCCTAGTCCAGGGTAATAAAAAATGAGCTTTATGAGAATATTGCAGGGTTGAGGAGGGTCCGGATGTGGCTGTGATTGTGAGTATGGAAGTGTGTGTACTCAGCACAGATGGGAAGGGGAATATTGCTGCCACTGCAGCACAAGTACCCTGAGCCACAGAGGAGTCAATCCAGCTGAGTAAGTGAGGCTTCTAGCCAGGGGTGCTCTCGCAAAAGCACAGCCGTGCTGTGTGCCACATTGTAAGATGTAGCTTAAATCGGACTCCTCCAAAGCAAGGATATTGGGTCTAGAGAGTAGAGAATGACTTTGAGAAGGCCAGTTAAGTCATAGACCTTATTCTGTTGGGCTTATTCCTTATAGTACAAGCAACTTTGAACCTTCCCATAATCTTCTGAATCTTATGTTAGAATCAAATTAGAGTCTGAAAAAAAATTATGTAACTTAGGGCTTGTCTTCCTCAACTCCAGCTTCTCTTATTTAGTCATGGGTCATTTCAAATGGTCAGAGCCGTCTGTTTCCTTAAATCTTTCTTTGGATATACTCTGAGAAGCGCTACTTTGATTTTTCCTATTTCCTGTATCAACTATAGCAGTCTGATGTAATTCAGGTGGAGGACAGTATTTCTAAATCTGTCATGACAATAGAACTGTGTTCAAATAAATGAATGCAAAAATAATACTTAACCTTTTTGGCCCAGTGTTACTCAGAGACGTACAAAAGCAGAGACTGTGACAGATCAGGTGACATCAGCTTTTCCTTAACACTAATATTAGTAGCAAGCCTGGGGATATAGAAAGTACTGTGCAATTCATTGCTTTCTTTTTCAATGATCAAATCTCTTTGTATGAGAAGGGCTATAAATACTCTCTTTGTTTATCCTGCAGCCCAAGGGCAAATCTATGATAGAGACAAGATTCTGCAGTGGCAGAGTTATAGAAAACTCAGCATTCTACTGTGCCATTAATAGGAGCCTCAAAGTACTTTTGAGATGACTTAAAAAAAAGTCAGTGCAGCTCTTCTGTTTTACAGACAAATTTGTTAGAGACATGGTGGGTGGGGGCAAAAGAAAACAAAAATGTATATGTAAACAAATCTTCAGAAGCAATGTTTTCTAAAGACTGTGTTATGCAAATAGCAAGTAAAACTTGCACTAAAGTAAACGCCCAATGTGAAATCCACATCTAAATTAAAATTTAAAATAACTTGAAAATGTTGGTTGTGAGCCAGCCAACACAGAATTCTCTGTAATCAAGGTGCTTGTCACTTGTAGTGAAGAAGGGTAATTCTAGTCTAAATAGATTCTGAGGCTACTACTGCAAAAAAAAAATCTCTCATCTGTTCCATTTCACTTACAAATAGACCAATTAAAACTGCCCACAATCAATGGCTGTAAGTAGCACTTACCATTATCAATTGATAAAGCCATAGCACCAATGACAAACCTTGGTTCAAACCTATAATGTAAATGAAAGATTGGGCTACTGGGACCTCCCTGGGATGTGGACTCCAGCACACTTAGACCAAGCAGACAGGTCATATGTTCTCTTTTGAACTCCCTTTGAAAATTAGATGGGATTTCTTCCTTCATTATTCCTTCTGCGTGGCTGTGTCACAATCTCTTTCCCAATTTCAATGTCATTCTTGAGCAAGTTGTAGCCATTTTTTCCTTGTGCTGATGCTATTTTTTTAATGTAGTTAATTTGTTTCCCACTACTTTTATAGGAAGCTAACATATCCTTTCACATGATTTTGAAGTGCTCTCTTAATAGCCTCCTGGAAGAGAGGCTCTCCATTCCTTTGATCAAAAGGATGGTCAGGATTATATGCATCATCTCAAACAATGTTCATATATACCTTGAGTTTGTAATAATGTCGTCAATGTTGCTTTTTTTTTTTTTACTGGAAATATCTTGCCTCAGATTCTTGGATTGTGTTTCTTTTTCATGGGTATAGGAGGTTGATAATCATTTTGTCTGACTATTTAATCCATCTTGCTCTTTGATCACTCTTTATGCCTGAGACTCCAGAAAGAATTCTTGTTGTTACCCATTATTTATGACCTTGCACTCTGTACAATTGATTTTCATCCAATTACTATTACTTTGGGTCCCAAGGTCATTCACTTCCAGTGTGATAGTACAGTTCCCTTCTGCATGGATAATTCATCTCAGTAACGTATTATCAACAGATCTCAGGGGCATATTTTTATTTTGTATAGTAAGTTTATGAATGAAAATATTAAATAATATTTGCCCTATGGTGGCTTTTTGAGGACTCAACTTAGAAATTTATAAGAACTTCTTCTGGTCCAGTATTGCTCTACAGTCTGTGTAAAGAAGGTAGATTCACAGTTTACTTAGCATCACTGAATTGTTGCTCCTTGCAACATTTGAGAAATACTTGCAAATGTTACGGGAACCTTGTGTTTACATCAATAAGGATGATATTTACACAGAAAATAACTGGAATGGAATCAAAAGGTTTTAAAACTGAAAACAGGTGCATAAGAAAACAATGTAGGCTTATTCTGTACATTTACTTTGGTCGCACCTATGCAATATAGTATTAAAGCTCTTAGTCTGAAATGGGTAGTATAAGACAAACTGATAGTAGAAAAATTATTTTTCATTTGGAAAATGACAAGTCTGTGTTTCTTCTTTCTTTGAGAAGAAAAAAATACAGTTCTCTACAATAATATAAAGCAATGCTGACACCTACAGAGAATGTATGTAAATATCAACTTAGAATTTGCATTATTTGGTAAAAGAAAAAATTATTTAAAGGAGGCTTTTATAACTGTTAAGAAAAATAAATCTTTATCTTCTGCTTAGGTCAATCCTTGGTAAATCAGATAAAACTTTGAACATAAACCATATGCTTTAAAAAGTATACAATTTACTTTCAGTAATGTACACTTCCAATTGCATAAAAATAATTTTTTTACAAATTGATTCATACAGCTGTGAAGGACCCAATGGCCACGAACCAAGCCATCGGCGTGATGTACGTTGCCGCACAGAACGCGGTTTACTGCCTCTGATGGGCTGTCTCCCCTTTCCTCCCTCACTGTGACACAAGAGGATTATATTAATATTACTGGGGTTTGCAGCTTCTGTGCTCAGCCAAGCAGGCCTATAAAAACTTCTGCGTAATAAAGACTGCCCATATGTGGAGTAAAGTTAAAGAAAAACTAGCCTAACATATTAAGGAGAGATTACATAGAAGAGACATAGCTGTTTTATTGAGTATTTGTGTAGCAATATACTATTATGGGTTATGCAAGCTGTGATATTCACCGCACTGGTGCCGAAAGGTGGACTCCTCCTTACCTTCAAAGTTTAAGATATATATTTTGAATACACAGAAAAAGTATAACCAGTAATGAATTCTCTGCACTAGTCATTTTCTCAGAGACAATTTATAGGCTTGACAGTAACTTGCTTAAAATGGTGATTTAGTGAAGTGACCAAGGGATAGGAGGCAGTAAGTCATTTAAAAGCAGCTTTGGAAAAATGGGAGATGGTAATTGCGGGCTCGTCCAACATTCATGTTATCCTTGCTCCCATTATGCCAACATCTGGGAGAATTTCAACTCCCAAAGGAAATTGCTTGAGAAAGTTTGAAGTAGGTTTCCAGATCCAAACTGCTGAAGATCTTTGAAATTTTTAGTTTTGGCTCTAAGTATGGCTTGGACCCAACTCAGCTTGTGAGCAAATGGAAACTTGGAAGACTGAATGACTAGAAAGCTTGCCTTGGAGTTTAGGGGTTTTTTTAACCATAGAGAACTACAAATCGGAAGGGAATACTATTCATAGTATTGAGGCAAGTCATAATTATTTTTATGCAAAAGGCTGAATAAAAAGCCCTCGTTCTAGGCCTCTACTGCTTCTTTGGAAATGAATATATCACAGGACATTAATAAGCATCTTTGAAAACCAGGTACGTTTCTATACCCTGGAATCTTTTCATCTGATAGATAACAGTGCTTTACCAGTCAGACTGTCAAGATCTTTCCATTGAAAAGTGAACCCTTTGGACTAGTTTATGTGTATTTTCATTTCTATTGGACAATCACAATATTAAAATTCTGGCGTGTCTATCTTTAGCGTTAGGTAGAATTGTTTGGGGGTTTATTAATGAATTGCAGGAATGAAAACAGCAGATCCGGCCCTTTCACAGTATAACTGTGGCCCTAAAAGCATGTGTACAGCATGCCTCAGCGCATAAAGCAGTTTGATAGATATTATGTGTGTATAAACACACATATTCCCCTGCATATACATGCATACCAAGCGGGTCTTCGTTGAGGGAACTGCACCAAGTTAAGAAATACCCATTCCTCTTCAATATTTGCGTGTTTACGTTTTCAGCTTCTAATTCATGTACGCGTTTTGAACAGAACCATTGTTTCAAATTCCATTGTTCTGGTGGATCTGCGCACGAGGGCAACAGCAAAAAGCTTCGCTTGCCATTTCGGACGCTGCGAGATTAACTTCTCGCCAGCGTTTCCCAACGCCAGCAGGCAAACACACACAGCTCCCGCACCGATCGTCGTTATTTGCAAAGGCTTAGGCCTCACGGGGACGGAGCTCAGCCGACGAGCCCACCGAAGCGCAGGCGGCAACTTCATTTGTCTCCTTTTCGGGCGGTGGGTGGAAGGTGGGCGCTGTCTCCCGCAGCTCCCTCCCTCGCCGTGAGCGCTTACGCCGCCGGCAGCCTTCGGCGAAGTCGCAGTGCGACCGGCGCGCCCTCCCAAAGCAACCGAAGGCGACGCGTGGCCGCGTCCCGCTCCCTCCGTGGGGGGAAACGGAAGCCCCCAGCGGCAGGTTTCGCCCGTGACCTGGAAACAGTCCGCGCCGTGCCCGGCGCCTGCCGCCGCCGCCGGCTCCGCGCCGCAGGCCGGCCCGGGCCCCGAGGCGGGGACGGGGGGAGGCGGCTGCGGCCCGGCCGCCCCTGGCTCTCACTAGGGGTCGCAGGATGCCAAAAAATGGCGACCCGCTCGGGGTGGGGGGGGCGAGCTCCCTGCGCCTCACCTGCGACGGCACGGCGGGCGGGCCGGGGCCGATCCCGATCCCCGGGGAAAGGCGCAAGCGCCGCCGTCGTGGGGCAGCGGACCGGCCTCTCTGCCGGTGGCTCCGGCCGCTGGCTGGGAATGGAGGTTTGCCGAGGGCAGGAGGCCCGAGCCCGGGAAGGCGGCGGCGACGCGTTGTTGTCGTTAAACGGCCGTGTCGGGTAATCCGCACGAAGGGCCTACCGCCGGTGTGGGTGAGGTTATTTCTGTGGCAGGGCTCAGCCTGGCTGCTCGCTGGAGACTTGGCCAGGCGGTGTTTTCTGTATGGTGCTCGCTAAACGCTCAGTGTCGAAAGTCAATAGTAAGTTTTGTTTGTAAGCACCAGTCTCGTCTTCCACAGCGAAGTCCTTGAGCTGCTACTGGTGTTCCGGCACTTCTCTAGCAACCTACCCGACTAACTTAATTAGGTCTACGCTGTCTGAGGGACTACATTAGAAATGTAGGCTGCATCAGCAATATTCCTTCTGAAAGCTCTGATGCTAAAATATAATCACAGGCTGGGTTTCGGAAGGGAGTTTTCTCGTCTAGTTTGCCACGGCTTTTTAAACCAAACCTCAGGCATGTTCCTACGTCTTTATTTCCCACACAAACAAATACTCTGTTACTGTGGTGACAGCGAGGATGGCAGTTAGAGAAAGAAATGTAACAAGCAATAACAACAAAAGGTCCAAATTTACTGATGGAGACAACGGACAAACTGATCTGTTCATTAAAGTAAATGGAATTTGGACAGCAGCAGGGAACTCATTACAAATATATCAAGCAGCCTTATTCCGAGTCAACTGAAATATGCAAATGTCAAAAATTGTATTCAACAAATAGTTTGACATTTGACACCAATTGAAATAACAGTATCGCTTTCTAAAGAAAGTTGAGTGACAAAGTAATGGCTTTCCGTGTATTTGTGTACGCATACAGAGAGAAGAAAACAGGCTTAGGAAGGAGTAGTAGTAGCAGAGCTTTTCACTAATTGAAGACTACTTGAATCATTTAGAAGTCATGAGCTATCGCTTCAGTGCAGTTAACTCATAAACCGGGAAGATTCTGACTGTTTTCACTGTTAGCATTTTGTGCAAAATTTAGGGGTTTATGTCACAAATTTTTCTAGTACAAGGATTTTGATACTAGGTCTTGTTGCATTTATCTGCAATGTCTGTCCTGCAAACCACTATTCATGTCACTTCCTGAAAAAGAGGATCCACATAGATACAAATTGGCTTATGATGGGCTAAGTTAGGGGTTTTTTTTAGTTGTTGGGAATCAAGTGCAGTTTTTATATGGTAAGTGCAATTTTTTAACAAATAAAACGCACATGCACACACATACTTAAAAAAAAAATCTTACCTGTTGTGGCAGTTCTACATAATAATGAACACAAGTACAAACATACACCTTGATTCTTATGCTCCATACTTGAAGATTCTGAGTTGTTTGTATGTGCAATGTTTTAAGCCCGTACTCATAAAGTAAAGGCTTTGGTGCCTAATCTGAAAAGGGCACTCCTGCCAG
The DNA here is from genome assembly GCF_964188355.1 of Buteo buteo. NCBI lineage: Eukaryota > Metazoa > Chordata > Aves > Accipitriformes > Accipitridae > Buteo > Buteo buteo. The sequence goes on along the minus strand of NC_134171.1, from coordinate 44,372,670 downwards.
CACATGGGAAACCCAAACCTAGATGCCTGGAGTGTGTGTATAGCAAATCTGACTTTTCAGATCAGCAGCACATGCAGAAAGTAAATCTATAGTGCTTTTGCAGTGAGACTGGACTCTGCGTTATATGCGACGCAGAACTGTGCATGTGTAAGTGGTGCCCGGGATATCTTTCACCGTTTTCTTGGAAGGCTGAAAGTTTTATGTAAATGGTGGTTCCATATTCTGGTTTAATTTTGGAAGTGTTTTGATCTCAGACTTTAGTTTGGGTCCTTTATATTGTGAGTGTGTGTGTGTACACACATATGTGCACACAATTGGCAATAACTATCTCTAGTCAGTCATCTGTGACATCTCTAGTATTGCAAATTGTATAGTTCGGGGGGGCAAAAAATGAATGGCAATGGATTAGTGCTCTAACTGTGCTGAAGGAAAACTACTGAATTCTGTATAAATGTGTAATTACTGTAAAATATGTATCATTCACAGCAAATGCTGATTGGTGTTTGCACAAAACTATCACCTTAGTAAGTGAAAGAGCATCCATCTTTAAAATACAATATAATCCCCGAATTCTCCAGACAGAGGTTATTAATTATTGTTGCATGGTGCACCAGTGTCTTCTTTTAAAAGTAGTTTATGCTGCATAGTCTAGGAAAATGTTCTATTGTAGTAAAGAAGAATTGATAATAAGCACAGCACAAATAATTTTGGAGAAAGATGGATAATGTGAATGCAATTAAATTAGTTTTGCCATAGACATTTATGATCTTATGCCATTGAAGATTAGAAAAAGGTACTAGCTAAGCCACTATAAGTATATGAGGAATTTTTTGTATAGCTGCACTGTTTAAAAAAAAAAAAAAAAGTGGGAATGATACTACCTGTACTAATGAAATGTTTGTTAGACAATGTTGAAAGGGGTAACAGTTCTCTGCTGCATAGAGCATTTATGTAAATATTACCACAAATAAAACAAGGCTAATAACCACAGGACAATATTGCTGTCATTGATAGTGCTTGCATCATAGTTTCTTGCCACTTTCTGTAAGACAATTGGTATTCTTCCTCCTGGGAGTTGGTGGTATGCCTTATTTATTTTCAGTGATCCAGAGTTAGAAGAATACATTGTGTCTATGTAGAAAACCCAATTAGGGCAGGGTTCTTCTATTTGCTTTGATTCCTTCCCTCCAGTCTCAGTGTTACATGTTTTCTGTGGTAAGTGCCAGAGAGGTTATCCTAAGTGATCATAAGTGATAAATTACAATGTAAACTAAACCAGAGGTTTTTCATCTGAGGGGCATATGGCACAAAACAATGAATCCTGTTCTGCAAGGTGCTGAGCTGCTTCATCTTCTAGGAATGAAGATCAAAATGCTCAGCAGTCACTCAAGATCAGGCTCATTAGAGGCTTTCTGCTGTCAAAAATCAGCCACTGACTCCCAGCTATGTGACAGTATGCTGAATACTGGAGGGTAAGATTAACCCTGTATACCTAGTCAGTTTAATAAAAAATGTCACTTCTCAGTCTAACAGCAACATTTCTTCCTGGATAAAGGGTGAACAGGTCTAGGAGTAGTACTATCATTGTTATGGTTTATTAAACTTACATTATCATATAATTGCCAAAGAAACTATATTCACTAGCTACCAGTGTCTAGAATGATGATTGATAAGTGATCCTGTTCAGCTCCTACGCAAGTCAAACGCACATTTGCTGTCAGCCTTGACAAGGAGCAGCCTCTTGCAAAGTTGAGAATTGAATCCTGAACACTTTACCAACCTGTAAAAATAAACTACAAACTTCAAAACAAACAGCTTTTAGCTGGTTTTTTGCATGCTAGACAATAAAGTAAACCAAACAAAATGAAGTTGGCAAACATTTAGATGTCAGTTTTTCATCTGGCAGTCTCTATCTATCTTCTGAAGAACTGCAAGCTAAGCTCTGCTAAGCTCAAAGCTCATAGACTTTGTTTTTTAATTAAGAGGAGGGCAGGATGCCTCCTAGTACTTGGAATGCAGCTGGTTTCAGACAAGTGAATATTTAATATGACCTCCTATACTAACCTCCTATACCTTCTAGCTTTGAACATTGCTTTAACAATTAAGCTCTTCTGGCCCTGTGTTTAAATAGCTGTCCACAGCTACTGCAAATTGATTTATTGCTTGATGAGGATCAGGGGTGCTAAGCAAACACAGAACAGTTTCTAATTTAAGTAGTGCACCACTGGTTTTGTTGTTACTTGATTACTTGTTTTAACATCAGTATTTGTTCTCAGTGGAGTTTTATGCTCTTCTGCAGTTTTTAGAGCATTAAAAATGGAGTGGGCATAACACACATGATGTTATAAACAGAGTCTGGTTGGGTATCTAGTATTAAAATTCCCTGACACTGTCTGCTGATAGATGATGTTTAAGTTGTTTATATGCCTTTGCTTAATGTAAAGATTTGGTATGACATTTTGCATGCTAGGTATCTGCTGCAAGCTGATCTTTAGTTTTAATTTCTTGTTCTTCAACCTTTCTTTTAGAATATTAGCTTGAATTGTCCAGGTATTTGAAAATGAAACTTGCAAATCTATGGGTTTTCTCCCAATTAAAAATAATAGCAGTATTTTTGGAAGGGTTTCAGTATGCTCAGTCTTGTAGGAAATGTCAAATCTTGAGCAGAACAGAAGGGAGAGCATCAGCCCTTATGTCAAGGGATGTATCCTTTTTTTTTCCTTTTACCTTTACTATGGACTTAAAACTTATCACCACAGTCAGCCTTGAATACATGCAGTTTTAGCAGCTCTCTTACCCGAGTGTCTCACCTGCAGTGACATTTTACGTGATCATTTTGAGCTGTGCCTTGCTTGGATCTGGAACTTAACTGAGAAGAAGTGATGATTTCACATGCTTAATGCATCTCAGCTGTACTTATGGGATGAGGCGGGGAAGGCTGTCTGACTTGAATAGATGGGGAAGAAGAACTGATCTTGCAGCGTGGTAAAGTTGGCACAAAGCTCCCGAGAAAGAATGCGGGATGTGATTAGGAGAAATCAGCAATGGGAACAGTGGACGTATTTTTGGGACAATGAAATTGTTTGCATGAGGAAACTGGGCCTGAGGAGTAACAGAGTGAAAGACAAGAGGTAAATGGAGGGTTGCAGGCAACCAAAACTGCCTGAACAGCAATGTAAGGGTTGGAGCTAGGGTAACTCTGTAACTGGGAAATAAGGTCAAGGAGCAAGACCAACTTTGTGGTGCATACCTGGAGTAAAGAGCGGGCAAGGAAGGTGAATGCCAACATAACTAGAAGTTAAATCAGGTGGGGAGGCATAAGAAAAGGATCAACTAGATAATGGTAGTGAAAATAAAACAACAAAAAAACCCAACCCTGCACAGCTGAAGAGGAATCTGAGAGTGAGGAGTCCCAGAATAAGATTAAAGAAAAGTGCAACTAGGACAGCTGGAACTGGGATGAGAATCAAACACTAGCATTAGCTAAATAAGAAAAACAAAACTGGGATGAACAGCCAAGACTGAAGAGAGAATGAAGACAGGTTAGAAATAACAAGCCAAGATAAGGCAAAACATGGACATGGGAAGCAAGCAGATGGGAGTGTGCTATTAAAAAACACCCTCTCCCAGAGCTTGGAAGGGATCCCAAGATTCACTGTCCCTCTTCTGCCAGTAATAACTGTGAAATCCAGTGGTGAAGAGAGACACGTCTTTTCAAATGCTGGGCCAAACATGGGACTACCTGCTAACAGGTACTGCATGGAGGAGCAGAAGATTCAGTGGTGGATGAATTATGTGGGTGTCAACAATGATGGGGCTGTTGCTGGCAGGAGTCTGGTCATGTTTATTCTAGAAACAGAAGGAAATATTGAAGAAAAAGAACTGTGGGAAGCGAAATGCTGTCTAAAGTCTTCTGAGAGCTGAATGGCTTGATACTTGAGTCTTAGCCCTTGCCTCTGCCACAGAGTTCCTTGATAAAGCTGGTTCAAGGCTTTTAAATTATCCTTTTTGCTAATTATTGTCATTTTCAGATGCCTGAAAACTCCAGGGTTTGATTAGAAGTAGTTCTGGATACTTGGTGAGTAAAATTACTGCATCTGAAACCAGTGGGAACCAGGCCTTGAAGAAATAAGGTTTTCTGTAGTGCCAAGTCCTGACAGGTCTACAAGATATCAAAACAGGCAATCTATAACTCTTTCCCATGTGTAATATTCATATCCTGTCACAATATCCCCTCATCTGAGGGGTGTATTATGAAACTAAACTAATTAGTATTTCTGAAGCACATGAATACTGTAGCAACAAGCTCCATAAAAAGCCCATGAGGAAATTAATAACTCTGTATGCAGAGTAGGATCTGAATAAGTGTGTAATGAATAAAGCATGGGGCATGTTTTCAAAAATAAAACAGAAAACACAGCATCGAAGGGCTTCTTGTTAATTAAGCACAGAGGTCTGTAGAAAAAAAAAGTATGTGAACATGCAATGAAGAACTTTAATAATACATGAGTAGATATGGGAGAGAATGGAGAAATAAAGTTTCACAGGTGAGCTCACTGCTGTTAAAAATCAGGCACTCGTGATCTTAACGTCAAAAGTTTAATTTTAGTTTATATAGTGTACTCAGTATATATATATGATTGTGTATATGCCTGTTTGTTACTGTAGACAGTCTATTTGCCACAATGCCCTTTCAGCTTCAGTATTTCCCTACGGAATAATAATTTGGGGAATCGGGAACTATTTTAACATAGTTTCAGCCGTTTCAGAAGTGCTCTAGGTGCCTCAGAGACAAGGAATGGTTTTATCAGGAGATAAAAGTGGGAAGGTAACCAGCTCCCACTGAACTTCACTGTGTTAGCCTCCTAAGAAATCCCACGACTCCCAGTCTCAAGGACCTGACCAGCCATGGTCTTCAGTCTTCAAAGCCTCAGGCATGTGCTGAGCTTGATGTTTGTGAATAAGCCCATTGTGTCCACCCACCTAAAACTCCACACGAGATGGAGGCCTAAGCAGGAGACAGATAGCCAAAGAATGAGGAGGAGGTGTAAGCAACGATGTTTCAGATGTATTTTTTTAGTTCTGTGATTGTGTCTGTCTTTCTTGCATACTTGTCCTTTTTTTAAAGTTCTTCTTTTGTGTGGGAAGAGCAGAAAAGCCTCCAGCTTTCTGGATTAAAAAAAATTATAAAAATATCACCACCACTTTTAACATAACTGCATTTACCATTATCTGTGTCCCTGTAATGTACCTCCAAATGAGGAAATTTAAAGGAAAAGGGAAAATGCTTGGAGTTTTGGTGTTGCTGTTGTTGTGTTCCTTTGGTTGGTTTCCTTCCAGCTTAAGCATTCTGTCTTCCTGGCTATGTGTTCGTTTCTTTGGAAACGGCTGTAGGATGGATTTTTGATTGACTGTGTTGTCAGATGGATTATCAGAGTTGTGAGCTTTTTGGAATGGTAGACATGAATGTGCAATAAGAAAAAAATATTTTGTACTTAAAATGTTTCAAAATTTTGCATCATGAAAGAAGCTAGATTGAATATTTAACAGGTTACTTGGGGAAAAACTTTGGTTTTTTTTAGAAAAGAAAGTCAACCGGTTTGGTTACTAGGAAAAAATTTCTCTTCATATGAGGAAAGGTTTTTACTAATGTGACTGATGGGAATATTAATACCTAAGCAATATAGAATAGTTTCTGCAGAGCTGCAATGCTTATTTTAAGCAGTAATTCTAATGTGTGGCTGCTCTGGATTACAAGCAGAAAACAGCTTTTACCCTGACCTATACACACATTTATTTGTTAACAGCACTTACGTGCCCGGATTTCTGCACGATTCCCATCTAGAGTTTCTGAGTTTGTTTCCTGTCTTAGTCAGGGCTCTGCAAGGCCAGCTGTCCTCGAGGCTGCGAGCGGTTTGGTGCTGCTCTGCTAGTGCCGGTGATGCCGAGGTCGGGGGCAGATTGCCGGCTGGGCTGGGGGTGACGTCAGCGCCTACCTTGCTGGGAGAGTTAATCTCCCGCTGGAGAGAGACTAATAATCTCCTGGCTGGGGAGACTGGCGTGTGAAGGATCGCATGTTGTACATTCCTCTTCTGGGGCTGTAAAGCAATCAGCAGAGTCAGTGCGTTTCTAAAGCTCTATTGACAAACACGTGTGCTTGTTAGACAGAGGTCGTTTCTTCTTGGGGTGGAGGTGCATAGGCGCAGGAAAGAAAATTAGCTTTTTAAAGGTGTGCATGTATGAAACAAGACCAAGCAGAATAACAAAACCAGGTTAGGGAGGTCTAGTATGTGAAACGAGCATGTAATTAATGACACTGTAAGATAAACTATCTCTCTGTGGACATAAAAAACCCCCCAGAAACTAGATTTCAGACGGGATCAAACTGGTTTCTTTAGCAAAACACAGCCCATCACACCGTGACACTGTGCAAGCAAAGGTAGCCATCAGCCCCGACGCTGCTCTGATGGATTGACAGGAAGGGTCTCTGCTAACTTCCTTGGGAGTGAGTTCCAAGCGCCTGGGATAGCTGGTCACAGAAATTACATTGAGGAAGAGGGGAAGGGAACAGGCCACAAGTTTCTCAGGCTTTTCTGTGATCTGGCTCGCGGTGCTTTTTGCAGGCCTTGTGCCACACAGCAAACTGACCTGCTGGGACAGAACGGTTATTCCTTACTGAAGGCTACAGCCTTTCTGTGGCAGCCACTCGTTCCTTGGCTTTCAACTTCGGAGCAACAAGATGGAGTTGGGAGTAATGCGGGCACAACCTGGACGCCAGAAACGTCAGGAAGCCCAACGCATGGATGCTTCAAAGACACTGACGTTACTCGGTGCTAGACTCCTTAATATGCTCTGTTATTAAGCTGTTATTAGCTCTGTCTTAACCGACCTTTCTAGTTTTAATGGTATGAACTGCTGAGAGTACCTATCTATAGCAGCACTAACCCTTCATTCGCAGGAGGGCAGGGGCAGACGGACCGACTCGGGGCAGGCGGTCCGCTTTTTGTCTCACCTTTCCTCCACCCCCGCCACGGTTTTGGGAGCAGCTCGGCCTCGACAGCGGCGATAGCAAGCTGTGCCTATCCCCTCGACAGCGGCGATAGCAAGCTGTGCCTACTCCCTCGATAGCGGCGGCAGCAAGCTGTGCCTACCCGGAGTTTGCGTAACTGCCTTTCACCGCGCCCCCGCCGGCGCTGCCCCGGTGCCGGTGCCGGCACCTGGGGCGGCGCGGAGGGCCCGCGCCCGCGGAGGGCGGCTGCCCGGGAGGCGCTGCGCCCCGAGGCAGCGGTGAGGGGCGCGCCGCGCCGCCGGCTCTGCCTGCGCTCCTGGCACAGCCCCCGGGGAAGGGACTATCTCCGGATTTCCACCCCTGCGACAGGGGGAAGGCGAGCGGGAAGTGGTGCGTAGAGAGCCAGGCTGTGCGGGCTCGGACGTGAGAGAAAGACGCAGGCGCTTCTTCGCGGCAGCCCTTTCAAAAGTCCGTGTTAAATGTGACACCCCGACGAAGTGGGAGCAGGGGAAACTCCCCCTTACCCACCCCTCGTCCCCCCCACCGCCCTTTTCCATGGAAACTCGTAAAAGGAGGAGGAGGAGGAGGAGAGTTTGCTACGGAAAAGTCTCACCTTGGTCTGAAACAGTTTCAGGCGGTTCTGCAGGATCGGAGCTGCCCGTCTCGGGGGAGGGGAGGAGGCAGGCAGGAAGGCAGGCAGGCAGGGAGGGAGGGAGAAGGGAGGGAGATCTTTAGCTACCTATATATATTTATATATATAATTTTTTTTCCGCTTGATCTTATTTTATTCCAGCAGCACGTATCTCCACCCCTCCTCCCTCCTCCCCCTTCCCTCCCTCCCTCCCTCTCCAGGTTGATCGGCTGAAATGAGGCTTTGCGCGCTGATCCCTTCTCGGGCTTTAAAACAAAACCCGGCCCCGCGCAGCCGGCAGCGGCTCGGGGCGCCTCGGCGCTGAAGCGCGGCGGGGCGAAGCAGGATACCGCGGAGCGGGGCGGCGGCTCCCGCGGAAACTTCGCTTGGAAAATAAACCTCCACCACTTTCCTGGAGATCCACGTGAGAACAGGAAAGCCCGACTGCAAGATCTCAGCGCTGCTGCTGCTGCCTGCTGCAGTTTTACTTTTTGTTTGCCTTGATTATTTTTTTTTTTTTCTGTTTGTTTGTTTGTGCTTACTTTCATTTTGGAACCGGTTCGCAGCTGCTTGGCTGAACTTCTGGAGACCAATGGACCTTTTATATTGCCTTCCTCTGTTTTAAACAAACTATGGACGCTTAAACTTTTCTCTTTCCCCCTCCCCCTCGCTCCTTAACCCCCACCCGTCAGCTCATGGGGCTAACACTGCAAAGCAGCCGCAGCAGAGGGAGAAATACAGAGTCACTGATTTATTTTCCCGTCTCCTAAATTGCAGTTAATTCTTCTCACCGTCCTCCTCATCACCCATTCTCTCGGGCTTTTCTGGCTGCCGGGTGCCGATCCGTGCATTGTTTTATCTGATCTCGATTCTTTTGTTGTTGTTGTTTAAATGCCATGCACTGCTTATCTAGAGAGAAAGCTATATGGAGATAGAGGCATATAGTGAATGCGCGTGTGTTTCCATAAGACTATCAAGGGAGCAGATCAGAAGCAGCCCGGATCCTGACCCTGACTGTATGAATAAGTAAGCAGGATGCTGACGACTGTGTGTTAGTTGCCTGTAAGGTTTTCGTAAGTTAAAGGGGGACGGAGGAGGGGGGGGGGACAGACCAGAGACAGAGCTTAGAGTAAGTGTTTGTGCGGAGGGGGGGAAGCTCTGACACTTTGCTCCCTCCAGCGTAGCTGCTGCCTCCCATCACTAGGGCTCCGCGGCTTGCTCTGGTGCACCCCACCCCCCCGCTCCCTTCTCTTTCCTCCCTTCTTTCCCTCTTTCTTTCTCTTTTCCCCCTCTCCCCGTGGTAGTTTGCTGATGTGCAGCCCGGATCCATCTTCTGGCGGCAGCAGCAGCGGGACCGGGGTCGGCGGCGCGGCGGGCGGCGGGCGCGCAGCGGGGCGCGGGCCGGGCGCGGAGCGGGACGCGGGCAGCGGCCGCCACCGCCGCCTCCTCCTCCTCCTCCTCCGCGGGAAGTTTGGCTGGGGTTTGACAGAGGCGAGGGGACGCCCTGACAGACAGGATCTCCCGGCCTGAGTCCACCCCCTGCGCCCACCCACACACCCAGCGACTTCTCCCCGGCGAGGTGGCGGGCTGGGGGCAGGAGGGGCAGCGGCGCTCATGCTCCTCACGCGGTGTTGCACCCCTCTGACTGGGGCTACCTAGGGAGCACCGTCCCTCTGAAGAGCCTCCAGGTGGAGAAGGAAAAAAACCCACCCAACCCCCAAACCAACAAAAACCAACCCCCAAGCCCCCCCAAACCTGTGGTTCCTCCATCCCTTACGCTCCTTCCCCAAGCCGGCGTGGACAGCAGAACCGGCCGCCTAATTCATCTGCTCCCTGCCCACCACCTCTCTGCCCGAGGGAGGATGAAAATGCTTTGCTGGAGGATGGCACTGTGGCTGGCCGGGTGGACTGTCTGTGGGAAGCCTTCCTCCTGCTCTGGCCTTGATTATGACTACACTTACGATTTCACTGAAGAGGATAAAGCTGAGGCGATAGATTATAAGGATCCTTGCAAAGCCGGTAAGTGACTTCCCCGTCTAACGCAGCTCCCCACCCCCTCCCCAGATGGTGACTTTGTCTCGGCCGTATTTACGGCGGGGTGCGTGAGGGGGGCAGTCCCGGGCTCACCTGCTCCCTCCCCGGGCAGCAGCGGCCGGCGGAGCCGGAGCCCCTGCGCCCGGCTCCCTCACCTGGGGAAGGCACCCGCGGTCCGCCTGGCCTGGACGGCTTCCCGAGCGCCTCCGGCGTAGGTGGGAGAGGGGCGCGGCGGCGGGCAGGGCCGGGCCGGGCAGGGCTGGGCTGGGCTGGGCTGGACCGGCCGCCTCGCTCCGCTCCGCTCCGCGGCCCCGGCGCCGGCACGCCGCCGCCGGGGCCGCGGAAGTTGCAGAGGGCATTTCGGCGGGGCTCAGGGGTTTCGAGGCGGGACCGTGCCCCGCGGCACAAGCCGGGAGCGCGGAGCGGCCGGCCCCGGCGGCGGAGGGCGGCGGCGGCTCCTGGCGGGGCCCTGCCCGCCCCCGCGGCGGGAGCGGGTGCCGCCTCCCGCGGGCTCCCCCTCGCCGTCCTCCATCTCAACCTGTCGCCCCCGGCCGGGCACCCCCTCGGATGGGGCCGGCCGGGGCGGACCCAGGGCGGGCCCTGGTGGCCGGCCGCCCTATGAATATGTATACGATAAGTGCACGGCCCGAGCGGGGGAGGGGGGCGAGGCGCGGGGGGCTAACTAGCTGCTGGGCTTTCAGCCCTGCGAGCCCACGCGTGCCTGTCTTATAAGCCGGCTAGTTGGTGGTGCGGTTGGGTCTCCCGCGGCGCGTGCCGTGGGGCCGCTGCCGTGCCCCCCGCCCGCTCGGTGCCTGACCGAGCCCGTTCCGAAAGCTGCGTGGGAAGAGTTGAGTTATTCGCAGAGCGAGTGAGGGCTTTTCTAGAACGTTTATCTTAACTGATTTAGGACTTCAGCCTCCTTAATGCCAGGTACAATTCTTCGTCCATTAAAGTTATCAGCAACCAGAACTGACCTCGGGAACCGGGTTCACTGATCTTTCAGTAGACAAGTGTATCTCGATGATGCTCCCCCCCCAACGCGTTACGAACAGCAGTGGTGGTCCATTCTCAACGGCGCTATTGTTAAATAAGCGCTCGAGTTTTCCAGCAGCCTCTTTTGCATTAATTAGTTATTTTATATTCTGAAAACTAGTTCAGCCAAAGGTTGTGTTCGCTATGTCTGTGTGGTTTTGTTTAATTTATTGAGGAGAATGTGGTGAACGTATATGCCAAATATGCAGACACTATGTTTTTCTAATCACAAAAATATTTTGTTCCTAAGTGTGAATCGTTAGGTCTTACTTGCTTACAACTGAGGAATGCTCAAGTTCAAAAAGAGCAGAAACAACTGCAAACAAAATGTTACTTCTTCCCAATTAGCACTCACAAATATATATCTAAGTAACTGGCCATCATTAACTTGAACGCTTTTCTTCTGGTCTGTAATTCTTTAGGAACATTCATATGCATCCTTTCATGTAATGAGAAACGTGTATTTACTCTGTTTGCTGCGGGATTTTTTTAGTACTTCTTGTTTCATAGTGGGAATAATTAAAAATTATAATTCATGATGCTAAGTGTTTTAAGGTCATGCATGAGAGAAAGACAACAGTAAAAGACTGTGCGATATGATCAGTGTTGACAATTCTCCGCCATTGTTTTGTTTTGTTTGGAGAAAGAAACATTTGTTTGGAAAGTTTGGCCCGTTGAAATGTTTTATAGAAGTTCTTGCTGCTGCTGCTTCTTCCCAAGGCACTTAGATGCTACTGTGACGAGAGACAAGTAGATGCATGAAGAGTTACTTGTGTGTAGTTCCCGTTAGTCTTAAAAGCAATCACTTTGAGGTTTTCACTTCAGTAAATAGCCCACTCACTTTTTTTTTTTAGCGTATAGTAGTTCTTCAGAAATGAAAATGTATGTCACTGCTGCACACTGGGTTTGTACCACGTACCAATGATTTTTAACAAAAATTAGAAGTTCTATATGTTAATGAAACTGGTCCTCCAACAGTATTTCCCAGTTAATTTTCCTGCTAAACCTTCCCTAAAGGCTCTATTAATCTTAGCCAGTGAATTACTGATACCTGATCAAAGGTGATGGGCGTAGCGGGTGCTCAGCCTCTTTTAACAGCATAAGCCAACTGTGTGTTCTCCCTAGGTCAGGTCTTACCATCTGGGGTGGATTTTGGACTCCCATGAGTAATTTTACCAATATATGCCATTAGGATGGTTTCCACAGTGAGGCCCTAAAGAAGGACAAAGCTTGGCTTCACACTCAGGAGTGTGAGTTGTTCACACTCAAATTTGTGTGGTCGCTCTATGCGCGAGATAACAGGATAAAACGAGATAATCCTTGCTGAAGATTGTGTTCAGTGCGTGCAAACTTTGTATCTTAGATATAATTAACACCTGCTTTTACTGCATCTGGAGGGCCTACAGCTGAAGCTGTAAAAGTGCTCTTTTTTTTAACTCTTCAGGCTGGTAACAGTTAGGTCCCAGATATAAGTGAATTTCTGCAACTCAGCCAGATAGGGGAATGCCCAAAGTCAGTTAGGGTTTTAGCTAGTGACATACTTCAAAAACTCTTGTGAGCTGCATGCAGATTTTACAGGTGTGCTAGAATAAATTGACCTACCACAATTTGTGAGCAAATAAAATGCTTTGAAACCAACCACAACTAAGATGCCCCAAATATGCTGATGCAAGGTGGATTCACCTGTATTTTAAAAGTTGTTTGCATTCTGTTTTTCTTCAGTGAGTAGTGTTCGCTGCTTGGTTTTTATTCCATAGACCACATGAAAAAACCCTTTGTGATCTTGTGACAGAAAGCACAGTACACGAAGCCTCAGATCTGTAGTTAGATATAGTTATAATTCTATATAGATAACCCTTTATAGATAAAGTCCTAACTCTGTTGAATCAATCTTCTTTTAGTAGGTCCCTTTTTCCCTGTTTTTGCCTTTTGTGGAAGAGCTGGAGAAATTTACCAGAAACAGAAAACGACAGCCCCTGAGGTGTTATTTATAGGTATTCTGTGGGATTATTTATGGGTATTCTGTGTGTATTTTAACATTTTCATAAGGAAGGCATCAATTTAGTGAGTGTGCCTAGAATCACCCTGTTCCTCTGACTTGAAGTTCCCAGAAGCAGTGTAGTGCAGGATGCTATAGAGGCTGAAAAGTACATTTTCTTACAGTGTTTCCAGCTTTGTGAAAAATCTACAGGTAACAGCAGTCTGACAGATGCATAGTAGGGTTAGGAAATGTTTCTGGAAATGACGTTCCCAATGGCATCTAAAACAGCAGCTGTTTTATGCAACAACCCCAAAGTTCAGTCTTGGCAGTGAAGCCAGCACCTTGAGAGCCCTGGAGTAAGGGCTCCAGGGAAGAGAAGAGTCTGGAGAAGTGTTGTGACGGTGTTGAGGAGACGAGTGTCGGTAAGGAAGCTATTGACATTGTGCAGAAGAACTCGATGAGCTGCGTGGTTTCCTGTGTGTTTGTCTGCAGACCTTTAACCTATGTACAAATTTTGGGTCGTGCTACTTCTTATAACAAGTATCCTGGCATGCCGTAACAGCGGGATGTGATGTAACACAGTTTCTGTGCTTCTGATGTCTCAGATATTTCCTCATGCTTCTCTGCAGGATATTGCCCTCAGTGTTTACCATTGTGAAGTTCAAGTGTAAGGTGTTCATCTTCAGGGTCTAATTTGCCAGAAGATGTGAAACTGGGAATGCCATGCTCATTGCAATGTCAGGCTTTAAAGAATCTAAGAACAGAGATCATGATTTCTATGAATCAGGTATTACTCCAAAAAATAAAATGCTTAGTTAGATTTAAATGGACACTGTCAAGCTTTTCAGATCATAGCATGCATCTACATTTATCTGTGGATTCCCAAAGATTTTTTTTTTCCATTGTTGCCACAGCTTATAATGCATTAAGGATATCTGTTGAGAAACATACAGAGTGGGCTGGGTAGGAAAAGAATTTCCCATTCTGTAATACTTGGTCATAGTCTGCACTTAGTTGATATTAAAGGTTTTTTTGAAGGCTTTTGTTTTGTTTCCTTAAAACAAACAAACAAAAAAGACACACACATAGATGCTGGTGTGATCTTCCAATTCAACACTGTGAACTATAGAAGATTAGGCAACAAGTCTTAGTTTTGTTACATATCCACATCACTGAGAACTGTTCCAGCCTCTGGGCAGCTGGCTGTCCTCAGATAAATCTCTTCTAGCATTTCTTCTGTGAGGTATTTCACTTCCTAAAAAAAATGCTAAAGGTTTGGGGAATAGACTCTAAGTAGAATTCCGTCTTGCACTGGAGAAACTTTTCCCGAGGGAAACTTGTCCCAAGGAACACTTCATTGAAACTTTTATATTCTCACTGTAGTTAGTTCGGATGATTTTTTTTTAATTTTTTTTTGACACAAAACACTTAATTGGGATTTTTTTTTTCTTTCAAATTATGCATGAGTCGTTTGCCTTGGAACAGAAGCTTTTTATTTTTTTTCCCAGTAAAGTATATACAAATGTAAAAAAAAATAATAAATAAAGACAAACAGATTTACAGCTTCATCACTTGGGAGTTGGTTAGCTTGCTGTTGTTTGTCTAAGAACAAATTCTGTATGTATGTGTGCCTGCTTGAGAATAAGAGAAAAGTAAGAAAGCCTCTCCTCATTGTGTCCATTTCTCACTCCTGTGAGAATCTAAGGAACACATTTGGTTTCTTTGCACCTTTATAAATAATAATAAGAAAAGTTTGGTTTGTCCGTAACAGGGATATTAGTATTTCTCACCTCACTCAGGTGTGAAACCTAGTTATGTATTTTATTTGTAAAGTATCTGAACATGAAAAGTTGATGGTAAATATTAAGTATAATTATTATATGGTGTCATCTGTAACTGCAGTCTAACTTTTGTTTATTGCTGTTATAGCAGCAGCCTTCTATACTGCTAGGTTGGTTTTTTTTAGTTTGTGTCTTGTATTCTGGGACATGTGTTTTCAGCTGAAAGCATGCTAATTGTGCAGTCTGGTAACAAGAAAATTCTTAAAACCTCTGATTATACATTTTGAATCTGTTGCATGATTTAGATAACTGAGATCTTTCATCTTTATATTTCAGTCATGCAGTAAATTCTGAAAGGTATATTGTGCAGTTTGTACTAATATAGAGGTTGTACTGCTAATATCACTTGCCAGATTGACAGAACTGTGACTATTCATGTAGTAAATGCATAGTGTAGGCAGCTGAAACAGAAACAAGCTTTTCTGAATAGTCGGTCCCAAATGGCTTCCATCCTGCTGTGGATAACGTTATAGGGTAAATCAGACTACTGAAAAATTTAATTTTTCAGTCATATTTCTTTTTTCAGAATTCTCCACCATTATTTGTCTGTGATGCCCTTTAATGTCGTATCTCAACAACTTTGAAAGAAATTTGTGTGAACATAAAGTTCTCTTTCTCCTTGGCTTCACTGAGATTAATTCAATAGTGAAAGTCTGGGAAAACAGTATTAAATGAATATATTTGACGTTCTAACTTTGTGAATATCCTTCCATACCAAAGGCTCAGTTTCATGTCCAGACCACTTTCCATAGGGATCTGTTTCTGAATATATTTCCGGTGTGTCGAACAAGTGACCTGCAAGGAGCAGTATTACATCACTGCAAAACAAGCCTAATTGACAAATCTAATTGAGCTTGGAATCAGGTCCCCCAGGCAAGCTCAGAAACATTCACCACACCTGGATGTCTGCCTTATGTCATTCTTATTGCCCCTCTGGAAAACAAGGTTGATAGGCTTATGACATAATTCCATTCACTCCTTTTTGGAGAGAAACGGTCACGTCTGTGGTGCATGGTATTGACAGAAGGGCTGTAAAATGGAAGAGTCAACTTCTGGTTTTCACAGGCACAGTGGACCTTGTGGAGGAAAATAAACCTTTTTTTTTTGTTGTTTTTTTTTTGTTGTTTTTCCCTTCTTGGATGCATTACAGTACTCTAAATTTTATAACAGTGAATAAACTAAACAAGGGGAGAAATCTCCATTCTTTGTTTAGACAATGTGTGTTTTATCCTTAAACTGAAATAGGTTTTCATGGTCTGGCTTTAGACTCATGAAAAATGTTTGGTTATACAACTTTTTTTTTTTTTTTTTTTTAATATATATGAAGGAAAGATGATTCTAAGAGTATTCCAGAGCAAAACTAAGCTTTGGGCTTTCAAAGCTTTCAGTAGGATGGACAGTCTTTCATAGTGTTTTTCTGACTTTTCTCAACCTCCTCAAGTTCTATCTCATCTACTTTGTTCCAGTTATTATTGAATGCAGGTCGTTGCTCCCATTCTTGACCACAGACAACCTCTCTCCACCTCCCTACTACATCCCTTCAGAGATATAGCAACTGAAAGTGTGCCTAGAGAAGTCTTTGGGTATTTTTAGTTCTCTCTTCTCAGGATATTTTTCTTGGCTAAGAGAGCTGATGGCTAATCTCTTAACGTGTTTTAATGCATGTTCGTTCTTTGTGTCTGCTGCTCATCCTCTACTTCTTTCCCTGTCACCTCTTTCATTGTTCCTATGACAAGTTTCCTTGCTTCTGGATTCCCTGTCCCCACTGCCTGTCCCTGTGCTGCCTGGCCAGTCACCTAGCCCTCTGCTGTTTTTTTCCCTTGACATATTCTTCTCTTGCTCACAATTAGCAGTTATTATTACCTCCAAATATAACTTCTAGCTCACCATCAGGCTTTTTGTAAGATTGTCCTCTACTGCTTTGATAATTCTGTAGCAAAGAAACTGGGCACCTATGCTCACAGCTGGAAACGAGGAGGAGGAGGATGAGTGGGCTGTGCATGACCAGCACGTTCTCAGAGGCCTTGCACTGGAGTGCTGCCAGTGGGCTGCCAGTGATTTGTTAAACACTGCACGTCAAACCTTGAAATATCCAGCTATAAATACTTACACAGAACACATACGTGAACCTTCTGTCTCTGCTGGACTCAAGTACCTAAATATCAAGATCTGATGTGAAGACTGTCCTTGCTGAAAAATAGAAGAGTACTAGAAGTACTTGAAGTGTAAAACTTGTATACGTTGTAACACACCAGTAGAGGTTGAGCTGCGGAGTGGGAAGGTGGAGGCTGTGCTGTGGATATATGTAGAGTGTCTGTGTGTGACCCTGAACAGGTGTGTAACCCATGTGAGTGGTTGCTCTTGCAGACTACTTTGGAGGCATACGGATGCTCTCAGATGACTTTTATTGGGATTTTTGCCTGAGTAATGATCTGCAAGTGCAAATCTTGAGTGACTATAAATCTGTGGGCATCAAACGTTTGAGAATATTTGAGCACAATCAGATAGCTCTTACAGAGCAATAATGTGCCAAAATGTAGGTTTGTGGGTTTTCCCGTCAATATTTAAAAACAGATTGTCAAGATCAAAACGCCAAAAAATCAATTATTTTCTAAAATAACTCCTAATTTTTTTCTTGAGGTGTGTGAAATATGATGCCTAATAGGATATGCAGTATGTATTTAACCAGCTTCTTTGCTATATATACTTTATTGAGATAGTCTATCAATAATTGACTAGGAATTGATTTTGAAGGTTTTTTATTCATATTGATGGTTATAAATTGCATTTGCAGAACAATATGCCTGGTCTGAGGTATTCTTTTAGTAATTTAAAACATATGAACATTCTTAGCAATGATTTCTGTTACATGAAACGCTTAAAATTATAATTTTGCTTAATTTTTGTGTAAATTACATGGGAGTTTTAATTTTAAAATGGCCATAAATCATGCTTTAAAAGTTGGTGCTGCCCAGCAAAATGAGTGACTGTCAGTTAATGGCATGCCTTAATCAGGATTCAAACTTTCAGAGGTTTCTGGGTTGGTATTCTCGTATGTCACTGACAAAATATCAAATTTTTAATATTATATTAAGGAATAGTAAGTATTGGAACTCTATTCCTTCAGGAAATAATCAACAAAATCAGGACACAAAAATGCAAATGAAATATCTTTATTTTAAAACTTATTTTTAGTGCATTTAAATCTGAATTTAGAAATTATCAGTCTTGCTGTCCTGATGATTTTCATCCCTTTCCTACAAAAACTGAATGACACAGATACAGTGCTGCATTTGTAAGGTGCCAGTACCTCTCCAGCCACATTGTGGTCCTTGGATATTGTAAACTGTATGGTGGAGTTTAAATACCAGCTCTTGGAAGAAGTGAGGGGGCATGGACATCAGCTGAGAGGGATGTATTTAAAGAGCTGTGCAGATGGGTTACATTATTCTCATGCTGGTAGCAGCAGTTAAACATATTCCTAGTAATAACTCGAATTGTTATTAAACAAAAATGAATCCATTTTTTTGGTGTCTGACTTAATAGGAGCTGGTTAGGTACATTTTTGCAGTTGTAGGTACTGTATCACTAAAGACCTTCAACATTGTTCAACTTCCCCAATAAAGTAGAAAGGATAGGGCATAACAATTCTAGAAAGAGTGGCCAAGAGGCAGAGCTTCTCTATATTTCCAGATGATGTACTCAGATAAGTAAAGAAAATAATTTCAGATGGTTGTTATATAATATCAAGATTTATTTAAACAGTTTACTTGCACAGCCAATTATATTTGCTTTCATGAAGAGTAGTTTTAGAACAACTCTGCGGGTGTGAGAACATGACGATGAACTGCCCAATTTCTCCATCTGGTAAAATGTCCTTATATTTATAACAAATTTGCATACATCTTCATTTTCACTTGTACTCGCTTTTTTTCCCCTTACTCAACATTACTCTTACAGTTGTGATCTTACTTCAGTTTTATTTGCAGGTGGGTTAAACACCACTACTTGACAACTGTTTCCATACTTACAATTATCTGTTTCATCCCTTATAAAGGTGTACATGCATATTGGCAAGTTGATAAATTAGGTATTTTCTGTTCAGGCAATCCACTTAGCCCTTTTCTGACTAAGAACATGCAAAACTGCCAGCATCATGATGAAGGCATGTTACCCATCTTCTTGTGATTCATTTGTGACTTCATTTTAGTACCAGGATCTTTGATCTGTCCATCAGCCCATCCTTTTGTCATCATATAAACTGCTCTGTCTTTGACTATGCAGCTATTCAAGATGATTGATTGAGGTCTAAATTCTGGAATACTTACTCTGGTGTTACTGATATGCTGCAATGGCATCATGTTCATAAAACTAATATAGATTAATCTTTCATGCCTGGAAAAGAAATTGCTAAAAAACCCCCCGCAAACCCACAACAAACCATCAGACAAAAAAACAATAATCAAACCTATAAATAGCCAAGGAACCAGATTCATGTGGATAAGTGTTTTATTCCACAAAAGTTAGATTATTGGAAAA
The DNA here is from genome assembly GCF_964188355.1 of Buteo buteo. Lineage (NCBI taxonomy): Eukaryota > Metazoa > Chordata > Aves > Accipitriformes > Accipitridae > Buteo > Buteo buteo. The sequence continues at coordinate 44,353,603 of NC_134171.1, read as the reverse complement.
ACTGTTTAATGAAAACAGAGTAAAAAGATGTTTAGAAAACAGAAAATGAAAGAGAAGGGACATGGTAAACATGTACTATTTAAGAAATTATACAAGAAGATAAAAAAGAAGCTTTTTGTTTCTACTCCTGTTAGTCTGTTAAATCCTGAAGTGGCAAATTGAGAACTGAGACAAGGAGATATGTGGGGTTTTTATACACTTTTTTTAGTTTGAAGTCTGCTGAAGGATTCCACTGGGGCAGTATTTGGTTATATGATATGACATTTACATAGGTAACAGGGGTATTTGGAGCCCTGATAATTAATAATGATAACATTTTCAAGTGGATATTGTACCTCAGGCTTCAGAGTTCAAGGCAGTCTTTAGTAGCTGGAAACCAGGATGAACCCTAATGTGTGGCAAGATTATCCTCGTCTACCTACTGTAGATTCTTGTTTCTTTCTGTGAAGCAGCTGGTGGTGACTGCTGTCAGAGACAGGACCTTGGATATGATCCAGTGTTGCAGTTCCTTTGTTCCTCAGCCCTCCCTAAATGCTATTTCAAAAACTCATGTCTTGTAGCATGCCTGAAAGATAAATGCAATTTGGCTATTTTGGGAAGTGAATGAATTTCAAAGCTCAATATGATTGTAAATGCATTGACCAACTGTATTAGATGAAAACGAATGCAGGCAAGCGCACAAGAAGAAAAGTACTTTTACCTGATGTATATAGATTCTCATGATGCATCCAGTGGAGCACTTGTATACATGCTTATCTTTAAACACATGTATGCAAATGCTCACCTGACTCCCTAAGGAAGTATTATTGAAGCATAGATGTCTGTAGAAGTATCTATACAGGATCTTTAAAGTTGTGTGTACAGATCGTGTGGGTGTCTGTCTTCTTTTTTTTTTTTTTCCTACACTGGGAAACTCCACATTAATCTGTGTGTTAAACCTGATCTAGAGGCTATTGAACTCAGTGGGAATGTTTCCAGTTACTTTAGAGATAATATTTATAGGTGAATAAGTAATAAAGTGCAGAGCTGACTAATTTACTCCCAGGTACTTGGGCTATGGCTTGTATTCATGTGCTCACATGTTTTGCAGGCACATTAATGAAGGCAGTTGGATTTTTGCCCCAGTTTCTGTAGTTGTCATCACTAACACAAGAGTATCATGAAATCTTGCATTCAGTGACCTTGTGATTGCAGGTTCTTTCTTGCTGGACTGGGGTGTGAAAAAAAAATCCAGCAGCTTGCAAGAGCATCTGATGTTTTTTGTTTTATTTTTTTTTTTCCCCCCTCATAAGAAGCCTCGGGATAAGACTGGATTTAGATTACTGCAATAATTTCTCAGCCTTTAGAGATAGGTTTCTTCTTGTCATAGCTGAATACTTTATTAATTGTTCAATCTGATGAATGGCTAAAGATGCTGACGAACATGATGGTTGCAGTTGCGTATACAGTTCCTTATCTGTGTAATTTCAAGAAATGTAAAGTCAAAGGTAATAAGCCATTTGTTACAAAATACAGCAGTGAAACTGGTGTCAATGTCGTTTGTAGTAATATCAAGAAAATCATGTACCATCAGCTGAAGTTTGACAAGCACTGAAAGTCTCTCCAGTAATTTACAATATCCAAAAATTAAAACATTTCCTATCCCAGAGGCTGCTAGAAGCTAAAGAGATCTTGGAAAACTAGGAGGAACAGGTGTACTGATATCCCCATTTATTTAATAAGTTGAAGAATTAGTTAAATGCTAAAACAAAAACAGAGCTAAAAGCTTTTTTTTTTTTTCCCCCCAAAGCTATGTATAATATGAACAGATTGCAAAACCCCTAGATTGCAGTATAGACCTAAGTATCCTTATGACATAGTATAATTCAGTGCAAATCTTGCGTTTAACCACATAGTTTGTTACTTCTGTGTTTCACAAACTTTTGTTTTCTTTCTGATGTTGCTTCTTCAGTGTGTCAAACTTTAATCATAGCCTGAGTGAGAACTGCAAATAATAAATGAGTCTAGATTTGACTGAGGAGTCTTGTTTGAAGAAAGTCCTTTACTTGGCTTTAGTTACGGAGTTTTCTGGAATTATTTGGCAGGGGAAGGAAGGAATAAAATCTTTGCCCATCATGAAAAGATTCTCCTTTTACAGTTTGGAATCCTTTCATCCCTGAATTGAAGGAGCAGTGGAGAGTTGAGAGTGTAGGAAAGGGGGTTCCTTTTTTTTTCAGTCCTTTATCTGCATTCTTGAAGATGAAGCCCTTTCACACATGAAGTACAGGTGAAAATACAGAAACCCAGTTCGGGCCTTTTGGCTGTTTTCATTCATAATAACTTTACATTGGAAGAAGCTGAATTAAGTATAAATTGTAGCACTGATGGATTGCAGTCTGTGTCTACAGAAGTGAAACTTGGGTAAAGAGAATTTAAAACATAGCCTCCCTTTTGCATTATGAAAGAGAGCCAAATACAGAGATGCCTCCTTGATCAGTAACTGTGTTTATGGAGATATGCAGATCTTAAGGGGGCTAAAACTAAAATGTTAGAGAGAAACGTAAGCTATTATATGGTGATTTAATTCAACAATGTGTAGAGCCAGCTAAAGTCATGACAATTTTTTCAACTTGGCCAAAATTAATTTTTCTTGGTATTTTTTAGATTTTTAAAAAAGCATCTGTTAGATTTATTTGGAGTATGGTACAGCATTGCATCACATATAATGTATTTTTGCTGATTCATTGATCTAGTCATTCTAGGCCCAAGGTTGTATGGGAAGTCAAAGGTTTCCTGAATTATTCAGAAAGACTTGATTATAAATGTAAACCTTCTGTTTGCTTTTCATAATAATGAACAAGCTCAGACTAAAGAGCAGCCCTAAGGAAAAAATCAACAAAAAATAACATAAATAGTAATAGTCAGTTCTAACTACATAATTCTATAGATGAAGAAAAATTATTTGACCCTTGGTTTCTGCTCACATACTCTGGCTTGGCTTCATTGACCTAAAACATCTTAGATCTTATCAGTGGAGAATTTCTCTCTCCTCTGCTTCCAACAAGCAGATGTCATAGCACGGAAATCAGCAAAGATCTAGATAAGATTTTGAATCCACTTGCATGTGCTAAAGAAACAATTTAACGTCCCCATTTTTACATGCTAATCAATTCTGATTCCTTTTAGTTCTTTATGACTGTTCTGGCATCAAGATAAACCCTTTCTACAGCTGGCTGTCCACTGGAAAGGAGCACCCACAAGACTTGCTCCTGCACTGACAGAGCTGCAGGGACTCCTAGCTCCCCAGGGCACTGCCAAACACACACTGCACCTCTCCTTCCTCTCCTCTTCATAATCAGTTTTGGATTTAGTTTTCCCTCCTGTTTTGGTGTCTGAAGAGTCACAGGTATCTGTGTTTAATGTTGGATAGGTGCTTAGAGAAGTGGTAGGGAATAAACCAACATCAGAAAGTTCTGCATGGGTTATCTGCTGGGGAAACCAGGTAACCAGGTAAAAACTGAGATGCAAACGAGAGGTGAATTATCCTGTGCTGAGACCTCTGCAGCTGTAGATAGTCGATTTCCAGCAGAAACTTCTGTAAGCGCATTTTGACTGCAGATCAAACCGCTCTCTGTATTCAGCTGCTGCTAAGCTAGTAACTTTTAATTAAAACAATGATACACACATTAAAATTCCTAGTGGTATTTTGTTCCAACATGTCATTCAGTTAAATATGGATGAATTGCTTTCGCACAGATCTTTCGGTTTTGCTTTCGCATGCTGCTGTGGATGGATTGTTCAGTGGCTCTTCAACCTAGTAAAATGCCATGGCTTTTAAAGATTGTGTGTCTGAAAGCTTGTTAGACTTTTTCTTTCTGTAAGATTGGTCTAAGAAAAGATAGTTACTTTCCTTGCAAACTTTGAATTTCATCTCTTTGGACCATCATAACTACAGTAACACTGCATCGTATCCTGCCACGGGATACAGCAGATCCCGGAGGTGGGATGTGGAAGAGCCTGCACTGATGATGTGTTGCGGGCCCTGGGTTGGGTTAGGTGGACTCTGCAGTAGGGAGCCATGCCCAGGGCAGGGATCCACAGCAGCCAATGAAGGTATTCTTTTTTTCACTTTATGGCAAAGTAGTGTGTTCATTTTTTATCTGATTTGTGTGTCCTGGCATGTGTATACAGGAATATTAAGCAATATAAGGAATATTATGCTTGTGTGCTGTAACTTATGAGGCTGAATTCTTCACCCAGACTGCAGTTCCTCTCTGGATCTCTTGTTACTTCTAATGAGATGAATGGCATGGTGACATTCACCTTAATGAGGTCAGAATGTGAACCTGAGGAAAAATTACATTTAGGGCCACTTCACTGAGACTTACTGGAGGTATGTTTTTTCAACAGTCTGTTAGAATGGAGGCAAGAAGTAACCAGATAATTGGGGTATAATTTGCTTTTTGGTGTTTTGTGATGTTTTAAAATATATATATGTGGACATTGCAATGAAAGAATCTTTCTGAAGTGGCATTACACTAGACTAATTTTCAAGCGTAAATAGCTGGTTTAAAAAAAACCCAATTAGCTGCTGTTCATACACAGTACAGAAGCAGATAATCCATACAGTTTAACTGGGCCCCTTGAATTGGATGGAAAGCAAAACTTTTTTAAAAAGCTTTTGTTGTTGTTCCTCCTGTACAGTGGGAAATTATATAGAGAGAAGATGTTGTAGCAAGGGCAAGCATAGAGGAACTGTTCTGCGCTGTGAGCCAAAGGACATCATTAGGAACACTCCTATTATCTGGAAGCTTGACTTCCTGTCTCAGTTTCCTCGTGGGTCTCAATGAATGGCAGAAGAAATGGAACACTTTCCTGCTTGGCCAAAAACTCCGCTAAATGACTCCTCTGGCTGCATGCCACGCCATGCTCGGGAATAAATCCTGCAGCTCCCCCCGGAGTCTGGAGGGTACTTGCTGCAGTTCCTTGGGGCCAGTGGAGTGAATTTTAGAAAGCCTGTTGTAGCAAGACAGACCCAACGTTCCCATGAATGCCGTAATGCTTTAGGTGTCCTTTTGTACATTTTGAGAATTTTTTTTGTGATAGAGTGGTAGACGCATTGACATTTGTTAATGTAAACTTCCATGAGAATTAAGGGATGTTAAAGAACTGAAGTATGTTAGGACTTTCGTATTGGGTAAATGACAGTATAGCGTGCCTTACAAAAAGTACTAAAGATGTTTAAAATAAAAATACTTTTAGATATGCATTCAATAACTAATTTTCTGATTGTTTTTCCCTGAAGTTTTACCATGTGAATTAGTATAAGTACTGAAGTTCTAAATATAGTTTTATTGTAGAGTATAAAAATAGGGTAATAAAGATTTTAGTATGCCTCTTAAGAAAGAATGAAACATAAGTTGTAGACATCTTATTAACTGCTGTTTCAGTAAATGGTGCATCTGTCATCTTCTCTGTAGAGAAGAGGATATTTTTAATAATTTTTGTCTTTTTTATTTGTTGTCTTTGGTACGTTTTCTCTGACATGCATATTAAAACTCAAAACATTCAGAATCCTATCTTAGCTCTGATTTAAATTAAAGCCGCAGCACCAAACTTTTGGTTCAATTGTTACTGTCAGTTCCTATACTTTCTATTTTAACTACATTTGGCATGTAAGAAACCCACAGCTGACTCAAAGGAAACTTGGCGAAATGTACACCATTTCCCAATAGCCTTTCTCTATAATAGAAGAGATACTGGGACAGCGTTTAATAATTTTTGGCTTGTTTTGTCATATGCATCCAGGAGGAAAAATATTCTTGATTCACTGGAGACGGGAAACGCTCACCATAGTTAGCATTCTGTATGTGTCATCTTTCAAAGGACTCATTCTCAAGCAGCTTTTCCAGCTGGAAATTTTGGGGATACATGGAAAAGAGTACAGAAGAGACTTAACAGCTTGTAGTTTTGGTTTTTTTTCCTGCTAGTTTTTCTCATAGTTTTACTGTTTATACCTTGTTCAGACTTTCTGGAATTCTAACGTAAACTTAATTTGTGTGACTTTCACGGGGCACCATCAGAGGGGGTGATGTGAAATAGCATTTCTCCCGCTGGAAGGGTTGTCAGCTTTTTAGCCTGTGTGGATTCAATCGTGCCATGCACGCCTGATATTGAGGTCACTGCTGCTTTCAGGGAAGCAGGACTGCTGGGTTATGCCCATCTTGTCAACTGGTCCTTTGGTCTGTCTTCAGTCTCCTTTGTGAAGGCAGCTAAGCGCTTTCTGAGAGGAGCTCCCCTTGACTGCTAAGCAGTGCTCCCCGTGTTGATGCCTGTGCGTTTTGGGACTTGGCATTAGGGAGGCAGAGTGGATGGCATTTTCTGAGAGTTGGCTACAGGAGGAAGTTGGAGACTGCCATTTTTTATGGCAGTTTTTTGATATTAAGGTCCTGATTTTGAAAGTTGAGAGTTGGGGCGTCTCATTTATTCCCATTGCTTCCCCCACCCCAGCAATGCCACTTTGCCCTTTCTGTTGCCCCTAAAGGTTGGTTCTCTCCCAGCCGTCCTTTTCCATATTTCCTCCTGATTCAGAGGAAGAGGAAGAAGAGACTCCTGTGCCTACCTGCTGTGCCCAGGGGACACTGGTGAGATGCCAATGACTGCTCCTCATCCTTTGTGCACATGACACAAAATCTGAGATTTTTAACTAGCATACTGGAGAAATGTTGGTGTGTGCTGTTAATGTGGCTGTATTGTCAGTGTCCACAGTTAAGAATCTCTGGGTATTTTAAAAATATGTCATATAGTTCCACATAATAATTGAAAAAAATGCACTTCCTTTAGAAGACTTTTTTTGAGCTCCAAGGAGAGGGAACCCTAAATGGCGCACAGGACAGTGTGAATATATGTTTGCATATAACACAACTGTACGTGTATGGTTTTAAGAGTGTGTGTGAGAATGAGGTACACGGCAACTGAATTTTAAGGATACTTGTATCATTGGACAGTAAATTTGATCACTAATTAAACGTAACGGATTCAAATACACAAGTTCAATTTTCATATATCTTATAATCAATCACAACAAAATAATATTAAAAGCTAGTATATGATTTAGTTAAAACTGCTGCTCAGATAATAAAATTATGCTTTTGGTAATAGACATGGAAATATATTTATGCTAAATATGAAACAACTGATTGGATAGCGCACAAAATGTTGCCTTGAAGTATACACAGTACACGTGTACAAAGTTAAAGTACCTATGTTATTCATGCTTTGCTTCTTATGGAAGCAAAACTAGCTGTTACAGGAAGAATCAAACTCAGCTTCATTATAAGGCCAGGCAATTTCTGTTGTCTTCAATTGAAATCTGCCCCTGGTTTTACCCAAAGGGCTAGGTTTGGTTAACAAGCGTAGTAGATTGTCAGTGGTTCTAATAATTTGTTGTGTAGTCAATTTTTTTCTTAAATGGTAACTGATAGAGAATTGTAAGTTTGATAATGTTTTCTTGTAGGAAGGACTATTTTGCTTCCATGTTGTAGGGTTCCCTGCCAGCCCGCCCCCCCCCTCCCCCGACTGTAGTTTTATTTACATGTAAGAGAGGCTAGTCTCACCACTTGTGATCTAAATGAATTCCTGTAGTTAAATGTAAATGTTCTTCCTGTAAGAAAAAAACAGGCTAACAAATTCTGCTATTGCATGAACAAGCAGGGCAAAATTGTCTCAACTATTTATGTTATTTTCATCCTGACTTTTGAAGCAAGGATTTGCGTCCTTTATTAGGTGTTTAGCTTTCAGCCAGGTAAGCAATCTCTGGCCTATTATGTTTTACCAGTATTGCACATCATCATATTATTTAGCTGTTTAATATCTGTATTCAATGTGTCATATTTATCTTATGATACTATATCACATCCATAGTTTACCTTAAAGGCTTTTGCTTTCCTGAGTTTGTGGATTTTTTGGGAGAAGTTGCTAATTCTCAGTGAAATAAAGCCTGCACAGAGTATCTTCATGTCAGTTTTCTTACATCCATGTAGGAAGAAGTAGGTCTTTAGTAGACACACAGTCCTGCAAGTTTGTGAGAGGGAGTAGTGCATCTGTATGTAGACTGGTCTATGGATTGATTGTTTTTGACTTTTTGGAATATAGCTAGTAATAAAATGTGATATTTATTGATGCATCCAGTATCATGTCTGTGAGGAAAGCTTGTCAGTGCATCACAAGCTTGTAGAAGTGTAATTGAGATAAAAATATTCCTAAGGAGGACTGCCTGAGGGAGATTGTTGAAGTTTGCCCTGACTGGAGCTGTCAAGTTTCTGTTCAACAGAGAAGTTAACAGAGTAGTAAGAAACTGGCTATTTCTAAAATTATTATTCTAGTTGTTGCTTATATAAATGACATTGCATTTTAATTCTTATGTGTATGGGTAGCTGTGGCAGTTTGAAATTTTTTTTAGATCATCAGCTTAGACTTAGGATACTTATTGTACTAAAACATTTGCAAGTTTTGGTTATAAAATGTCTGATTCATTTATGCTATTGTAATGAACATACATGATTACAAAGTGAGACTTCACTCTTTTTTTAGTGAGCTCCATTAAGGTCAATTAAAACTGAGGGTGTTGGGACATTTAGCTGTAGACTATGTTAACACAGAGACAGTTTGATAGATAAACTGTAACCTGAATAAGTGCATGAACTTGAGTTTTAATTATGAAGATTTCATGGAATTTGGTAATATAAATGAAAAATGAGAAATTGTTCTAGATAAAATCTTGCAGAAGCATTTCCCAGCCACTTCACTCATTTACAAAACAGGCTGATAATAAAATAAGAGTCATAAAATCTGCCTGGTGGACACTTTCATGTTTGAAGATGACTTGCTTTAAAAGCTTGCTGTTCTATGTAGCATGCATATTTTTCATGGAAACAAAGTATGTCTTTATTTTGATCCAGTTACTATACTTGTGGAAATATGTTTGTGGTATAGGAGCTCATTTTGTAACAAAACACGCCATACTGAAGTGAACTGCAAGTACGTAGTGAAAATATTGATAAAAGTTACAAGAACATTACATAAGTTGCTTGGTCTCCTAAATATATTGCTTCATGCCTATTTCTAACAGAGAGAAAATAAACTCTCTGTACTCAGTAGCTGTACCAGTTAACGTTTCTTCTGTTCCTTAAGGGCTGAGTCTTGTCCTCAGTCAAGTCAGTGGGAATTGACTTAACATCCACTGGCAAATCTGTCTTGGAACTCTGCTACATTAATAGTTTGGATGAGATCGAGTTGACTGCAAGGGAAAAATGAGCTGTCAGCCATATCTCATCCAAACATAAAACATGTTCATCCAGTAATAAAAAAAATGGTTAGTATTGAGCTAATGCATTGATGGACTATTCTGTGGGAGAATGAAAGCAAATTCTCCACTGAAGTGCAATATACAGCTGCCTTCAAAACCACATTTTTATTTATCAGTAGGAATGTGTCTGTGCCAAATTGTCTGCCCAAAATTGTAATCACCAGTTCAGATTTTGCAGACACTTGATGTGTGTTTATTTTTGTTTTGATTTTTTTCAAAGCACACTGCTTACATTATGCACACGTTATAAAGGACAGCCTCTAACTGTATATGCAGTATTGCCCTCACTATATACATTTCTGGCTTCTACTTTAAAGTGGCAGACAGCCACATTATCAAGGTCACTTTCAGCAAACCCTTGTGTGCACTCAAGTGTTGAATATTCACTTCAGGCTGCCCAAGAATCATCCTCACCAGTTGGACCTTCTGTTTATGGCTAAAACCCATTTCCAGTTGCTTTTGTGTCGTGCAACGTAACAAAGTGAAACAGCTGGTTGTTTCTGTGTCATATCTGTCACCTAGAGTCTTACTCTCAGATCTGGCTGCATGGTCCTTAGCTTTCATCGGCAACAAGCAAAATGCCCGCGCTGCCTGTTGCCAACACCCAGGGCAAATACTCGCTCTCTGGGGACTCCAGTTCCCTGAGAAACGGTAGTTAAGATGGACTAAGAAGAAAGCACCATAAAGCTGGGTCTTGCGGGGGCCTCCGAAGGTTTGCCACCATGGGAAGACAATTCCTGTTGTTCAGCCTCTCAAGGCTTGGGCGCAGAAAGAAAAGTGAGGACTGAGCAACGTGTTGGGACCAGCCGTAGGAGGGCGAGGAGCCAGATGGAAAAGAAACGATGTCTTTGCTGTGCCGGTTGTTGGGTAATTCCTAGAGAAGCTAAAATTCATTATAGCCCAATGAAATGGTCCTGCACACAGCCGGTCATTCTTTTTGCATGTCAGGGTCAGGTTTTGGTACAAATGCCGTATTCTAAAAGGTACAGGTCCCTCCCGACAGTTTGATGGTTTTTCCAGATAGCTTTAGGTTCAGAAGGGAGTGTTACAGTTCCACATTTTTAAAGATGCATATCTTGTCTTCCACACTGGTCCTCCTTCTTCCCACTCAGGACAATATGTAGGTTTGTTATGGGCTTTTTTTTGTAATTAAAAAAACCCCCTTTGTGTACAGAGCCTTTTTAGATCTGCCTCGGCAGAGGTCTTTAATGAATCCCAGGATTTCTGTCCCTTCCTTTTTTATGGGGAAATTGCAAGAACTCAATCTTTTATTTTTGAATTTGGTGAATGGAAATTTGGAGAGGCAGGGGTTTTTTTTTGATCAGGCATGCTCACTCCTCAACAGTCCCTGAAAGCTTTTATTGCCGTCTCAGCCCATCACAGACATCTTTCCCAGGAGCTCACCTCATGGAGTCAGGCTGTTGTGCACCAGTAGGCTGGAACTGGGCATCACCTTTCAGTTCACCCAAGACACAGGCTTGTTAATGGAAACCCCAGCAATAAAAACTTGAACCCTGACTTCTGAATAATCAGCTAAAGTTTCTTTAGTGTAGGTCTGACCTTTGCCTTCCATCAGCACAACAAACACTCCATAAAACAATAACAGATAAGTAACTTTCATCTTATAAGCCACACTTATCTCCGTGAAACAAAACTGCTGTGTAGCATCTCCCCTTTATATCCAGTATTTTTTTTTTTTCCCAAGTGGACTTCCCTTCCAGAGCTTGTAAGTTATAAGGTTGTCTCTGGTTTTGTTGGATATATTTAGAAAGTTCCTATTATGTTTTTCTTTTATTTTCTTGTTTATACTGGCTGGAAGAACAAAATTAAAATTTTCATCTCAGGTTGAAGCATAACTTGGTGTGATTGCTCAGCTTCTGATCTCACTACCAAGAATGTCTTGTTTTAGGAGTTGATAAAAATATTTGGCTCTGTTTCACCTCAGTCACTCTTGGCAGTTCTTCATCTGCTCTTCTGGGGTTTCCATCTGCTCTTTTATTCTGCAGTTTTTTTTCTTCAGGCCCCAATTCAGCACCAACAATTGCAAGTAAGTGAAAACCTGACTGATTTTTCTGAGAGTACAGGAATGGATGCAGGTGCTATTCTGCATCTCGGTCAGAATCTTCCAGTAGTTTATCTCATTGCTAAAATGGAGAATATGGCAATTCCCTGGGGCTTTGAGTATTCCTTTGTTCTTCCTCTCAGGTGTCCAATGATTTAACTTAGAGCTGTATACATTACTTAAAAAAAACCTCAAACCAACTGATCTATAAAAGTAAATATGTCACAAAGGCTAAGTAAAATATTTTTATCTGATGAACTCTTCAAATTAAAGTCCTTTCAGTTGCAGAACAAAGCTTATGAAGTGCTTATGAATACATGTAAAATTAGATTTATTAAAAAGCTTTTGTTAATTTTTTTCAGTAATTTCATACTTGCTCTGTTATTTAAACACTTCTAATTTTTTGTAAAAAAATTTCACAAGTCATAATAAGGGTTATTGATGCTGAATAATCATTTGCTCTCAGCTGATTAAGATGTTAACCAGCACACTGCACTATATACGAAAAAAAATCACACATATACATAACTGCTTACTTATGTATTTCACTTTCAAATGTGCTTCTCATTCTACCTTTTTATTTTTTTAACCTCTTATCCATGGATTTTTTAGAGAAAGCACAATCAAAATTTCTCTTATCTAGCTAGTGAAAATATAATTGTAGTTGTGTAGTGCTTGTGTACTGAAAGGCATTATGTTATAGTGAAACCACATATTTGTTACTTGTAGGAGACTGCTTGTCTGACTAAATGTAAAGCTTAACTGGAAGGTTTAGAAGGTAAAGTAACAGAAGAAGGAAGAACTTGGTAGTGAATAGATGCATAATGAATTGGTTCATTCAGTGCTTTTCTCATTTTTTTTTCACCTGCTCTTGTAATGTACATTTTGACATACTAAGAATTTACTTAATTGTAGGAAAAAAAAAGTAATAATCCATTGTCTGCCTCGCACTGACATTTATGAAAGCCTTCCATTGAGTTAGTGGTTTTTTTTGCCATATAGAATGTTGACAACTTATCATGTAAAAGCTTTTCAAACTTTATTAGTGAAAAAAGATTATTGAACAAAAAAGTTATTTAATATGCTGAAAAATAAAAATCTTTAGGTTATCAATTTAATGAAGCATGCCATCCACACAGGCTCTTGTTTTCCTTTCAAACAACCGTTTCTTATATTCCACTAGTACTTTTTGCTCTCTCCTATCTATGGTCTAAACTAGAGAGATTTACAGCAGAATTGTATGAGGAAGATTTTTGTTTTTTAAATTTATCTCCCTTTCACTTTCAAAAATAACCATGAACACTAAAGTGTTTTCCTTTGGTCACTAAAATCATTAGAATGCAATATTTACCTGCCTCTACTAGAGAGAAAGTCTAGGGAGTCTCAAAAAAAAAAATCTTTTAAGCTTAAAAAAAAAAAATTACTAACATGTATTAACAAATCAGCTATTCAGGGTGTATCCAGGCATAGTGATGTGATCATGGCAGACAAAATCTGGGGAGAAGAAATGTTGAACTGATTCATCTTTCATTCCTTACCCCCCAAATCTGCCTAAGTCAGCTTTTAACGTTTCCCACTAACTCTGAGAGTTGAAGGCAGCTGGTTATTGCTCTCCCAGGTAACTGTGCCCAGTGTGCCTGGGGCAGCTGCTAGAAGAAAATTCTCATCCTGTAACTCCTGGCAGACTAAGCAGGAGTGCAGGTGGGGGCACTGCATCAGCACCCAACAGAGTTTGCAGACCTGCCGGCTACCGCCTTGAGCCTCTTAGCCCATGCAATCTCTTCTCTCTCTCTCTCTGTACCTTGCTGCCTAAATATACCTTCTTCCTTCTATCTGTTTTAGAGCATAAGAAGGTACCTGGTATACGGAAGCTGTCTGGGATGCTGCCTCTGTCATATTTTCCAAAATCAGAAGGGAAAATTGATTCTTCCTTTATCAGAGGGGAAACTTGTTCCCAGATGTAAGCCCTGAGGGTTTAAATTAAACTTAGCAACACTTGATGAACCCTTTGTCACAAGAATCAATTGCATACCCCTACTGCGTCATCTTCTGTATTCAGAAGTGACCCAGTTTCCACTCAGTTGGTCATGCCATAAACAGAATATTGCAGGTAGGTGCTTACCACCACTGCCACCGGTAAGTCCTGAAGGACCACTGCCTGCCAATGTCGTGATCAGTAAAGGCTGGTGGATGGTCACTTACCTGCATTGCCGTGAAGAACCGCTAGCAGGTAGGGGAGCCAACAGGAGGGGACCTTTCCCACACTGGTGGCAGGGAAGAAGAATGAAATGAAAAGATTTGTTTCCTCTCTTGTTTCTGGAGAAAGTGTGGAAATGACAGGTTTTTGGAGATCCTGAGGACAAGAACTATTTCTGAGTGAGGAAGATGTTTTTGAGGAAAGCACTTATGTAAAAACTGGCTGGCTTGTATTACAGCTTAATGTGGTAAAACTATACAAAACACCTGATGAAGCAGAAGCTATGGTCAGAGGCCCATTTACTACTTCATTTTTATTTTTTGTTTAAAAGCTTGGAAAAATTTTGTATTGGCTTCTATACAGCCAGAATTTGTCCTTCGACTCTTTTGTTTTACTTATAACTAATGAATTGTTGTCCTAAATACTTCTGTTCTGACTCAGTATAAAAATTTATGGTGGTCAGCATCAATGTTTGTAATATACTGGGTGTCACTGGACTGCAGTGTAAATCATTATAGGCATACATACGTAGTACTGCCTAAAAGACATTGTTAGGTGGCAACGTGTAACAGTGGAGTTGGGTTTTTTTTGCGATTTTAACTAACTTTGCAGATGGACAGCAGCTATTTATAACTTTGCGGTTATGTCTGCCTTGAGTCCAAGAAATTCAGGATAGTGGGTAAAAGAATAATATTGAGAAGAAGGTGCTTGCTTGGATAAGATTTGAAGGCTCAGAGGGAGAAAAACAGCCTTCCCATGGCTCTGTTTTTGCTGTGAAGTACTTTGTGTATAATCTTATCCTAGTTATTTATTCTACCTTATTCACGCTGATACAGGGATAAAAATGGGACCTTTTTAAAATGGTTTTGCTTCTAGAGTACCTGAGGGCTTCAAATGAAATGTGTTTTGCAGTCCATCTGAAAAAATGATCTCTTGCAAACTTTGCCCAGGCAAATTCTATATTTGTATGGGTGGATGTCTGGCCTGGGAGATCATCTGTGGTGACTCAGTGCATATGCCAATATGTTGCTATTGACAAAAATGGAAATTCTGGTGCACACAAAATATTTCTTTCAGGGATCGTGTTAGGAGCTGCTTTGGGAGATCTGGCCCTATGAGCACAAAGGGTATTTACAGTTCTCATGGCAGTATTCCAGCACTGGTTCTAGATGGGAAACCAAGCTTCTATGAAAGATGTCACTGTTGCTGTATACTTTATTCCAAAAATCTTCACTTCCACTGCTGTTGGAAAATACAGCATATACCCTGATGCTCATTCAGATACTCAAGTCTCTGATATAGAGCAGAACTGTGTTACAGGTTATGTTGGTCTTCTGGATAGGTATATTGGCTGAAAAACATAAAGGAAAAGACCAACAAGTTTCTCAGAAAGAAAATGATATGTTTCTGTAAAATTGATGTTGTTAATAGCTTGTTCAGTTGGTTTCATGAAGTCAATGGAGCTCACATACAAATGCTGTGGTTTTCTGCTTTCATGTGTTTGTGTCTTTAGAAAGATGCATTATGCACATTACAGAGCAGGGTTTGGATTTCTTTGTTCCTTTTCTTTTTTTTTTTTCTCCTTTTAGTCCTTCCCTAACTGTGATATTTATCCAATATTCCTGAAATCACCTGCTGAGTAGCCCAAAGCTCCCTTGTCCTCCTCCTAGTTTCTCAGAACCCCTTCCTCCCAGTCTTCCTCAGCTCTGAACTTTTCTTGAGAACCAGCTTTGCACAACAAAAACCCCTCTTCTAACTACACACAGACACAAAATATTGTCACAAAAGAAAACAACATGCCACATGTGTGAAATCAAGTGTGAAAGCGAGAAAATCTGCTACTGCCTAGCCCCTTGGCCCGTTTAGGGCATGATGTGATTATCTGTAGAGTGCCTTGCCCATGTATGGCAAGAGATCAGGTCAAATAAATAAATAAATAATAGTCCAAACTCTCGAGTTCTTTACTCTGGCAGTAAATGAAAGTAAATGAGAGTTTGCTTATGTAAAAAGCTAAATGAGTGTGTCAGAGCAATAATAAGCCGATGGAAAATACTTTATCCAAATACACTAGTACTGAAGAACTATAGAAGGTCGACGCCAAACCGTGGATCAAACTGAACGCCCACGACCACAGCTGACACCAGAGGCGGGTGTGGAGTTCAGAGAGAGCCAAAAGTGAACTGGGTTTTTTCCCTCTAGCAAAAGGACTGTAGTTTGCATATATGCTTTATAGATGAAATCATGCAGGAGGTAATGAAACTTTTGCAGAAGTTTGTTGTCACAGCTGTAAGGGACAGTCTGCAGATAGCAAGGAGGAGATTTCCCAGCCACACCAGGAAGGTATGGGTAGCATGATATCTCTGAGCTCTCTCAGTGACAGAGCTTCCAGGGTTGGATTGATGTAGGGGTAAGGTGGCAAAATTGGAAAACTTGGGGAAAATTACGTCAAATCCTTTGGCAATCTCTTTGGCTGTGTCTGTATGCCTAAAAATGTCCCTGAATACTGAGGTCAGCTCTTGTGGAGTGGCCCATGTCTGTGCTAGTAAATTTTTGTCTCTCTCCGACAATTGTGGCTGTATCTGAGCTGCCTACCCTTGGCCATGGGCTAAGGGTTGTTTCAACTGCCCCATCTTTCCTGGGAGCTGCTCAGGCACAGGGCTGGTTGGGATGGACCAATTTCACACCAGGAAACTTTCCAGCAGTTTGCTAGTATACCCTCTATCACTTTGGGACTGTTCCATGCATTAATTTACAGATCCTGTATGTAATTTGTGCATAGTTATAGATGTATTGAATCTACGTAATCTGTAATTTAGGTAGATGTTGTCCATGTATCCCAGGTAGCTTCATTTTCTAGTTGGCTACATCTTCCCTTCTTCTGATGCAGGTCAGTTATAGAAACAAAGACAAAGGAGGCAGCCATGACACACAGAAAGGAGTTAACATATTTCATGGATTAATGCTTTAGAAGAAAAATGTGAGGATTTTGCCTAGTTTTTTTTAAATGTTTGGTTTTCACATGGAGCCAAGTAAAGTACTGGTGTATACTAGAGGAAATTGTGTCTTGCCTCTGAAAATCTCTGTTGGGAAGTGAAAGGGAAGAGGCATATGAGGCAGGAATGTACTTTGTTAATAATTGGTGTGATCTGATATAGCTAAAAGAATTGGGGTTTGTGCCCATGTCTAACTTGTGCAGGTGCTCAACTGTATTTTATGCATCTCCTTACACTCAAATTGGTGTCCTGATTCCTGGATGAAGAAAGGAGGTTCATCTCTGCTGTTAGGGAATCTAGATGGTTGTTATTGATTACCAGGCAAGAAAGGTGAGGTGAAAGGGGAAAAATCAAAGGCAGGAGAGAAGAATCTGACAGAGGATAGACACAGGGATGGGAAGTATAAAATAGGAAAAAAGGAGAGAAAAATCTCACTTTGTTTATTGATCTGGATGTGAAAATAAAAGTAAGGGAATAGAATAGTAAGGGAGAAACCAATAGATTAACAAAGCCATGTCTCGTATTTTACACAAATATAAAAATCTGAAGAAGCTATAAAAGGGATTGGAAAGGAGGGTATAGAGCAGCCTGGAAGCAAAATGCTGAGATTCAAAAAAGGCTAAGAAACTAGAGAACTCCCAAGAGACAAATTACATGGGAAGGAGTTGTATAGAGTTCTTTACAAGCCATATGGGTTGTCCAGTGGCTGGTGAGGATAGTGTTAACTCTCCCAGGAGGAGAGGGGAAGCCACAGCTGCATGCCCTGGGCACAAGGATTGTCAGGCACCTGTCAGTGAAGGAGGTGAGGTGGGGCCCAGCCTCACTGAACTACAGTTTTCTCCCAAGGCGTTATAACAGGAGCGTGTGCGCTGTCATCCACATAGGCTTTTATTATACAGAAAAAGGCAAGTGCTACTGGAGAAAAGCTTGTTATGCAGATTGCTTGTACGTGAAATTTGCTTTCACAAAGTTATTCTTTTGTTTCTTTTACTCAGGCATAGACTGTGACAAATGAAATCCCTTTTGCTAAGTGTAAATTTTTCACTGAGTAATGCCTTTATTTTTTTTCTGTGTGTGTGTGTTCATGCGGTGCCTGCATAGATTTTGGAAAAAAATATTAGTCTATCCAGCCATGGCTTACCAAAATTATAATGGCTTAGTTCAGTGTGGTGGCAAAACGGGTATCCATTTCTCCTCATCCTACACACAGAATGGTTAAAAATCTCTTCTTCCTTGTCATGCAAATATAACTGTCCTAACAGCAGTTAGTATAGGGCAAGCTGGTTAAGGGGGAGTAATCAAACAAAGCCTTGTGTACCTAAACTTCAGTTCATTTTGGGTCCATGGTCCATCAAGCATTCTTCTCTCAGTATCCTTGAAGCCTACACCTTGTCAAGAGGCTGCGGTAACACAAAAGCCTTGTGTACACAAGAAAAGTGTAGCGATTAAATTAAGTAGGTTTAGAGATCAGTTTAGCTAAATGAGGCATTGCCTTCTTTAGACATTCTTGCTTCAGTTTAAAAGCACCTTATGCTAATGTTTCAAAGTTAAATCAACATAAACCCTTCTTAAAAAAAAAAACTCCAGGAAACTTGGTGTGTAAACAGCATTAATTAGTCAAATCAGTTGCTAAAACAACCCTCTCGGATACAATTGAATGTTCTTAAAAGAAGTTTCTTCTCCTTAATGCTTTATTGTAGACACAGTAGAAAATTATAGATTAAGATAGGGTGGTTAGTTTTACCTTGATAGTACAACTAAGAATAGACTTAGCATGAAAAAAAAAGTTGCTAGCCCATCTCTCCCTCACCTGTCAGCAGTGCAAAATGCTGGATCAATCTTTGTGCATTTATGTTCTGACGGGCTTTGTGTAGGATGATGGGAAGCTAAAGAATCTTAAAAGTTAATAGGAATGTTGATAGTAAACTGATTACCACTTAATAGCTTCAGCTGAGAGATGAAGAAATATGTAATAAAATTTTATTTTCACTTGTTTGATTTGGAAGTTTATTGCTTTGCTCTCATGTGAAACACTAGGTCAATGTAGTGGAGTCACAGTGACATCATATGTAGAATATTTTCTGATAGGGAGGATTTTTCTGAAGTAACACTTGTGGAGAAAGACGTGCATTTTTGTCCATCCAGTTGAATGAAAATGTAGCTCTTACCAAGTATGCGTGAGTAATTGCATTTCTTTATACCTAATTTACTACAAACATTTAGTTTTATGACTTTTTTCAATTTTAGAACATATGAACAATAAAATACATATTGAATATCCATTGGTGTGATTTGTGAGATACAGTTCTTGGGTAAGCTTTAAAATATTTGAGACTATACCTACCTACCATTTAGCACAAATAGAGTTTTTTCAAGGGTGAGCCAAGAGACAGACTGACTGAATGCTACCACTGAGATGACCTGATTTGGCGGAGTAGGGAACAGGCTAGCACAGATAGTAGTTCTACTGAAATTTAAATTAGTTTGGTTTTAGATGGAATTAAAGTCTGCTTTATAAAGACTGCTTCTCAAAATGGGGATATTTTGAAAACATGCTTACTAAACAATGATCTGAACTTCTGTCTAGGTGTCTGATTTCTATCAGCGGTGTTTCAGTGTTTGGAATAAGAGGAAACCCAAATAAGGTAGAGCGTGTGAAATGTTAACGAGGCTGAATTGATTATACAAACTCAGAGAAAGATTGCAAAAAAGCAGCTGCAGTATTTTTTTCATTATGAAAGCATCTCACATCATAAAAACTGGAAGCACATGCTTTAAGTTAAATCTGTTATTCCATAGATATTAGAAACAAGTCTAATAACATTAAATTAAATAAAAAAAAAAAAAAAAAAATTTAAATTTAATTTTCATGGGTGCTCTCAGTAATCCACTTAATTTTTACAGTGAAGACTCTTGTTTGTCAAACTTTATTTGATCCAGTTTAGCTGACTAAAGAGAAGTCTTTTTGCTGTTCATAAGGGCCTGGTGAGATAAGAAGTTTCAAAAATTCCTGTCGCTAACCACTTTAAATGAAGTTAATTTTTATATGTTTGCTAAAACAGAAAGATAATAGCTTGTGCTTGTGACTTGAACTATTCTCCCACTTGCTCTGCAGCTGTAGTCAAATCATCTGAGTAGCTAAGGTGGGCCTGGCGAGTGCTGTTGAATAGAAGTGGTGGGCATGGTCCAGTTCCTCTGACTTTCTAAGCATGTTATCAATAAAGATAAGCAGATTTTTGTCTTGTGAGCACTTAGCATAAGTCAATAAATACAGCTTCTGTTGACAGCCTTGGCCAGTTCCATTGGATGTTCTTGTAACTAAATATTTGCAGGATCAGAATTTATCTCAGTACACTAGTTGGATGTGCAGTGTTTGATTCGAATAGAGATTATGTGTTCCTCTCTGCATTATGCTTCTGAAATCAAGCTTGAAGTTATCTTTGTTTCAGAACCTCTGATTAACAGCTTGTGGAAGAAACTTCTGAGGTTAGTGGAACTGTAAAATAAATATTTATGTGACCAAATTTTTAATTTGTGCTTTGTAGATGTATAATTTGTGCTTTGTAGGTGTATATACAGATTACTCTTTGTGCATATTTAGAGGATAAAAATACAGTGAATTTATTTTAATATGTGCAAATTTCACCCTTGTAATCCTGTTTTATTTTGTTTTTTTAACCTGAGACTAAGCAGTGATTTGCAACATCAGGTGTTAGGTGCTGTAAATAACTCCCTAGGTAGATGTATTTACACAGTGACTGATTTATAAAATACAGGTTGCAACACTTAGAACAAAGTAGACAAAATTGCTATTCTTAAATGGATTGGAAGGTAACTGCTAAATTAAAATAAGAAGCTACAAATGATCCTAAAATTGTGTGTACTTATCTTTCAAATTTCACTGAGGGTCTGCCTCAGTAGAGTTTGGCCCTTTCTGTGTCTCTTCCTGTATGCTACTCTGATTAGGTATTCACTGAGGGATAAACTTGAAAGGATTACTGCTGAACAGGCTAGTGGATGAATTTTTTTCTCTTGGATCCACATGATGGATTTTGGCACTGAAAATCTGCACACGTGATTTCTAAGAATATTTCTCAGGTTTAGAAATTGCCTATCAGCTGTGATACTGGTGGTTTTGCGCGTCTAAGAGGGGAAATTGTTAATAATTTACAGTTAAGAAAATAAATGTATTTTACCTTTTGGTGACTTTGGATGAACATATTCTCTAAATTATGTTTTGTTTTCTTCACATAAAATAGTCTCTTAAATACCAGCTGGCAGAGAGGCTGCCAGTTGCCTTTTGCAGAACAGATGATTTTTCACAGCAGTTACTTGATTCATTCCATAGCTGTCATTTTTCAAGGAACAGATTATGGCAAACATTCCTAAAAGTAGGGATTTTCTTCTTGACCCTTATCAAGACTGAGTCTGAAATGACGGAAACTTGCGGAGCTTGCTGCCCGCTATGGAAGAGTTTCTGATTTCCAGTCCCTTTTGTTTATCGCTCATGATACTCTTTGGGTTAGAGCCCATCTTCTCCCCTCTGCTCCTTTCTGTTCCCTTTTTAAACGCATGATTAAGTCCCGAAGACATGGAGAACTTTCCTTGTGCTTGAAACTGCCATTTCTCTCTGAGATATATATATATTTTTTTTTTTCCCCCCAGTTCTTTTCTCTCCCGATCGCTGGCTTGTGCGTTAATTGCTGGGCAGCCCCAGTGCCACTGGGGGCTGGTCTGTGCGGGAGCACCGCCACCCCTCGCTATGCGTGCCTTCCTCCCACTGACGCTAATGGGACTTAATCACTCCTGTCAAAGGGGGAATAAACCACGGAGAGCCTGGGCCATCCCTTTGCCAGCGGCATGGGATTTTGGAGCTTGCCCCTGAATGCCTGCCTTCCTGCCCAGAAAGGGAACTTGGTGTCAGTTTTGCTAATATTGGCGGGGGGGGTGATCGTTTTTATGCTGGGCTTCATGACCATGTCTTGTGCTGTCTCAGTTTCGACTAGCTACAATCTAGATGCATCTCATTTTGTAAATTCCTGGGGGTGGTGGTTTTTTGGTTCATTTGGTTTTGTTTGATTTTGAGGTGGTTTTTTTTGTTGTTGTTGGGTTTTTTTGTGTATTTTTCTTTTTTTTTGGGGGGGTGGGGGTGTTTGTTTTGTTTTTTTTGGCTGTTGGGTTTTTTTTATGTATTTAAATCCTGTCATTCCTGGAGCAGCCAGGATGCTTTGTTGCTTTAAGGTGCTAGAGATTATACCTAGCTTTCCTGATTTTGGTGTTACCTGTTCTTTAAAATCGGTCCTTTTGTCAATTATGCATTAGTCTATTTGCCTTTCAACTTGACTGTTTCTTTTCAGGGATTTACAATACTGTTGAGTTAAGGATTCTCACAGTAGATAGTAATGTTACTTACTGTTAAGTTTGTTTGAGTGCTGATTAAGTAAATGTTTCTAACTCTATTGCCTTAAGGCAATGTTTAAAGGGGCTTCATTTTCCTTCTTGTAGTAGAAAATGTAGTTTTAATGAACTTGGTTTTTATTTGTCAAGCACTAGGTTTTTCCTACTTGATATGGTTAAGAAAAAAAATGTAGTGATACCCTCATTGTTCTTAATAAAATGGATTAATAAACTGTAAGAGGATTAAGCATTTTAGCTTCTGGCCTTTACACTTAATTTCAGAATACCCTTCTGGTGCCAAAAAAAAAAAAAAAAAAAAAAAAAAGATATGCCAGTGTTTCATGTTCTGCTTTGAAGTACTGCAGTTCTGGAGATAGTTTCCAGGTAAACTAGATGGTTCTCACCTACAAGAGTGTGTCATTTGAAAATCTGTCTTTCATTAATGAGAGAGTGAATGATTCTTCCTTGTATTTAGGCAAATCAGTAATTTAGTGGGTAAGTTAAATTTTTCTCTAAATTGAAGTCATTGAAGTTTTGCCAATTAAGACTTTTGTGTGATATCGTAATTTACATGAGATCTTGCTCTTCTTCCAAGGACTTTAAAACATTTTCTAATTAGGCTGTGCAGTGTTTCTCTGAAATATATAGCTCATTTTTCAGAAATATAAACTAGTGCTCAGAGATGTTAAATGATGCTTTTAAGACTAATAAGAAATACTCTCGAATCTTAAGCCCTGCTTAAACTTTGAGATAATGCTGCTGTTCAGACCCCTTTTCATAAACTTTAACAAGTGAAGAATCTTCCAGCTTCATAGGGAGTTCCAACATTGTGCTTTTAGGACAAATTGATGATAGTAATTGCGTGTATTCTTGGTGGTTCAAAGTATCTAAATAGTGCAAGGGCTGTGCTGTGGTCCACTAAAATGATGGTTTTTACAGGATGAGATGAAGGTTATACCTGGGGATATGTTGCCTGCCCTGTAGTGTGTCAGGAGAGGGCAGGTGAGCCTCGTGGGAGCTGAGCTGGTGGGATCTGAATGCTGGCAGTTTTTGTTGGGAAATGGTCCCTGGAGTGAGCTACATTTAAGACCATGCTTAAATTTTGTCTTGGAAATACCAAGCTGGAACAATTTGAAACAGAGTGAGGGAATGAACTAGCAGTTAGGGAGTATGGATAATCACATGCCCTGTGCTCAGATTTGTTTGCTCTGGTCCCCTTTATATTTAGCAGTGTAAGATCAGGAAGTCCATGAGAGTGCTATTTTTTAAATATTTCTAAATCTACTGAGGTAACTGATAGAACTTTTGACAGGGCCTTAGGACAAACTTGTCCAATGTACACTGTTTTATGTATGGCTTAATTCAATTACTTTTATTCTGTTTTATGTAATTGCTTTTAAACAAAGTTTAGTATAGTTTTTGTTTTAAGCCCACATCTTAATTCTCCATCTGAGTTAGTACTGAAATTAACTGTGCTTTTCTTAGACCAAATATTTTTTAAGTTTGTCATTGTTTGGTCTTTTACTTCTTAGGTAATTAGTCTGAGAATCTACAGGGAAGATTCTGTCCCGTGTCCAATGTGGAACTCTGTTGCCAAAATTGCTAATTACCTGCAATAGTTATTTCAGGGGACTGTGCAATTTTTGACAAAGATTAAGACATAATTTTGGCAGGCACCTTTAGGTATTGGTTGGTGAGTAGCAACAGTAATTATGAAGACACATACTTACGAAAAAAAGAAAAGGAAAAAAAATAGAAAACCACATGAAGCTATTGATTTGTCTCCTCAGTTTCAGTTCACTGTTAGGTTAACATTTCAAATCCTAGAAACATGATCTAATAGAGGAAACAGAGGTGACTATAGTATCTTAAAATGTGCAGAATTCATTAATAGGAACTTAATGCACTGCTATTTTTTTACCTCAAAAACATTATTTTGGGGTGTTTTTTCTTCTCTTTTTGAAATCACCTTCTCACTTATGTATGTATAATCTTGTATTTTCTGAATTGCACCCACGCCACACTTGCCTGATGCATGGAAGATCAGCTACGTTGCCCTTACTTGTTGTGCCTTCACTGAAGAATGTAATTATGCTGCAACAAGGAAGACACAAAGTTGCATATCCATTTTCTATATTGTATCTGAAAAATACTGGGAAGGAAATGCGCTAAAGGATTAGAAACACTTAAGATAAAAGCTATCTCCCCTAAAGTTAGCCTTCTAAAAGACAGATGTTTAGTTTAAGCTAGTCATTTCTCATCCTGCTGTAATGAGTTGAAAGAGAGAGGTGGCATTATCAGTCAGTCACTAGATCTGCCTATTTTAGATACCTGTGTTAGACAGGGGTGCATGGCCTTGGCCTGGGATGCCTGTTTTTCTATTTCTTCTTGCTGAAGGGTAAGTGAGTATAGGTGTTTAGGATCATATGAGATGCAGTTTGGATACTGTTGAGTTCAGAGGAAATATCTAGACTTCCCAATAGTCAACATTTTATGCCAAAGAAGAGAAAGCCCAAGGTTTTCCAAAAAAGTAATGCTACCTCCTCATCCTGAAAAGCAGATGGGAGGGAAAGAGCTCTTTGAAACAGTTGATAGCCTTCTGTAGTCTGTAAGGTGTTTGGTGATGTGGTTGGCAAGGTGGGACTGTGGGGTAGCCTTCTTTTTATTCAGTGCAATGGAAGTGATGGATTATATAAATCAGTATGGTAGCTCCAAAATCTGTCCTACTAAACCATAGAAAGCAAGTAACAGGTAAAACGGTATATTATTATTCTTTGTTTGGTGAGTGCTCAGGTTTTGTATCTATAGACAATAACGATAAGCTTTCAGCAAAGGCTTCCTCAATGTATGTATGAAAACCTTAGATAACTTTGACTCCCCCCCCCTTATGAACTCTGCTTTTCTATATTGTCATTGTGTGCTTCCTGGAAGTTTTTGATCCACACTTAATGCTATTTTTGTGTAACAGCTAGTAACTACTGTTTTGCTTTATTTAAATTTTGTTTTGGATTCAAGAAAGATGTTTATTTTTAAAACTAATCAAATATGTGAGTATTTATATATTTTCAGATCATTCAAGAAACTTAGTGTTCAATTCCAGAGGTCCAGAATAAAGAGTGGATGGAAGCACAGAACTGAGGCATAAAATGAAAATTGTATAGAAAAACAAAACAAAGTTTATGTAAAACAAATGTTAGGACATAATGGAAGTTGAGGGAAGATTACATGCCAATTGCAGTCCTAATTTAGCTTTGCATATTACTGCTTTCAGTCTTCTCTGGGCATTCATAGACACATGTCTGTCTGTCTGTTCATCCATCCACCACATACTTGGAACACAAGAATCACTTTGGGCAACAAAGACAAATCTGTAAACTCTGTGTGAATCTACAAACACTATGTAAATCACCAACCGAACTTTATAGTTAGCATTTAGAAGAGAGCAAGCCAAGGACAGGAATTATGCTTGCATTGTCATTGGTAGATTAAGTAAATGGCAAATATTTGTGAGTTTGCTTACAAAGTTTTTCCTGCTGTTGAGAACATATCATCAAATAAGTATGAATGAACCCACCCCGTTTCCTCAGCATTTTTGGACAAAATTTCTCATTGATAAAATATTAATTACACTATATTTCCAGGCTGTGTACACAAAATATAGGGACAAAAAATTTTCTGACTGTAGCTTTGCTTTTTTTATTATTATAGGTGTTAGGAAGTGATGCAGAGCATGAAGTGTCTTACATGGCAATTCTAGGCTGTTACAGGCATCTTATGATGAAGGCTTTGATAAACCTGCCAAAAAAGTGGTCATTTATTTATAGTATTAGCACATGTCTGCCGGACAGTGGACTGAGCTTCACAAACACACTTCATATAGGCTTCCTCATAGTTGAATAGTAATGTTGGCTGATCATGAGATGTTCTAGGCTTGATTTCAGCTACTGATTTTAGAACAAAATCAGGCTTTGCTGCTGAAGAGGTGTCCCTTGCACTGTCAAGTGCCGTTGTCTGTGTTATGGCATTTGTCCATTTTGCCCTCTGAGCCTTATTGTAGACTTGAAAGAATGAGGGTCGCAGTCCTCAAATGCAAATTCTTGCAAATGGACTGTCTATAATTTTATAATTGGAGCGGGTTACTACACCTGTATGTAGACTGAATATTGTGTTTGGTATTTTAAGATTCCTTTGACTTTTAGGGGAGGGTGAGATAGAGAAAAGCTATTGCATTGCAAATCTTTGAAATTTGGAGGAGAAAAGGCCCTAGAGCTAGAAAAGCACCTTTCCTTAATCCCATCCAATTTTATTCAGATTTAGTTGAGTTTAAACAGTTCAGACACACCATTTCCCTTCGCTTGCTTATTTTTCTCAGGAAAATGGTGTCAACCTGCCAAATCAATGCCTGACCATGTCTGTTCCAGGGAGGGGGTCCCAGGCTGCCACTGAAGCATTAGACTGCGTTATGCTGGGAGCTGACTGAGCAAATAGAGCAGTGTGAGTTGGAGGGAAGCAAGTTAGTGAAGTCCTACCTCCTATCCTTAGACTACATCCCTGCTGCCTCTCAGAATACCTCTTGGGAGAAAAAGTTCTCACAATTCCTGGGAAACTTGGAGAGGCAGACAGCCTGGCCAGGCTTACTCCATAAAACCATAGTCTCAGCAACCCTTCTCCCTCCTTTGGGGGCACAAATATGTGGCACGGATCCCACCTCCAGGGTGGGAGAAAAGAGAGGGATAAATTGGGCTCCCCTGACTGCTGCTGGAGTTAGCACTTAGCTCCAGGGGCCATTTCCCTCTCTGGGATAAAAGCTTTCCTCCATTGCCAATTAATGTCCTGCATCTCATCTGACAGAAGTCTGTGCTGTAATTTCAGGCTACAAACCCTGATGATGGATGCATGGTTCTTGTTGCTGTCCATATTAGAAACTGACTTTTCTTTTCTCTTTTTAAAGCAAAAGCTAGGAAATTACTTTAAAATAGTTTTTACCTGTTTTGTAACAATAGGTAGTGGATGGGTATTATGCCACAATCCTCAGTGATGTAGCAAAATATTTTGTCTTTAAAGATAGTCCTGTAACAACAAAGATTTAAAGTGGCTGTATATCTGTTATTTCTGAATTTAGGTTCTTTTACTGCTTGTTCACATGTAACTAATGTAGAAAACTCTTTTTTTTCCTAATCATAGTACAACATAATACAAAGCCCCAAATAAGAAGCATGGTGCAGTACTTTATTTTGTGGGAAAACTTACCTTTCTTTTAAGGTATTGACTTGTGTGAAATATCATGGGAGATACTGAAGAGCTTCAGCTCCTCCAAAGGTTTTGTTTCAAATGTACACTACAAATAAAGTTCAGGTAAAAGGAAACTAAACATTATCATGAATATTGCTGTATTTGCAAAACAACCCTAGCGTTATATCTGTTTCTTGAATTCATTAGTTAAGGTCTGTTGGCAGACCTTATACAGAAAACCATGTGAGTTTTACTAGAGGGATAGTCTTACATTGTATAGCGATGAAATGTCTAACAATGGATAGATACTTATCAGTTTTACAGAAAATTGTCTTGACAAATTATGCTATCTCTTTCTTT